>NC_079196.1:210468338-210778338 GCF_029499605.1 Hyla sarda
GTCGCCAGTCATCTGACATGGAGCGGAGTTCACTCCGTGCATCGGTTGACTGGGTTGCTGCTGTGGCGGGACCCCCGCGATTAGACATCCCCTATCCTTTGGATAGGGGGATAAAATATTGGTCAATAGCCTACAACAAATTTTTCAGGATTAGCCGCCCTGTGTGTGTACATGAGGAGCAGTGCTATTTCTGACCACTATATAACTGGTATATGGCATTTTTCACCAGTTTCCTTCTTCAGACTCCATTTCTAATTTACAGTTGTCCCTGGGCTATTGGGTGGAGCCTAGCCTCTATGATGTCTCCCATACACTACACACACTCAGAGGGGCTCTTGCTTCCATATATATCTCTATATCACCCTCATAAGCAGTAGCATGAAGCGCCCTATAGAGCAGTACTGCACAGTATAAGCTGTGAATCCAGTTTATCTGTGTTCCTAACTCTGTCTCACTCTACAACTCCCCCCTCCCCTCTCTATTGACTTCTAAGGGCAGCTATCATCTGATTCCCCAGTGAGAAAAACAGAATATTGGATATACAACATCTAGATAAAATAACCCCTAATATACACTTGTGGTGCCCAGTATAGGAGTTGCACACCTGTACCCTTGCTGCCCTGTCTGGCAGACTCTATTGCAGTGTCCCCTGAGTCCCCCCTTAAGCTGAGTAGTATAAATGGTTAACAAGTGCCTTGTATTATGAATTGCAATATATGCATAATGTATATACCTTTAAATGTTGTTTTTAAGTCTTGTAACCAGGGAAGGTGTCAGTGACCAGGTGACTTGTGGGTGACCTATAGGACCCCTCCAAAGTCTCCCCCATATAAACCCTGGGAGGAGCTAGTTCAGTCAGTTGAGCTTAGTAGCAGAACAGTCAAGACCTGAGAGTGTCTGGTGTCCTGAGGAGACCCAAGGCCGACCACGCAGCCACGCTTCTACCAACCAAGTGCCCCACAGGTGAAGGTCAAAGCTACACAAGGGGTGAAGTCTAATCAGTCCTAGTCAAGTCAGTCAATTCTGCTAAAGTCAGCGTGGGTCTGCATAATTCAGTCCAAGTCCACTACAAGTCCCAGCTAAAGTCACTGGTCATCTCCTTGGGCCTAACTGAACTGTGAAGACTATAACACCTGTCTACCCCAGTAAATCTGCCGTTGTTCTGTAACTTGACGTCAGAGTCATTATTTGCCCTGCGCTGAGCCCAGGATCCAGCAGCCATACCTCAGGTGGTGCAGAGGTTAACCATGTCCTGGCGTCACGAATACAAGGGGATAATGCCATCTGCCCCTAGGGTAATAACATCTGCCCCCATCACACCCTCAACACTGACATTGAAGCACCAGGAAGAACAAGCTGTTTGGTTATGCAAATAGAAGGAAGTAGCAGGTGTGGCTAAGATATGCAAATAATCCCATTTTTGAGCACCTAGCGCCAATCTGTGGCATGTGGGAGGGGCTTCAATGGTATAAATACCGTAATAGAAGCAAATTTTTTTTCGGCACTTAAACCTCAGAAGTCGGATCCAGTCACGATGAAGCTGTGATGCCATCTGCTCATTGATGTGCCAGTTATCGCCAATTATGGCAAACTTGGAGGAACAGAATCCCTGAACAGAGAGACCTTGGTTTATCACTAAGACAGATCGCTACACGTGTAAGCCGAGACGGCAACACCGCTTAAAGGGATACTCCGACCCTAGACATCTTATCCCCTATCAAAAGGATATGGAGTAAGATGTTTGATCGCTGGGGACCCCCGGGATCTCGGCTGCGGCACCCCAGACATCCGGTGCACAGAGTGAATGTTACTCATATACGTATATGTGTTTATTGTGGCATTTAGGGAAGAATAAGGTGTGTATACAGCATGCAGGAGTAGGTAGTAGGAGTCGGCACTCGTACGTAGCTGTGGTGCTCATTGACAAATGATTGTCAAGAGAGGTAAATGGGGATAAGATGTCTAGGGCCGGATAACTGACAATGTGGGGTGGGGTGGAATCTCGTGATGTCACAGTCACGCCCGCTCGTGATGTCACAGCCACGCCCCTTCAATGCAAGTCTATGGGAGAGGGGGTGACCCCAGCTCCCATAGACTTGCATTGAGGGGGAATGGCCGTGACGTCACGAGCTTCCGGCGCTGCACCCGACGCTCTAAACGAACGCCAGGTACAGCAGGGAGATTGCGGGGGTCCCCAGTGGCAGGACCCTCACGATTAGACATCTTATCCCCTATCCTTTGTATAGGGGATAAGATGTCTAGGGGCGGGGTACCCCTTTAATGTTGTGTTGTGTCCCAGGGGTTGTGAGACCAACGATGAACTGGATTGATAAAGATGCAGAGGCCAAACTCTGGGCGGATGGATCATCAGATGAGAAGAATGGCGCATAGTGATACCTATCCATATTTTGAAATAAATATGAAAGTATAAACATAAACATGAAAGATTTTTGGACCAAAAAATGGTGCACATTAAGAGAGTTATCCAGCCATATAAAACCAATAGTCTATCCCCACAGAGCACCGCAGCCCCTTCAAAAAGTTGACTTGTGGGGGTGTCGGGAGTCCCTGATCTAATACTGATGGCCCATCCTATGGATATAGTGCATTTGCTGCAGCCAGGAGGTGAGAGCCACTCAGAGTATTGCTATGGGGCCCAATAATTTCTGCCCCCCCAGCATGGCCTAGTGCCTCTTGGCTAGCTATTGGTGGATTTAGGCACATGGTGGATTTAGGCAGCATTCCCCATCTATTGCAAAACTACAACTCTCATCATACTCGGACAGCCTTCGACTGTCAGGGCATGGTGGGAGGTGACGTTTTGCAGCAGCTAAAGAGTGTGACAGACCGAAGGACAGTGGATTAAAGGGGAATTCCAGTGTCAGATTTTTTTCTAAATATGACTATTACCCCAAGATATATAACTTACCAATATAGTATTACCATAAATTGTACTGGGTTCAGTGTACTTTTGTGTGATTCACCCCTGACAGGAAGTTGTGTAGTCCTTTCATTGTCAGAGTGGTGTTGTCTCAGCCGCTCCCGGATCCTCCGCCTCTCCTGACAGGAAGTTGCGTGGCTGAATCTTGTCTTTAAAGTCTAGCCCCGCCCATTGAGTGATGTTTTACCTTTGACCAGCCCCCTTCATTCTACATCTCTTGCCACCTGTCATATACATATATATATATATATATATTTATTGTGACATTTAGGGAAGAATAAGGTGTGTATAGAGCATGCAGGAGTCGGCACTCGTACGTAGCTGTGGTGCTCGTGGATAATGATTGTTAAGAGAGGTAACAGAATCCCAGCACTCACGATAATGCTTAAAGTGATACTCATGTGGAAAACTTTTTATTTTTTTTTTAAATCAACTGGTGCCAGTAAATTAAACAGATTTGTAAATTACTTCTATTAAAAAATCTTAATCCTTCCAGTACTTATTATCTGCTGAATACTACAGAGGAAATAATTTTCTTTTTGGAACACAGAGCTCTCTGCTGACATCATGACCACAGTGCTCTCTGCTGACATCTCTGTCCATTTTAGGCACTGACCAGAGCAGCATATGTTTGCTATGGGGATTTTCTCCTACTCTGGACAGTTCGTAAAATGGACAGAGATGTCAGCAGAGAGCACTGTGCTCGTGATGTCAGCAGAGAGCTCTGTGTTCCAAAAAGAAAAAAATTTCCTCTGTAGTATTCAGCAGCTAATAAGTACTAGAAGGATTAAGATTTTTTAATAGAAGTAATTTACAAATCTGTTTTAATTTTTTTTAAATCAACTGGTGTGAGAAAGTTAAAGTTTTCCACCAGAGTACCTCTTTAAATCACATTCTGTATTTTATTCACATGAATGCAATGGAACAGTAAAATTGCGACACGCAGTGTCGCAATTTTGCTGCTCCATAGCATTCATGTGAATAAAACACTGAAAGTGATTTAAAGGGGTACTCCGCCCCTAGACATCTTATCCCCTATCCAAAGGAGAGGGGATAAGATGTTAGATCGCCGCGGTCCCGCTGCTGGGCACCCCGGGGATCACTGCTGCAGCACCCGCTATCATTACTGCGCAGAGCGAGTTCGCTCTGCAAGTAATGAAGAGCAATACAGGGGCCGGAGCATCGTTACGTCACGGCTCTGCCCCTCGTGATGTCACGGCCCGCCCCCGTCAATACAAGTCTGTGGGAGGGGGCGTGGCGGGCGTCACGCCCCCTGCCATAGACTTGCATTAAGGGGACGTGCCGTGATGTCATGAGGGGCGGAGCCATGACGTCACGCTGCTCCGGCCCCTGTATCGCCCGTCATTACGCACAGAGCGAACTCGCTCTGTGCAGTAATGATGGCGGGGTGCCGCAGTGGCGATCTCCGGGGTCCCCAGCAGCGGCACCGCGGCGATCTAACATCTTATCCCCTCTCCTTTGGATAGGGGATAAGATGCCAGGGGCGGAGTACCCCTTTAAGCATTATCATGAGTGCCGGGATTCTTTTACCTGTATACCTGTATGCAGCGTGCTGAACAATGCCACAAACAGAAGAGCAGCCAGGGAATGAATACAGCAGGTGCTGCAACTTCACTGATTGTGGGATAGTCTGCTGTGAAATTTTCTGCAAAATCCTGCCTGGGTTTTGTCTTTTTTTCTTTTTTTTTTCCGGCCTATATAACAATAGAAATTCACACACATACCAAAGTAAAAAAAGAATTACCAAAAACAATTTTTATTTTCTCAGACGTATCGATACGGCGTCACAGATCACAAAGAAAATGCAATAGTCATTAACCGTAAAAGCACAGCACTGTAGGGAAAGCACCAAGATGCATAGCTGTCACAGGACGGGTATACAGTACAGATCTCTTCCATAACTTAATCATAAAAATATATATATATATATACTATATATATATGTTATATATGTATTATCATGTAGACCTTTCATGAATAGCTTAGGATTTTCTCGCTGCCTTCTTAATAAATACATTTATTTTATTTTATTAACACTTTATGTATTTGAGTATTTAAAGTTTTAGAATTTTAAAGTTGTTTTTTTGTTATTATCTTTCCAGCAATGAAAGGGTTATCGTTTTACGTCGGCGGCAAAAAGAAGAGAAAGAAAAAATTATTAAAAAAAAAATATATATATAAATAAATTAAAACAAAAAGCAAACATCGGCCCCGTGGAAGATGGCGGGGCTCTAACGATCGTATACACCATACCGGCCACATTTCACAATCTTATAATTCACACATTCACCCCGACCCCCCCTCCCCTCCCCCCCGTATTTGCGCAAAAATTCTCAGTACACAAGACTATGGCATATATACTATGGCACAGACTGAATGGTGTAGGGCAGCGGTCGGGAGCCTGTGGCATGCTGGGAGCGCTATCTGGTGCCGCAATAGGGAGCGGTGAATAAAAGGCGCAGAATTGCGCGACAAAATTTATAGATAGTGTTTGTTTTTTGGTGTCGTTTTATTTTTGGGTCTAACCTATGTCAAATTGTCCCGGTACGAGACTAGAACTGCTGTCGTCTACGCTGATAAAGCTTTGTTGTCCATAGCAACCAATCACAACGCAGCTTTCACTTCTTGTAGTGCTTGTGAACTATGAAAGCTGCGTTGTGATTGGTTGCTGTGGACAACCGAGAGGGATTTAAGCTCCAATAACAATTGTCCTTGTTGCCCTTTGCAACCAGAGACCATGATTCATTTCTCCAGATTCGAAAATAATAGCTGAATTCTGATTGGTTGCCAAAGGCAACAGGACTACAATTTCTAGTTTTAGTGCATGTACTGACCTAATAAAGGGGTACTCCGGTGGAAAACATTTTATTTTTTATTTTTTTAAATCAACTGGTGCCAGAAAGTTAAACAGATTTGTAAATTACTTCTATTAAAAAAAAATCGTTACCCTTCCAGTACTTTTTAGCAGCTGTATGCTACAGAGGAAATTCTTTTCTTTTTGAATTTCTTTTTTGTCTTATCCACAGTGCTGACACCTCTGTCCATGTCAGGAACACAGTCCAGAGCAGCATAGGTTTGCAATGGGGACTTTCTCCTGCTCTGGACAGTTCCTGAGACGGGCATCAGGTGTCAGCAGAGAGCACTGTGGACAAGACAAAAATAAGTACTGGAAGGATTAAGATTTTTTTAATAGAAGCAATTTACAAATCTGTATAACTTTCTGGCACCAGTTGATTAAAAAAAAAAAAAATATATATATATATATATATATATATATATATATATATATATATATATATAGTTTTCCGCCGGAGTACCCCTTTAAGGTTAATTTCTTTGGTCCCAAGCCAACCCCCCCCCCCCCCCAAAAAAAAAACCAGGGGGGAACATTTCTGCCAGATCAAGTACCCAATGTCAAGTATCGACTAACACCGTCCTGTCACCCTTCAGCATAATATATTATGGAAGCAAGGCACAACCCAACAAATAAAAAACAAAAAATCTATATATACACATAAATAATGGAAACAAAATATGCAAAAATATAAAAGAATAAAAATTAAAAAAATCAGCAGATGTCCAAGGTTTGTGCTATTTCTTAAAATCCATATATTTTCTCCATGATTTAGGATATCAGGATGGAGGGAAGGGGGGCGGGAGGGGGATTTCCTGGATTTTGTGGATTTCCAGGCACCGGAATTCAGATTTTATTTTTATTTTTTCAAAAATAAAGACGCCACCATTTTGACTCCTCCCCCTCCTCAAACCTTCTTTCCTGAAATATAAATGATGTGCTTTCTTATTGGTTGCTGGAAGGTTCAGAGATCGGACCCGGAAATTCAGCCTTGGGCTCCGCCTGTTTACTGGGATCGGTAATGACCGTCGGTGGAACATGGAGGCGCCATTGTGGTTGTTCTGTTAATACAGGATCCATAAATATCTCTATTCCTGGCCCCTTGATCCCCAAAAATACTTATAATTTTTTTCCGATAGATAACGGATCATTTTGTAAAATATTTTCTATGTAACGGAAGATATTTTTCTCTTTTTTATTATAAGGGGTTAATTCGTTTTTGGTAAAATATGATACAGATAAATATGAATGTAAAAATATACCTTGTGACCCCCCCCCCCCCCCCCCAACTCATTCCCCTCAGATAACGGGTTTAAAATGTCTGAATATGAGGGGTAATAGACTGTAGATGTTATACCTCTCCTGGCCACTGGGGGCAGAAGACAACTGGGAAATGTTCTAGGCGCGGAGTGCTACTTTCGTTGTGTATGAAGGTGTTTGCATGCTTTGCTGTTAGGCTCAGTGGGTTATCTACCGTACGTGGATGATGGGGGTAATGGTTGGGGAGCAGGACCGCTGGGTTACTGTAATAGGGGCACTTGTCGCTGACTACAGTGCCAGCCATTTATTAGGATACTGTTCAGATCATGAGAGTTCAGGTAATGACCCAGTGTTTGCCTTGTAGTCGGGGTCAGCTCATCGGCGTTGGGGGGGGGCTTCTGAAACGTATCCAGCAATCTCCTTCGGACAGCCATCGATGACGGAGAGAAGACGTCAATATCCATTTCTCACACTGAATGGTAACCGCAATCTTAACAAGACAAAAACAAGAATTACAAAAATGGGAAGATTTCGGCAATAAGTTATGGGTCTGATGTCCAGTAGGAAGCGTGCTGCTCCGCTGCTCAATGTGAACCCTTAGTGCCAACAACACAATGTAGTCCTCTCAGTCCAGGTTTAGGACTGGGCTCTGTGCTGCAATGCATTCCGGAACTTTTCTTGATGCTAGGACTGCCAACGTTGCTGCCGCCTCCCGGTCGACCTAGGCCTCCCCCTCCCTAAACTGCCCCTTAACTGAGCACAATCCTGAGGTATTCGGCTTTTGTTTGTGCTAAGGTTAGACGTATTCTGAGACCAGTCATTGGAAGGGCCCGGGGGGAGGCAGGTGGTCTGTACAGGACCCAGCAAGGGAAGCGGAGGCAGGGAGCAGTCAGTGTGACCTTGCCTTGAGGAGCACTGTCGCTTCATTCCAACATGGCGTCCAGCTGGTCTGCAAGGTCATCGAACATGCTGCCTATGTCATCCAGGATACTGACTGTAGTCTTCTCCTCCAGGGATGAGCTACCGGGGAAGGGAAGAAGAACAAAGGAGAACATCAGATATTTAAAGGGGTTCTCCGCCCCTAGACATCTTATCCCCTATCAAAAGGATAGGGGATAAGGTGTTTGATCACGGGGTTCCCGCCGCTGGGGACCCCCCGCGATCTCGGCTGTGGCACCCCAGACATCCGATGCACAGAGCAAGCTTCGGGGAAGAGGCTCATGATGTCACGGCCACGCCCCCTCAATGCAAGTCTATGAGAGGGGGCGTGACGGCCGTCACGCCCCTCTCATAGACTTGCATTGAGGGGGCGTTGCCGTGACATCACGAGCCTCCGGCACTGCACCCGACGCTCTAAACAAACACCGGGTACAGCAAGGATATCGCGGTGGTCCCCGCAATCAGACATCCAATCCCCAATCCTTTGGATAGGGGTTAAAGGGGTACATCACTGGAAAACATATTTTATTTTTTAAATCAACTGGTACCAGAAAGTTAAACAGATTTGTAAATGACTTCTATAAAAAAAAAAAAATCTTACTACTTCCAGTACTTATCAGCTGCTGTTATGATCCGCAGGAAGTTCTTTTCTTTTTGAATTTCCTTTCTGCCCGACTACAGTGCTCTCTGCTGACACCTCTGTCCATTTTAGGAACTGTCCAGATCGGGAACAAATCCCAATAGCAAACCTCTCCTGCTCTGGACAGTTTCTGACATGGACAGTGGTGTCAGCAGGGAAGGAAATTCAAAAAGAAAAGAACTTCCTGTGGATCATACAGCAGCTGATAAGTACTGAAAGGATTAAGATTTTTAAACAGAAGTAATTTACAAATCTGTTTAACTTTCTGGCACTGGTTGATTTAAAAAAAATAATAATAATTTGTCAGTGGAGTACCCCTTTAAGAAGTCTAGGGGCAGAGTACTCCTTTAACCCAACCATGAATGTCACCGACACGTGCTCTCAAAACAAAAATGTCCAATTCTTTAAAGGGGTACTCCGCTGGAAAAACATTTTTTTTTAAATCAACTGGTGCCAGAAAGTTAAACAGATTTGTAAATCACTTCTCTTAAAAAATCTTAATCCTTCCAGTACTTTTTAGGGGCTGTATACTAAAGAGAAATTCAAAAAAGAAATGCATTTCCTCTGATGTCATCACCACAGTGCTCTCTACTGACCTCTGCTGTCCATTTTAGGAACTGTCCAGAGCAGCATATGTTTGCTATGGGGATTTTCTCCTACTCTGGACAGTTCCTAAAATGGACAGCAGAGGTCAGCAGAGAGCACTGTGGTCATGACATCAGAGGAAATGCATTTCTTTTTTGGATTTCTCTTTAGTATACAGCCCCTAAAAAGTAATGGAAGGATTAAGATTTTTCAATAGAAGTAATTTACAAATCTGTTTAACTTTCTGGTACCAGTTGATTTAAAAAACCATGACAAGGGGGCATCCTCTACATCAGTGGTCTCCAACCTGCGGACCTCCAGATGTTGCAAAACTACAACTCCCTGCATGCCCGGACAGCCATTGGCTGTCCGAGCATGCTGGGAGTTGTAGTTTTGCAACATCTGAAGGTCTGCAGGTTGAAGACCGCTGCTCTAGATCTAGAGGAAAGAAGGTTTCACCATCATCACAGACAGAGATTCTTTACTGTAAGAGCAGTGAGACTATGGAACTCTCTCCACATGATGTTGTGATGGAGGATTCTTTACTGTAAGAGCAGTGAAACTATGGAACTCTCCCCACATGATGTCTGGATCAACACATTAGGGTTTAGGTTGAACTCGAGGAACTCTTGTCTTTTTTCGACCTTACAAACTATGTTACTACGTCTTGGGCATACGGCAGTAGGATCCGGCGGGGGAATTTAAAGACTGTCCACTGCAGTACCTGCACTGTACCCCATTCATGTCAATAAGCCGACGAAGTCAACTAGTGACTCCGGTCGGCTAATTTTTGGACTGTACCTGGTTTTGTTGGCAACATTTTCTGTCTGGCGAGAAAACCGGGTACGGTCCAAAATTGAGTCACTAGCTGACTCCGTCCGGCTCATTGGCGTCAATGGGGTGTGGCGCAGTGCCGGTGGGGATACAGCAGCAGCTGTTTTTTTATTCTACCGCCGGATCTGGCTGCCATATAACCAAAAAGTGGTGTGAATGCCCCCTTAGGGTATGTCCACACTGTGGAGTACCCGCGGAATTCCGTGTGCAGAATTCCGCGAGTAGAATTCCGCACAGTGAACGTTAGCATCTGTGTAAATGGGTCTTCCGCGAGACCCGTTCACACTGCTGAATTCCGCGGCTGAAATAGTTCCGCGCAAAGAAAGAACATGCTCATTCTTTGCGCAGAAGTCCTCGAGCACTGCATAGCAGTCAATAGTGACGGCGCAGTGCCGCGCGGTCCTACCACCGCCGCCGGCTGCCAGGCTGAATCTCCGCTCGCTGAATTCCGCGAGCGGAGATTAAGCTACAGTTCCGCAGTGTGAACATACCCTTATCCGGTACAACCCCCCACGTGTTCTCTATGTGTAGCCCCTCACTCACTCTTTCTGTGCATCCTCCAGCTTGATCTTCTCCTCCACAGCTTGCAGGGCCGCCGCCAGTGAGGCACTGGTCTCCTCCAACTTCTGCTGCGCGGCTTCGCTGCCCCCTCCTTCTATGGAAGAGCTGGTGATGGACAATCTTGGGGGCTTGATGGGAACCTGTAGGGGGTGACCCGAAGTCAGGGGCTTAGCAGGGCTGGAACACAGAGATGGGGGAGTGCTGGAAGGTTTGATGTTGTTTGGTTGCTTGATGGGAGACGGGGCCGGAGTTGAGCTCGCACTAGAGGATTGAATGATCGCATGGGGTTTGGTGGGTTTAGGAGCTGTGGGGGGAGGAGTAGGTTTAGGGGAGACAGGTGGAGGAGTTCCCATTACCTTCTTTACTTCTGAAATACAAAAAAAAAATTGTTAGAAGATCTCCAGGATATTTTACATCATTCAGCTTGATGACCAGAATAAGAATAAAGGAATAATTCCACTTTGGACCAACATTAGTTTTCCAGTTTCGTCTTTTATAGCTAAAGTTGCAGTGCATTCTGGGAGCTCAGGTATTGTTCATCCAATCAAAATGGAGCTGACATGATTTAAAGCTGTCTCCGGTGAGGAGAATGTTTCCAGACACAACCAGCTCAGGGTGGGGCACTGTTCTTTATTGTAGAGACCCAGTATGGAGATTTCTTTTCATGCAATGCTCCATGGGAAAAAAGTATGTAAATTATTTCTCCTCAAGAAGGAAGCAATTATCAGAATTCTAGGAACACATCATTAAAGGGGTACTCCGGTGAAAAACATTTTTATTTTATTTTTTTAAATCAACTGGTGCCAAAAAGTTGAACAGATTTGTACATTACTTCTATTTAAAAATCTTAATCCTTCCAGTACTTATCAGCTGCTGTATACTACAGAAGAAGTTGTATAGTTCTTTTCTGTCTGACCACAGTGCTCTCTGCTGACACCTCTGTCCATGTCAGGAACTGTCCAAAGTAGGAACAAATCCCCCATAGCAAACCTCTCCTACTCTGGACAGTTCCTGACATGGACAGAGGTGTCAGCAGAGAGCACTGTGGTCAGACTGGAAAGAACTACAGAACTTCCTGTGGAGCATACTGCAGCTGATAAGTACTGGAGGGATTAAGAGTTTTACATAGAAGTAATTCACAAATCTGTTTAACTTTCTGGCACCAGTTAATTAAAAAAAAAATGTTTTTCCCACTGTAAGCAAAGTCTAGTTATATCCTAAATCCAGACGGAAGACTCTCTCCACCCAATCTCTCTCATCCATGAGTCCTTCTGTTAGACCTTACACTGAAGGTAGCTGCAATATACAGTGAAACCTATCCATGAGACCACTTCTTTGAGAAGACCTTTGGGTACCCTCCTAAACTCCAGTTCTTGGACCCTTGCAGGTTTCTTTTGGCCCGGAGAGGATGGGAAGGATTATGGGGGCTCCTCTCCTTGTGGAGAAGGGTTTTGGATAGACTACATCCATTAAGCAGTTTGGTAATAGAGCACGCTTAGCAGCGCCGTACATTCATGGCGCTCGTCCTTAAAGGGTTAAAAAAAAAACAAATTTCCAGACAAGATTTAATTTCTTTTTTTTTAAGACCACCCCCCATATAAGACATTTTCTGGTCTTCTCAAATAGGTTTTAAAGGGGTACTCCACTGGCCAGTGCTCGGAACATTTAGTTCCGAACACTGTGTGCGAGCTGCGGGGGTCGGCCACACGCCCTCAATGCAAGTCTATGCCATCCCATTGACTTGCATTGAGGGGGTGTTGCCGACCCCCGCAGCTCACACACAGCGTTCAGAACTAAATATTGCAAATGCTGGCCAGTGGAGTACCCCTTTAATGTATCAGTATGGATGTCAGTGAGGGTAGCTTAGGAGGTCTGACTATTATACCACACACACACACGTGGGCATCAGCATGGTCCTGAATACAACTTGGGGCAACTGTTGCAAAACTGCACTTCCCAACATGCCCTAATATCTGCAGGCTGGAGGATAATCATACCGGCTCCGGTAAAACACCTGGTACAATAGGATTGGAGAGAAAAAATGGATGAGAACGCCATTCCCGGGACCCCTCCCACTTGTGGTCCTCTACAATCCAAGGTCTTATAGCTCCCATTATGTCTATGATGGTGCCCCACTGAAATAATCCGATTAAAAGTATCTCATCAGCCTGAGAGGATTAATATCAGCCAAGTGAAAAGTGTCGCGGCACCTTAATTCTCATATTCCTGACACTTACGGTAATCTTCTCTTGGAGGTAAGGGGACATGACGCTGCATCAGAGTAATGGGAAATGCAGGAAAGTGAATAGAAGTTCAATGGCTGGTGAAATAATAGGGGGTAATAATAATCTTATATGGAGAGCCACCATATTTCATCCCCCACATTAAGCGGATCTGCTCCTTATTGTGTCATTTTTAGGTCCAAAATTCTGAGCTGAACCATTACTTAATATAGTTTTATGGTTTCCAAAGCCCTATTTTTCCTTATACGGCCTATGACTTCTGAAGAATATCTAATATGCACAACTGCACCAAACCTGAACCAAACTAATAAGATAAACATTAGTATGATGGGTCTCTTCTTACCTCCTCCAGGGCCCGGGACTTGCGTCTTCTTTGTAGGAGTGGAGGGCGTCTTCCCAGAAGGATGAATGATAGCGGGCTTTGGTGATACAGGAGGTTTAATGCTGCGTTCCGGAGTCTGTAGTACGTGTTCGCTGCTGTCCTGTCTTCTTGTCCCCCCCACACTCATCTCCGAGACAGGACGACGTTTTACGGTGCCCATTCCATTTTGATACACAACCAGTGGCTCTCCGCCTCCACCGTCCTTGTCTCGGGGCTTTGGCCTGCGCTTCACTGTATCTGATTCTGTAAGTAAGAACTTCATATCTCCGGGATGCTGGCCCTGCCTGGCCTTCACCCTGCGCTTAAGAGTCACACTGGACTCCACAGAGGCCAAGTCTGCATGTCTTCCAGGTTCTGCTGTTGGAGAGCCTACTTGCTCTGTCCTCGATGACCGTGGCCGGTGTTTAATAGTCTGCTTGCGCTCTTCTGCAAAAGGGATTACATCAGAAGGACTACGGGGAGAGTCTGGAGGCCTTGCGGCCTCTTGGCGTTCTCTTCGTGCTGCAGACACCAGCCCAGTTACTGGTCCACTTATGGTTCTCCGACGATTAACTACCTCCCCGTCCAGTCCAATGGCTTCACGGTGCTTGACGCCAGCCACAGTCCCTGGAAGTCTGTGAAGTTCAGGGCTGGCTGGATGTGGCAGAAGGTGAGTGCAATACCCATCGGACCCCCTTGGTCTCTGTCCTCCAGACAGTGCTCTTGGTCCCCCACCAATGGATGATAGTTCTAGCATAGCAGCAATGCTTTTTACACTACCAGCACTCCCAGTGTCTACTACACCACCAAAATCACTAGCTCTTCGCTGCTCCCGATAGCCCTCTCCACTTGCATCCTCAGCAGATAACCCTTCACCAAGGTTGGTCCCAGAGATAGCAGAGCTAGAGCGCTTAGGCGGTGGTGGTGGGGGTCCTTTTTTTCTAGGACGCACTGCAAAGGACTGACTGCGATTAACGTTCTTGTCAACCCCAGATTGTGCTCTTACAGAGTGGCTCCTACCCACTCTTCTCTGTCCTGTACCATATGGACCCCCATCAATAACCAACAGCTCTTCCTTCTCTCCATCGGACCCTGCATATCGATTCAAACTGTGTGCCCGCTTCTTAGGACGTCCATGTTCACCTCTCTCTCCCTCCTGAGCATCTTCTTCATCATCCTCTCCCTCACTACCTGCAGGTGGAAGGCATAAGACTGGAACTGACACTGGCAACACCGGTACTGCCTGTACCAAATGGGTAGGTGTTCCTTCACCCTCAATAGGCTGTGGAAGAACATAAGCAAAACCTCGATGGGTGGGAGACTGAGGCAAGGAGCGGGGAGACATGGGTCGGTCAGAAGGTGGAAGAAGCTGAGGTGTTGGCTTCACTTTGGCAGTGGCTTGTGGAGAATTAACTGCTTGCGGTGATGATGGGGTTCCTTTAGTTGGGGTTTGTGGTGGGGTATAGCTCTGCCCTCCCAAAGGAGGAAACGACTGTCGAGGCTTCCCTGGAACAGGTGGAACACTGGCCCGCTTTATTGAATGTCCTTGCTTGAGAGGCCTGGATTCTCGGGTCACATCCTCTCTCTTCACTTCGTCTGTCAGGTATTCTTGGCTCTTAGACATAACAGTACTAGGCGCTTTGCTGCCATCACCTACCAGTTCCTGGGAACTGCTGATGTGCCTAGCTCGACCACTCAGGCTACTTTCATGCTGAAGCCTTGCTCCAGAGGGCCCTCTGTAAGAACCTTCCCTGTGGTGCTGTGCATGATTCATTTGCTTTTCAGAGCCATCTGGAGTGTCAATAGTCATGGCCGCTTGCAACTCATCACTCAGCTCACTGTCCTGGAATGTCTTCATTTTTGGAGACTGACACTCAGCACTCTCAGGTGGAGGGGAATCCATAGACATTGAATCCAAGTTCTTCTGCGGCGGTCGTCTTCTCATGCTGCCCGAATCAAACTTACCATACTCAGCCCTCTGGATTTCAGCCAGTTTCTTCACGGCCAGCATCAACTTTTTTTGATGACCTTAAATTGAGAAAACAAAAAAGACATTAAGAGATGGTTCGTAATTTCACAATGGAAGAAAGGAGGGGAAGGTGTTGGAAAAGATAGAGAATAAAGATGGAAAATGTCAAATGGAGACTGCAGACTGAATATTTTACTCAGGCAAAGAACCACAAACAGCTTCTAGAAATTATATGGTATAGAGGACCAGTGTAGCCACCGAACATCATCCAACTTTGGTGAATGGCATTACCCAGCTTGGTCATTCCAATCTCTTGTAGGTCTTCCCAGGTGATATCGGTAATGAAATCAATGTTCTCATAACCATTCTCCACCAGGACCTTGTAATACTGGCCAAGCCCAATCATTGATAGCCACAGGGACAAATTTGCCTGAAAAGAAATGGAAACAAAAACACCACTGTGACCTTTTCATTGATGGAAAAGACAAAAGTCATAATCACAATGGAATTAAAGGGGTTGTCTTGGTGGACCTGAAACTGGTGGACCTGAAGATGGCTGGGCGTTATTTCACATGTCAAAATAAACTACAACCTTAGCAAGGGGTTGTCTATCGTGACATAACCCCATAAAAGCACCCCTTTATGAAAACAGACATCAATTTTTCAGGATTGTACAGAGGCAGGAAAATTTTGGGCCGTAAGATAGACTTCTAGCTTGTAGACTCACTGGTTTGTACTCTGGAAGCCATTCTCCAATATTGAGGCTATTGATTTCAGAGAAGATCTTTTTCCTGTGCCCGGGTTTGGTGACACCAATGGCTGTGAGATCCTGTGAAGAAAGAAGAACTTGCTAAAACTATTCATCATCATAGTGTTGGAGTCAATGAGGTTCTTAGCAGTATGGACATCTGATGGTCACGATGGGACTAAGATTGTGGCTTCAGAATGTGATTGTATCAGGGTTTTCATCAGGGGTCACATCCTGGGGAAAAAGTGCGGGAACTCACCCAAGATTTCCACTCAAGGGCTGGTCCTGTAGGACTCATGGGGAATGACGTTCCTGCTGTGGGAAAAGTGCAGGAACTCCGTTTTCCATGTGTCCCTGCAGGACTTGAGCCCTGGTTGTCTTAGATGAAACAATGGTGGGTCCCTTTGCCTTATATCTAGAGGGCTCTAACTTGATCTACAGTATGTTTGTGCCTTCGCTTCTTACCTCTGGGGTCATCCGGCTGATGGTCGGGATGTCATATCCAGAATTGATAAAGTTGGGAGCGTACAACTGGAGCTGAAACTTGCACAACCACTGGAAGACGGCTTCTGCGCTCTACGGAAGTGAGGAGCATTGTATTATCTATTTTTATATTATACACTCTGATATATCTACAAGACCCTTTGTATTTCCACCCCCGCCTCCTACTTGGTAATACGACCCATCATATCATAATGGCGCCCCTTAGTATACCCCTTTATAAATTAGCGCACATTTTAGTAGTAGCATTTTTCACAACGAAATTTGAAAAAACTTAGCAAGTGCGGAAATCCCATTGGGGAAGATTTATGACAACCTGTGCAGAGGAAAACATAGAAACATAGAATGTGTCGGCAGATAAGAACCATTACGCCCATCTAGTCTGCCCAATAATCTGAATACTATCAATAGGGTTGCCACCCTGCCGGTATTTTACCGGCACAGCCGGTATTTTCATCTACATTCCGGGCTGTGCCGGTAAGTTTGGATGAAAAATACCGGCCATGCAATGGCCGGTATTTTTCATTCACTGACAGGGGCGGACGGAGCAGCATCCCCAGAACAGCACTGCTTTCATGACCGGCCGTACAATGCCCATGTCTGACACCACCAGCCTGTGACAGGGAGAGCTCCGTGCGATGACAGGAAGAGATTGTACAGTGCTGGGGAGGGGGCGTGACCTCCTGTCTCCTCTCTCCCCCTCCCCCTCCTTCCCTCTGCCCCGTGCAGTCTTACAACCCTCCATAGGCAGAGCAGGGAGGGGAGAGGCCGTGTATCCTGTCTCCCTCTGCAGCGCAGGGCGGGTGAGTGTCTGTGTATATATGTGTGTGTGTGTGTGTGTATATATGTGTGTGTATATATGTGTCTGTGTATATATGTGTCTGTGTGTATATATGTGTCTGTGTGTATATATGTGTCTGTCTGTGTGTATATATGTGTCTGTGTGTATATGTGTGTGTGTGTATATATGTGTCTGTGTATATATGTGTGTGTGTGTGTATATATGTCTGTGTATATATATGTCTGTGTATATATGTGTCTGTGTGTATATATGTGTCTGTGTGTATATATGTGTCTGTCTGTGTATATATGTGTCTGTGTGTATATATGTGTCTGTGTGTATATATGTGTCTGTGTATATATGTGTCTGTGTGTATATATGTGTCTGTGTGTATATATGTGTCTGTGTGTATATATGTGTCTGTGTATATATGTGTCTGTGTGTATATATGTGTCTGTGTGTATATATGTGTCTGTGTGTATATGTGTCTGTGTGTATATATGTGTCTGTGTTTATATGTGTCTGTATATATGTGTCTGTGTCTGTGTCTCTATGTGTCTGTGTATATATGTGTGTGTGTGTGTGTGTGTGTGTAGGGGGGGGGGGGGGGGGGGGTAAACTGCCTAATCTGGGGGACAACTATGCTGCCTAATCTGGGGGACAACTATGCTGCCTAATCTGGGGGACAACTATGCTGCCTAATCTGGGGGACAACTATGCTGCCTAATCTGGGGGACAACTATGCTGCCTAATCTGGGGGACAACTATGCTCCTAATCTGGGGGACAACTATGCTGCCTAATCTGGGGGACAACTATGCTGCCTAATCTGGGGGACAACTATGCTGCCTAATCTGGGGGACAACTATGCTGCCTAATCTGGGGGACAACTATGCTGCCTAATCTGGGGGACAACTATGCTGCCTAATCTGGGGGACAACTATGCTGCCTAATCTGGGGGACAACTATGCTGCCTGATCTGGGGGACAACTATGCTGCCTAATCTGGGGAAAAACTACCCGGCCCTCCACAATATTTTTAGTTTCTCATGTGGCCCCATGGGATAAATAATTGCCCCCCTCATTCCTCCTCAACCCCGGACATTCCTTAACCTGGAGCCGCCCGGGGAAAGGAGAAAGTGAAGACAAGAGACTGGTGAGACCTCTCTGCAAAATTGTGTATTTAATGCAGTGTTTCCCAACCAGGGTGCCTCCAGCTGTTGCAAAATTATTACTCCCAGCATGCCCAGACAGCCTTTGGCTGTCCGGGCATGCTGGGAGTTGTAGTTTTGCAATAGCTGGAGGCATCCTGGTTGGGAAACACTGATTTAATGTGTGAAACTATCTGCTGCGCTCTGTATCTAATCCTGTCATGTGCGATACTGTCTGCTGAGCCTGTGTATCTAATCCTGTCATGTGTGATACTGTGAGCTGAGCCTGTATATCCAAATCTGTCATGTGGGATACTATCTGCTGAGCCTGTGTATCTATATCTGTCATGTGCGATACTGTCTGCTGAGCCTGTGCATCTAAATCTGTCATGTGTGATACTGTCTGCTGAGCCTGTGTATCTAATCCTGTTATGTGGGATACTATCTGCTGAGCCTGTGCATCTAAATCTGTCATGTGCGATACTGTCTGCTGAGCCTGTGTATCTAATCCTGTTATGTGTGATACTGTCTGCTGAGCCTGTGCATCTAAATCTGTCATGTGTGATACTGTCTGCTGAGCCTGTGTATCTAATCCTGTTATGTGTGATACTGTCTGCTGAGCCTGTGCATCTAAATCTGTCATGTGTGATACTGTCTGATTAGCCTGTTTATCTGACGTTGCGCAGGGGGACGTCACTCGTCATCACAGAGAGCCAGCGTTGCTGTCGCGCACCACCACTACCGCCGCCGCTGGCATAAATAGGGTTTTGGTAGGTATTCTCTAAATGTAAATTTTTTTGTGCGATATAGGAAAACTCCCCCCGCATATATATTGTATCCCTCCAAACCCCTATGCCATTTCTTAAACCCCCCTCCCATCCCCCATGCCATTTCTTAAACCCCTGATCCCTCAGCCCCTGTGCAATCTGGCCCCTCCCCTTTTGTAGCTCCACCCCCACATAGCCACACCCATGACCGGTATTTTTCTGAGGGAAAGGTGGCAACCCTAACTATCAATAGTCCCTGGCCCTATCTTATATGAAGGATAGCCTTATCCTTATGCTTATCTCATGCAAAAGTTGACCAGCTGCCCATAGCAACCAATCAGATCACTTCTTTCATTTTAAAAGCAGCATCTGAAAAATTAAAGAAGCAATCTGATTGGTTGCTATGGGCAATTGGTCAACTATTCCTCTGCACAGGTTTTCAGTAATCTCCCCCTTTGTCACTAAAAATGTATTTAGGCCCACCAAAATCCCTGTCGAATCCAATGCGTGTGAATGGGGCAATAGTGTTGGTATGGGGGCCCTTTAGGAGAGATTTATCAAAATCTGTGCAGAGGAAAAGTTGCCCAGTTGCCCATAGCAACCAATCAGATTGCTTCTTTCGTTTTCAAAAGGGCCTGTGCAAAATGAAAGAAGCGATCTGATTGGTTGCTATGGGCAACTGGGCAACTTTTCCTCTGCACAGGATTTGATAAATCTCCCCCCTTTGATTTCTGAGTAGGCCCCTTGGTTTTACACTGTTTTTGCTGTGTTTATTGTATTTACATGCATGTTCTTAAAAAAAATTTGAATGCCTTAAGTTCTATTTACATCACAATGAAAGGGGTACTCCGGTGGAAAACTTTTTTTTTAATCAACTGGTGCCAGAAAGTTAAACAGATTTGTAAATTACTTCTATTAAAAAATCTTAATCCTTCCAGTACTTATTAGCTGCTGAATACTACAGAGGAAATTATTTTCTTTTTGGAACACAGTGCTCTCTGCTGACATCACGGCCACAGTGCTCTCTGCTGACATCTCAGTCCATTTTAAGAACTGTCCAGAGTAGAAGAAAATCCCCATAGCAAACATATGCTGCTCTGGACAGTTCCTAAAATGGACAGAGATGTCAGCAGAGAGCACTGTGCTGGTGATGTCAGCAGAGAGCTCTGTCTTCCAAAAAGAAAATAATTTCCTCTGTAGTATTCAGCAGCTAATAAGTACTGGAAGGATTAAGATTTTTTTTTAATAGAAGTAATTTACAAATCTGTTTGACTTTTTGGCACCAGTTAATTAAAAAAAAAAAAAATAAAAAAAAAAAAGTTTTCCACCGGAGTACCCCTTTAAACCCTAAATTTGGGGTACTTGCCAAAAATATCTGATGAAGGCCAAAAGAATGTATTTTTTGGCTTGTTGGCCTGCCATATGGGCCGACGGCGATATTTCACTCTAGAGCAGTGGTCTCCAAACTGCGGTCCTCCAGCCCCCAAAAGGGAAAAAAAAATAATGAAAGGAGGAGGCGGGGCTGACAACTCTAACGTGAACAGTGTAGTCAGCAAAATCTGAATAGTAGACTGGAGCTGCGGCTTACTGCCAATCATTGAGCCTCCAGCTGTAGTAAAACTACAACTCCCAGCATGCCCGGACAGCCAACGGCTGTCCGGGCATGCTGGGAGTTGTAGTTTTGCAACAGCTGGAGGTTCACAGTTTGGAGATCTTTTCTAAAGTTCCGTGGTGTAATATATTCTGCTCCGGCACATGAATATAGTGGGATTAGGAACATCTCGCCTCTATATAATCAATCTCTTGTCGACTTGCCAGCCGCAGCCGATATGGCGCATTTATCATGATCGGTGAAGTGTGGCGCTGTGTTCGCTCTGACTCGTGTGCGTTCCTTTATGTAGCTGTTTAGCAGAGTGGATTGGGGCAATTTCCTGCGGTGCTCTTTGCCGCCGTTCATTGTTCTATTCATTTTAATTGGGAAGCCATTGTTTTATGGAGTCATTACTATTCTGTATCTCTATGCTGTTGTGAGCTCCGCTGTCTGGGCAGGCTGGAGGCTCCGGGTAAAGAAATGGAGTGGGAACCAGAATTGTTTCCCCATAAAACTATATGCCATGGGGTGTGTTCACATTATGTAGACATGTTGCCTTCTGCTGTGTGTTCAGTCAGGGAAACCAGGGACATGGGAAGCAGCAGGGCAATGAGTCACCATGTACTAAAACTGTGACTCCACCAGCAGAATAGTGAGTACAGCTCTGGAGTATAATACAGGATATAACTCAGGATCAGTACAGGAGAAGTAATGTAATGTATGTACACAGTGACCTCACCAGCAGAATAGTGAGTACAGCTCTGGAGTATAATACAGGATATAACTCAGGATCAGTACAGGAGAAGTAATGTAATGTATGTACACAGTGACCTCACCAGCAGAATAGTGAGTACAGCTCTGGAGTATAATACAGGATATAACTCAGGTTCAGTACAGGATAAGTAATGTAATGTATGTACACAGTGACCCCACCAGCAGAATAGTGAGTGCAGCTCTGGAGTATAATACAGGATATAACTCAGGATCAGTACAGGATAAGTAATGTAATGTATGTACACAGTGACCTCACCAGCAGAATAGTGAGTACAGCTCTGGAGTATAATACAGGACATAACTCAGGATCAGTACAGGATAAGTAATGTGATGTATGTACACAGTGACCTCACCAGCAGAATAGTGAGTACAGCTCTGGAGTATAATACAGGATGTAACTCAGGATCAGTACAGGATAAGTAATGTAATGTATGTACACAGTGACTACACCAGCAGAATAGTGAGTGCAGCTCTGGAGTATAATACAGGATATAACTCAGGATCAGTACAGGATAAGTAATGTAATGTATGTACACAGTGACTACACCAGCAGAATAGTGAGTGCAGCTCTGGAGTATAATACAGGATATAACTCAGGATCAGTATAAGATAAGTAATGTAATGTATGTACACAGTGACCTCACCAGCAGAATAGTGAGTACAGCTCTGGAGTATAATACAGGATGTAACTCAGGATCAGTACAAGATAAGTAATGTAATGTATGTACACAGTGACCTCACCAGCAGAATAGTGAGTACAGCTCTGGAGTATAATACAGGATATAACTCAGGATCAGTACAGGATAAGTAATGTAATGTATGTACACAGTGACCTCACCAGCAGAATAGTGAGCACAACTATGGAGTATAATACAGGATGTAACTCAGGATCAGTACAGGATAAGTAATGTAATGTATGTACACAGTGACCCCACCAGCAGAATAGTGAGTACTGAGGAATATTGTGGTTTGGACATAGGCCTCAGCGCTGTAGTTAGGCTTTCTTTCATTCCTTTCGCCTGGGATAAAGGTTAATTTTGCTGCCCTGGATCCATATCTGAATACTGACCAAGGCAAAGTGGCTTGTGGGACATATGCACTGGTAGCCCCCATCTCACTACGTCCCTGCAGACCTGTAACTTTCTTCAGGCTACATAGATATAAAAACGTGGCTCTGTCACCTGACATAACCAAAGGCTGAATACATCCAGACGTGTCTAGGGAGAGGCCGAGAGCTTCTCTTACATATGACCATTAGTCAGGACTGGGAGATCAATACATATATTGATTGAGGACAAGAATAACCTCCTTCAAGGTGAAACCTCCTGCAGCGATACTCATGTGTATGAAATAGACATCTATTCGCAGTACTACACTACAGAGATAGGGGTCGACCAGGTGCAGAAAGCCCATGTAAGGCAATAATTAAAGGGGTATTCCATTTTTTATTTGACTATGCTACAGGGGCTGTGAAGTTCAAATGCAGTTCATAATATAGTGTCTGTACCTGTGTTTGATGGCTGGTCTCGCAATTGTTATGTGATCTTTGCCCCGATGTTTATTTTTAACAGCATACAAAATGAGTGTCATCTCAGGTTTTCCCAGGTTGCAGTGCGGCCCGAGACATTACATCACTAGTCAGGCGTTGAAAGAAGCCTGCCTGCTTCAATGGTGGAATGACCACTGGGTGGGAAGGAGATCATTCTCCAAAGGGCTGCAGGAAATTGTAGTTTACAGCACGGCACAGCATGGAAGCAAGCTGCAATGGGTGGGGTGGCTGCTGTGTGAGAGGGGGGAAAGTGACCTAACACTTACAAACAAGGGATCCTTGGGCTTGTAGTTGGAGAGAGGGAACTTCAACAGGAAATAATACTTAAGTCACCTTATGTTGGATAACCCCTTTATCCAAAGGATAAGGGATAAGATGTCAGATCGCCGTGGTCCCGCTGCGGCACCACGCTATCATTACAGCACAGAGCGAGTTCGCCCGTCCCCTTAATGCAAGTCTATGGGAGGGGGTGTGACGACCGCCACGCCCCCTCCCATAGACTTGTATTGAAAGAGGCGGGCCGTGACATCACGAGGGGCGGAGCCGTGACGTAACGATGCTCCGGCCCCTGTATTGCCCGTCATTACGTGCAGAGCGATCCCAGGGCTCCCCAGCAGCGGGACCGCGGCGATCTGACATCTTATCCCCTATCCTTTGGATAGGGAATAAGATGTCTAGGGGCGGAGTACCCCTTTAAGCCTATCCGCTTATCACTGATTTCTACATTCACAGCCCGGCAATAAGATCATTGCTGATTTCCATAGTCAGCTTATCACTGGATAAGGAGGAAGTTGCATTAGGAATGAGGGTCCCTTTAAGAGATAAAGGGGGCAGTCATATTATAGGAAGTATGGACCCTCCCCAGGCCGTGTGCTGTTCATACATGATCTAACCACTCAAAGGCTTTGTTTGCGATTTTTTTTTCCATGGAAATGTCTTGCTTTTTGCGACAATTTTAAGAAATTTTAGAAACTGATTTATTGGAAAAATAAATTAATCAGAGTTTCCCAACCAGGGTGCCTCCAGCTGTTGCAAAACTACAACTCCCAGTTTTGCAACAGCAGGAGGTACCCTGGTTGGGAAATACTAAAATAAATAAATAATAGTAATGTAACATGTGAACACAGCCTCATAGCTTTTTCGCTCTATGTTAGATTAATCACCTTAAAGGGGTACTCCGGTGGAAAACTTTTTTTTTTGGTTAAATCAACTGGTGCCAGAAAGTTAAACAGATTTGTACATTACTTCTATTAAAAAATCTTCATCCTTCCGGTACTTATTAGCTGCTGAATACTACAGAGGAAATTGTTTTCTTTTTGGAACACAGAGGTCTCTGCTGACATCACGAGCACAGTGCTCTCTGCTGACCTCTGCTGTCCATTTTAGGAACTGTCCAGAGCAGGAAATGTTTGCTATGGGGATTTTCTCCTACACTGGACAGTTCTTAAAATGGACAGCAGAGGTCAGCATAGAGCACTGTGTTGGTGATTTCAGCAGAGAGCTCTGTGTTCCAAAAAGAAAAGAATTTGTACTCAGCAGCTAATAAGTACTGGAAGGATTAAGATTTTTTAATAGAAGTAATTTACAAATCTGTTTAACTTTTTGGCACCAGTTGATTAAAAAAAAAAAATAAAGTTTTCCACCGGAGTACCCCATTAACCCTGTCACTTGCCACCTACCTTTCCTTCCGTCATGGCTTCCATTTTCTTGGGCTGGTCTCCATATGACTGCTCAATGTAAGGACAGCTGGCCACGCTCTGGGGTCTCGCGGATCCTTCAAATAAATTAGAATTCATTCAGGATTTTCAGGCACGTGCGATAATATAATCATGATACCCGCCGCCTCTAATCCCGGCTGAGGAGGCGAAGGACCGGCAGATAATTAACAATGAAAGCCTTTATGAGATAGAAGATTAACTAAGGAGAGAGAGAGGATTTTAGAATGCAAACCATATAGTCTATAGCGGAGGGGGACACGCTTTAAGCACGCTCAGCCCCCAGGAGCCGCCATTCACAGGTCACAAGGCGGGAACAGAATAAGAAACATCATGGTGACTGGTACAAAGCAATGCAGGGAGATAGGTCAGAGCGGGGACATGCTTTACAAGGAGGGGTAACTAGGTACAGGTTACTGGGGAGTACAGGACAAGGAAGGATTAGAGATACCAAGACCAGGATACAATACTAAAGTTAGTAAAAAAAAAAAAAAATTAGGATTATACTGTAGTCCAGTGTTCCCCAACCCGTGACTGTTAGGACATGATGGGAGTTGTAGTTTTGCAACAGCTTGGAGAGTCACAGTTTGGGGGACGCTGTCATAGCTGCAGAGTTAATAAAGTGTTAAAGGATTATGAGCAATAACAATCACTTATTCCAAGAGAGGTATTAGTATTTGTATGAATGTAGTAAGAAGGGTATACACCCTTCAAGGGAATGTCCACCTTTTAGGTCCAACATTTTGCATTGATAAATGTCGTCCATATATCTTTATAGCAGTCACAGCTTTGTTTTCCCCTATACAAAGATTGGGAACAGGCTGTATATCATTTAGAAGAAACAACAGACTGGAGGAGACTCATTGACTTCTCTGGGGAGGTTTTCTTGGCAGGCTCTGTGACCTGTGCCTTGGTCATTGTGCAGGGAGAGGGGGAGAAGAGGAGCTGTAACCATAACCTATTGTAAATGACCTAATCCTGTCTTATCTAGAGGCCAGGGCCAGGGCCGTATTTCCATACTAAATTTCCAATACTAAATTCGGGTGATTCCACAAGCGTCAGATTTTTTTTCACGCAAATCTGTGGCAAATGTGCAGCAAAAACTGTTCCATTCAGATTATGATGCAGATTGACTCAGGATCTCTCTCTAGACACAGAAAATGGTGAAATCACAAATCCACAACTCCAAAAACATACTGATAAGTGAATTTTGATTGTGAGCCCCGGTGGGGACAGGGACCAATCTAAGGGGGAGATTTATCAAAACCTGTCAAGAGAAAAAGTTGCTGAGTTGCACATAGCAACCAATCAGATCGCTTCTTTCATTTTTCAGAGGCCTTTAGGCCTCTGAAAAATGAAAGAAGCGATCTGATTGGTTGCTATGGGCAACTCAGCAACTTTAGGCCTCTGAAAAATGAAAGAAGCGATCTGATTGGTTGCTATGGGCAACTCAGCAACTTTAGGCCTCTGAAAAATGAAAGAAGCGATCTGATTGGTTGCTATGGGCAACTCAGCAACTTTAGGCCTCTGAAAAATGAAAGAAGCGATCTGATTGGTTGCTATGGGCAACTCAGCAACTTTAGGCCTCTGAAAAATGAAAGAAGCGATCTGATTGGTTGCTATGGGCAACTCATCAACTTTAGGCCTCTGAAAAATGAAAGAAGCGATCTGATTGGTTGCTGTGGGCAACTAAGCAACTTTAGGCCTCTGAAAAATGAAAGAAGCGATCTGATTGGTTGCTATGGGCAACTCAGCAACTTTAGGCCTCTGAAAAATGAAAGAAGCGATCTGATTGGTTGCTATGGGCAACTCAGCAACTTTAGGCCTCTGAAAAATGAAAGAAGCGATCTGATTGGTTGCTATGGGCAACTCATCAACTTTAGGCCTCTGAAAAATGAAAGAAGCGATCTGATTGGTTGCTGTGGGCAACTAAGCAACTTTAGGCCTCTGAAAAATGAAAGAAGCGATCTGATTGGTTGCTATGGGCAACTCAGCAACTTTAGGCCTCTGAAAAATGAAAGAAGCGATCTGATTGGTTGCTATGGGCAACTAAGCAACTTTAGGCCTCTGAAAAATGAAAGAAGCGATCTGATTGGTTGCTATGGGCAACTCATCAACTTTAGGCCTCTGAAAAATGAAAGAAGCGATCTGATTGGTTGCTGTGGGCAACTAAGCAACTTTAGGCCTCTGAAAAATGAAAGAAGCGATCTAATTGGTTGCTATGGGCAACTCAGCAACTCTTCCTCTGGACAGGTTTTGATAAATCTCCCCCGTAAGTGTACAGCGCTGCGGAGTCTGTGTGCGCTATACACTATTATTATAATAAGCCGCTGTGGTTGCTTATCTGCAGGTAAAATTTGTAGTATTTCTGACCCATGTAGATTCAACCAAAGGGGGAAAATATATATTTTTTTCCAGGCGGCACCAGCACATAAAAAGCTGCCCCCTCAACATTAGGCCACCCTAGGACCAGGGCCATATAAAAATACAGATCTGGGTGTCACCTTTCACTATGATCCTGTATTTGATGATTATAGAAGAGGCTGCTGAAAAGTATCATGAAAAAAACGTATCCCCTATCCGTAGGATTTAGATTGTGGGGGGTCCGAGCGCTGGGGCCCTGTCCTGTTTAGATCCCAGGCTCTCCTTCACAGCGGCGCATCGGAACCCCCACCCGAAGCGGGGGCCGCCATGCCCTCTTTATATAGTTCTATGGGAGAGCCGAAGATTGCCGAATGGCTCTCCCATAGAGATATATGGAGGGGGCTTGGCGTCCCCCAGTTCGGGACAGGGTTGTGACGTGCCACTATGAAGGAGAGTCGGGGCTCTAAACAGGAGATCGTGGGGGGGCCCCAGCGCTCGGACCTCCTGCAATCTAAAACTTAAGGGATACGTTTTTGTTTTTTTCATGATACTTGTCCTTTAATAGGCTTAGTAGCCGGACTAATTTCAGGATTAATTCTAAAATATAGATAGAACAATGGAAAATGAGAAAACTTAATTTAAATAAAAGGTATATTTATAATAATAGATGGCTCCTTTAAAAATAAATACAATAATACTCAACTATCTGTCCTTTGTCACTGCAGTTCTGATGGTGCCCAATCCCTCCGGGTGCACTTCTTGAAAGACAGCAAATGCCCGCTCAACCAATCCCTGGCCGCAGTTGTGACCTGCCTTAGCCAGTGATTGGTTGTGCGAGCATTTCCTGTGTGTCAAGAGGTCAACAGGAAGCAAAGATCAGGAGATTGGACACTGTCAGAACAGCCGCATAGGGGGATCAGGCTGGAGAGTATTGCTTATTTTTATTTATTTATTTTATTTAATCCAGCAGGACCTCCTAATTTTACAGAGGATTTGAATCCCTATATCCCATCTAAGCCAGTTACTGGCTGAGCGGACATTTCCAATGGGTCGAGAAGTGCGCAAGGAAACCCCTCTCAACCAGGAAGGGAATCCTCAGGGGCAGGGAAAGTCATTATTATAAAACATTTTTAATTTTTAGAAAACATTTTTTGTCTCCATCTTCCCAAAATTCCATTAATAACTCGAGAAACAAAAAGAAAGCTACGGGGAAAAAAAGTGCAGATAAAACGCAAACGAAACAGCGTTTCGTTTGCGTTTTATCTGCACTTTTTTTTGTTCGTATCTTTCTTTTTGCTTCTCAAGCTTTTAATATCAGAAATAAACTGAGCTGTGACTGATACAACGGTATGAAACTTATCGGCACAGAATGCAAGACAAGTGGAGCGTAAAAGGGTGGACAGTCCATTTAAATCCCAAATAAATCCCCAGTAAATATAGACCTCGTCTTCTTTCAAGCTGTTAAAAATTCTATTCCATTTTTTTTATTTTAGTTACATCTGTTTCTTAAAAAGTTCAGAGGAGAAAGGATATGTAAAGCAGCTCTCACACCACTTTCCACTTCCAAGTAACTTTCCCTTAAAAATAAGTATTTTAATCCAACTAGGAGTCTTGGAAACTGACTGGGAATGTATGCAAAGCAAGAGATCTCACCAGGAGGAAAGAATACCCATCTGTAGACAGCTGTTTCAGGCTTTTGCCCTCATCAGTACAATGCAGGTTTGTTGTGGGACAAAAGTTTCTTCTTGCAGAGAGTTTCATGAAGACATGTAAAGACTTATAGGCCATTCATGCTCCACTAGGAATTCTGGGAAAGAAGGATATGCAAATCAGCTCTCACACTACTTTTTCCAAGTAGTGACGAGGGGAAAAAAAACAAAAAACTGTTGTCTGGAGATGGGTATTCTTTTCTACTGGGGAAATCTCTGGCTTGACATACATTCCCAGTCAGTTTCCAAGACTTCTAGTTGACGTGAAACACTGACTTTCAGGGAAAGACATTTGGAAAACGCGGTGTGAGAGCTGCCTTACCTATCATTTCTTCCCAGTTGATTGTGAATGATCAGTCTCCACACGTCTTTGTGATGCTCTCCTAAAGGAATTACATTACCCCTTTGGTCCTTGGAAAGTTGAGTGGCAGTTCTCAATGACTTCTCGGTAATGTACAGGGGTCAAGTCCAGGGTAAAATGTGTGAGAACTCAAGATTTCACTCAAGGACTGGTCCTGCAGGACTCCTGCTAATGGGAATGGTGTTCCCGCAGTGAAAAAAAGTGCAGGAACTCAGTTCCCATGTGTTCCTGCAGGACTTGAGCCCTGGTTATGTAGATGTATGGGAACATGTAATACCCCACTACACAAGTAGGTAAAAAGGCAGCAATATTGGTCATCAACCAACTAGCAACTTGAAAGGTTGAAGTCTTATATTTAGTGGGGGGGGTTTTCTTTTTTCTTTTATTGTTGCACCCAGTTTTTTTTTCGTTATTTTTTGTTATTAGACCTAAACTGAAAATGAACCAATGCTTCCATAGAGAAATACTGAGCATGACTGTACACTGTGCGTTATGTGTTAACATGGACCATATGGCTGTGTTACTTTGGATTGGGTAAGTCAGTGTTTTCTAATCAGAGTGCCTCCAGCTGTTGCAAGACTACAACTCCAAGCATGCCCGGACAGCCGTTGGCTGTCCGGGCATGCTGGGAGTTGTAGTTTTGCAGCAGCTGGAGGAACCCTGGTTGGGAAACACTTGTGTCGGTGAAAGGCCCTGGGCAAAAAAAAAATTGACGGGGCTCCTTCTCTTATCAAACAATAAAAGGACAATGTACATTATCTACACACTAGATCAGTGATTCCCAACCGGGGTGCCTCCAGTTGTAGCAACACTACAACTCCCAGTATGCCAAAGGCTTTTCAGGTGTGCTAGAAATTACAGTTTTAATACAGAGGCACCCTGGTTGGGAAACATTGACCTGTAGGACTTTGCCTATCTTTTGGTGCTCTCCTCAAGAAGAGGAGGAGCTGCAGGGTTAGGGGGGCGCTTCCCAAGCAGCGTGCCTCCAATCGTTGCATAATTACAACTCCTAGCATGCCAAAGGTTGGCTGGGCATGTTGAGAGTTGTACTCTCAGGCACCCTGGTTGGGAAACACTGGCATAGCCTATAAGACTTTGCATTTTTTTGGGTGCTCTCCTCAGGAAGAAATGTTTCACAAGGGGAGCTCCCAGGCTAGGGTGGTGATTCCTAACAAATGTTGCATAATTACAACTCCCAGCATGCCAAAGGCTGTATGGGCATGTTGGGAGTTGTAGATTTGCCACAGCTGGAGGCCCCACGGTTGGGAGATATTGGCATAGCCTATAAAACTTTACATGTCTTTTGGTGCTCTCTTCAAGGAGAAATCTTTCAGAGGGAGAGCAGTAGGGTTAGTCCAGTGATTTCCAGCATGGGTGTCTCCAGTTGTGGCATAATTACCACTTCCAGTATGCCAAAAGTTGGCCGAGCATGCTGGGACTTGTCGATTTGTCACAGTAGAAGGCACTCTGGTTGGGAAACCCTGGCGTAGCCTATAAGACTTTGGAACATTTCTCCTTGAGGAGAGCACCAAAAGATATGCAAAGTCTTATAGGCTACGCCAGGGTTTCCCAACCAGGGTGCCTCCTGCTGTGGCAAATTGATAATCGTGATGAGCGGCATTGCCCATATTCAAATTTGCGATATTTCGCAAATATATAGACGAATATTTGTCCTATATTCGTGAATATTCGAGGAACAAAACAGTGAGGGGGTGGGCAACTTTACTATTGATTGCTATGGATGTTGTTGATAACCTCTGACAAGTGTATTTGCATCATTCTAATTGGCCCACAAGTGAAAAGAAGGAATATGCGAATATTCACATATGCGAAAAAAAAGCGAATATTTGCAATTTTGAATATATAGCAAATATATTCGCAATATTCACGAATTTGCGATAAAAATTGGAAATGCGAATATTCGCACCCAACACTAATCGACAACTCTCAGCATGCCACGCCAACTTTTGCCATGCTGGAAGTTGTAATTATGACACCACTGGAGACACCCACGCTGGAAATCACTGGACTAAGCCGGCAGCTCCCCCTTTGGAAAATTTCTCCTTGAGGAGAGAGAGCACCAAAAACATATGCAAAGGGGGCCTCCTGTTGGGGGACATTTCACTAGCAAATCATCGATCTCACTGGTGTAAATGGGACCTGACATAATGCACATTTCAGCAATGTGTCAGGTCTTTCAGTAGAGATGAGCGAACGTACAGTAAATTTGATTCGTCACGAACTTCTCGGCTCGGCAGTTGATGACTTATCCTGCATAAATTAGTTCAGCCTTCAGGTGCTCCGGTGGGCTGGAAAAGGTGGATACAGTCCTAGGAAAGAGTCTCCTAGGACTGTATCCACCTTTTCCAGCCCACGGGAGCACCTGAAAGATGAACTAATTTATGCAGGAAAAGTCATCAACTGCCGAGCCGAGAAGTTCGTGACGAATCAAATTTACTGTATGTTCGCTCATCTCTATCTTTCAGCAAAGGAAAACATGGGGGAAGCCCCCAGCAAGTGTAGGCCCCTAAACAGAGATCCCTTGTGCCTTCCCTGTTTTAAGGGGGGTACTCCGGTGGAAAACTTTTTTTTTTTAATCAACTGGTGCCAGAAAGTTAAACAGATTTGTAAATTACTTCTATTAAAAAAATCTTAATCCTTCCAGTACTTATTAGCTGCTGAATACTACATAGGAAATTATTTTCTTTTTGGAACACAGAGCTCTCTGCTGACATCACAAGCACAGTGCTCTCTGCTGACATCTCTGTCCATTTTAGGAACTGTCCAGAGCAGCATATGTTTCCTATGGGGATTTTCTCCTACTCTGGACAGTTTCTTAAAATGGACAGAGATGTCAGCAGAGAGCACTGTGATCCAAAAAGAAAATAATTTCTTCTGTAGTATTCAGCAGCTAATAAGTACTGGAAGGATTAAGATTTTTTAATAGAAGTAATTTACAAATCTGTTTAACTTTCTGGCACCAGTTGATAAAATTTTTTTTTTTTTTACAAATTTCCACCGGAGTACTCCTACCAAAAAGGCCGCTAAATCTATATCTTCTTTTACATTAGGGGTAACCCTATGACTCTCCGGTCCTAATGGTCAGTGTCGGCCCGCTCAGTATTGCTGTATTGTGCATTCCAGTTTATTTTCTAGAAAATCCCGCTTCTCCGACTGGATTTTTTTTTTCCAACTCCACGCACCTGTGTGGCCCTCACAGGCGTCTCCTGGCTCCTGCCCCAATGCCTTCTGGGAAAGAACAGTGGCGAGCAGCTGAAATGGAACGGACGTGAGGACAAAACCAAAAAAAGAAAAAAAAAAGGATGTAAAAAGAGGGAAAAAAAGTGAGATGGAGAAATATGGAAGGGGAGGTCCTATCCTTATGTCCGCTGTCCAGCAGTGGTCTCCATACTGTGGACCTCCAGCCATTGCAAAACTACAACTCTCAGCATGCCCGGACAGCCAACGGCTGTCTGGGCATGCTGGGAGTTGTAGTTTTGCAACAGCTGGAGGCACCCTGGCTGAGGAAAGCTGTCCTAGAAGGTCCAGAAAAAAAAAATTCAGGTTTTGCTGACAACAATGTTCATGGTAGAGTTGTCAGCCCCGCCCCCTCCATAATTTTTTTTTTTCTTTACATGCTGTGAGTTGTAGTTTTGCCACAGCTGGGGGCCCACAGTTTGGAAACCACTGATGGACATCACAGATTTAAAAAATAGCCCCGGTTTTGTGAATCTTAGTTTTTAAAACCCCACCGGTAGAATTACCGGGCCTCACTATGGCAGAAATATACACAGCAAATTGTATCTTCACCCAAAACCTAAACACCCACAAGGACTTCACTTAAAGGGGTACTCCGGTGGAAAAAAAACATTTTTTCATATCAACTGGTGCCAGAAAGTTAAAAAGATTTGTAAATTATTTCTATTAAAAATTTTTAATCCTTCCAGTACTTATCAGCTGCTGTATGCTTCAGAGGAAGCTGTGTAGTTCTTTCCAGTCTGACCACAGTGCTCTCTGCTGACACCTCTGCCCATGTCAGGAACTGTCCAGAGTAGGAGCAAATCCCCATAGAAAACCTCTCCTGCTCTAGACAGTTCCTGACATGGACAGAGGTGTCAGCAGAGAGCACTGTGGTCAGACTGGAAAGAACTACACAGCTTCCTGTGGAGCATACAGCAGCTGATAAGTACTGGAAGGAATAGGATTTTTTAATTTACAAATCTGTATAATCTTCTGGCACCAGCTGATTTGAAAAAAGAAAAAAAAAAAGAAAAAAAAAAAATATATATATATATATATATATATATATATATATATTTTTTTTTTTTTTTCCAGCAAAGTACCCCTTTTAAGGGGTACTCCGCTGCTGAGTGTTTGGAACAAACTGTTCCGAATGCTGGAGGCGACACCCCAGGAGCTCGTGACATCTTAGCCCCGCCCCCTCATGACGTCACGTCCTGCCCCCTCAATGCAAGTCTATGGGAGGGGGCGTGACAGCCGTCACACCCCCTCCCATAGACTTGCATTGAGGGGGCAGGGCGTGACATCATGAGGGGGCGGGGCTATGACATCACAAGCTCCTGACTCAAGCGATCGGAACAGTTTGTTCCAAACACTTAGCAGTGGAGTACCCCTTTAAGCATAATCTTAATTCCCACCATGTCTTAGCTCTGGAAGCTGAGATTTGAAGTGCTCTTTGCAGGTCCCTGTGTATTAGGACTAACATGGATGGAACATTAATTAAGGACAGAAAAGAAGACTTTCTTACTCTACTCTATAGAGGGAGGACTATACAAACAGCAATCCAGATCTCAGCTTCCAGTTTCAGACAAGAGTAGTATGGTCGCCTTTTGGTGTATTATGGCCGGAATTCCCAACCTGACCGCAGTTTAGATGCCTCAACTAACATCACCTCAGATCACAAGGATTCTGCCAGTTTGGGTCATTAGACTTGAGGTCAGGCTAGGATTTGCGGGTGTATTTGCGACCACATTACGCTTGTGTGACACCAGCTACGATCAAAACCTTAAAGGGGTTATCCAGGAAAAAAACTTTTTTTATATGTATCAACTGGCTCCAGAAAGTTAAACAGATTTGTAAATGACTTCTATAAAAAAAATCTTAATCCTTTCAGTACTTATGAGCTGCTGAAGTTGAGTTGTTCTTCTCTGTCTAAGGGCTCTCTGATGACACGTGTATCTGTCCAGAGTAGAAGCAAATCCCCATAGCAAACCTCTTCTAAACTGGGCGGTTCCCGAGACAAGCAGAGGTGTCAGCAGAGAGCACTGTTGCCAGAGAGAAAACAACAACTCAACTTCAGCAGCTGATAATTATTGGAAGGATTAACATTTTTTTAATAGAAGTAATTTACAAATCTGTTTAACTTTCTGGAGCCAGTTGATAAAAAAAATTAAAAATAAATGTAAAAAAAGTTTTTTTCCCCCTGGAATACCCCTTTAATTCTCAGGTTTGGAGCAGAGTAATGCTCTGTTCACACTACGAAAAACTCCGTCCTGATTCTGCTTACAGCAGCCTCTCCGGAATCGGCACTTAGGGGGAGATTTATCAAAACCTGCACAAAGGAAAAGTTGCCCATAGCAACCAATCAGATCGCTTCTTTCATTTTGTAGAGGCCTTGTTAAAAATGAAAGAAGCGATCTGATTGGTTGCTATGGGCAACTCAACAACATTTCCTTTGGACAGGTTTTGATAAATCTCCCCCTTACTGTCTATGGCAGATTGCCGGGGACATTAAAGGGATACTCCAGTGGAAAACATTTTTTTTTTTTATTCAACTGGTGCCAGAAAGTTAAACAGATTTGTAAATTACTTCTAACATAAAAATCTTAATCCTTCCAGTACCTATCAGCTGCTGTATGCTCCCGAGGAAGTCGAGTTGTTATTTTCTGTCTGACCACAGTGCTCTCTGCTGACATCTCTGTCCGTGTCAGAAACTGTCCAGAGTAGGAACAAATCCCCATAGCCTCTCCTGCTCTGGACAGTTCCTGACATGGACAGAAGTGTCAGCAGAGAGCACTATGGTCAGACTGGAAAGAACTATACAACTTACTCTGGAGCATACAGCAGCTGATAAGTACTGGAAGGAGTAAGATTTTGAAATAGAAGTGATTTTCAAAGTTGATTTAAAAAAAAAATAGTTTTTCACCGGAGTACCCCTTTAAGTGCTGGCCCATCAATAAGACTCTGCTGCGAGTGGAATCCGCACAGAATTTCCGTAGTGTGAACAGGCATTTAGGCTTTTGCTTCTATTCAAATAAAGTTGATGCAAATGTTATATGTTTACAAGCTGAGTACCCGGGGTTGCCCAGTCAAACTTGTGGGAGAAGATAACTAAAAATGATGTACTGTGTGCCACCCAGCTTTTCCCAGTCTCTTGACGTCCCAGCAATGATAGGCTGCTTCTCCTCCCGACACTCCTCACTGCCATCTCTCCCCCTCACTCTTCTCTCAACCCACAATCAATCTCCTCCCTCCCTGTCCCCGCAGGATGTGTATATATTCCGTGTAGGATGTGTATATATTCTGTATATTCTGTGTACCTGGACTACCTCTGTGTTCCAAGAGTAACACCTTTAGGAGATGTAACAGAAGTCTCATAGACTTTCAGTGGACTTCCTGCACATCTCCTGATCGCGTTACTCTCGGGCTGCGGAGGTTGCCCGGGAGTTTACTTATATTTTTATGGAAAATATAAGTAATGTGTATCAATTTTATTCAAAATATCTCCAGTCATTCTGAAGTTAGGCTGAAATATACATATATATACACAAATGTTAAGCTATAACTATATCTATCTATCTAGCGTAGAAATGGAGCAGCACAACCAAAGCAAGGAGGTAGGTGTGGGTGCCAGCGGTCCGTTGTCCCAGGTAACGGGCCAGAATTAGACAGCAAATAAAGAAGTAATCCGCAGCACTCCAATATAAGGTGCAAAAGGTGAATAGCCGTGAGGCTAATAAATCCATCACCTTTTGCACCTTATATTGGAGTGCTGCGGATTACTTCTTTATTTGCTATCTATCTATCTATCTATCTATCTCATATCTATCTATCTATCTATCTATCTCATATCTATCTCATATCTATCTATCTCATATCTATCTATCTATCTCATATCTATCTCATATCTATCTATCTCATATCTATCTATCTATCTCATATCTATCTATCTATCTCATATCTATCTCATATCTATCAATCTCATATCTATCTATCTCATATCTATTTATCTATCTATTTATCTATCTATCTATCTATCTCATATCTATCTATCTCATATCTATCTATCTCATATCTATCTATCTCATATCTATCTATCTCATATCTATCTATCTCATATCTATCTATCTATCTCATATCTATCTCATATCTATCAATCTCATATCTATCTATCTCATATCTATTTATCTATCTATTTATCTATCTATCTATCTATCTCATATCTATCTATCTCATATCTATCTATCTCATATCTATCTATCTCATATCTATCTATCTCATATCTATCTATCTCATATCTATCTCATATCTATCAATCTCATATCTATCTATCTCATATCTATTTATCTATCTATTTATCTATCTATCTATCTCATATCTATCTATCTCATATCTATCTATCTCATATCTATTTATCTATCTATCTATCTCATATCTATCTGTCTCATATCTATCTGTCTCATATCTATCTATCTATCTATCTATCTATCTGTAAGGGGTGCTATAACATTGGCATCTCCTATATTTAGACAGAAGTTTACACCTATCTCCATTCCACACCTGATGCCAACCACAGTCCCACTCTTATGCCACCCGCAGTCCCACTCTGTATACCTTGACCCCCTCTGCGTTAGCCGGTATAGCATGGGCGCTGCCAGCACTCTGGCCGCTCCCAGAACTCCGACCACTGGTGGCGCTTCCTGTGCTGCCCATGCTGCTGCGATCACCACCTGGCATGGGGGCAAGAACATATTTGCATTAAACAGTATAGAGGGGGGAGGGCTCTGTGTATAAAACCCCTTATATCATTAGTCGGTATGGGTAACATTAGATTTTGTTCATTTTTATACATGATGCCCCATGACACAGTTCGCTAAATTTACGTTTTATTTTTATTTGTCCCCGCTACAAATAAACCACACACACACCAGTACCCTGGGGGCATGCATATTGCAGCATGGTTGGCAGCATTTCTGGCACACCCAGGGAGTGTAATGTCACTGGCGCGGCGTGTAAAACTGGCGGGTACTGAGGCAAAAATAAACTGTGATCTGATGGAAGACACACGGCGGAAAAAGTGCGAATTAATAATTTATGAGACAAATGGACGGAGGATGGTAAGGGGGGGCGATTGCTATCTGTGAAAATGTCCCATGATGCTTAACAATAGCAACCGCCCTTTAATCCATTTCACGCGTCTCAGAGGGTGGCACAGCGGTCGGGCGTTGAAATGGTTAACACAGCGGGTACGATTATCACTTTAAAGCAGTGTTTTCCAACCAGCGTGCCTCCTGCTGTTGCAAAACTACAAGTGCCAGCATGCCCAGACAGCCTTTGGTTGTCTGGGCATGCTGGGAGTTGTAGTTTTGCAACAGCTGGAGGCACACTGTTCGGAAAACACTGCTTTAAGCAAAGGCATAGCTTGGCAGGAGAGACTCTGGGATCTAATTGGTTGTTTTTATATCAGATTTAATCGTAGAACAGCGCCACCCCTCTGTGCAGGTGGTGTTTGGTATTACGGCTTACTCCCATTCGGTTCAATAGAGATGAGCTGCTATCGCAGCTCATCTCTATTGAACCGAATGGGAGTAAGCCACAACATCAAACACAACCTGCGTAGAGGGGTGGTGCTGTCGAGTCAATTTGCCAATCCCTTAAAGGGGTACTCCCTTGGAAACCTTTTTTTAAATTTTTTTTTTTTTTTTAAATCAACTGGTGCCAGAAAGTTTTGTAAATTTACCGATTTGTAAATTACTTCTATAAAAAAAAAAATCTTAATCCTTCCAGTACTTTTTAGGGGCTGTATACTACAGAGGAAATGCTTTTCTTTTTGGATTTCTATTCTGTCACGACCACAGTGCTCTCTACTGACATCTGCTGTTCATTTTAGGAACTGTCCAGGACAGCATATGTTTTCTATGGGGATTTTCTCCTGCTCTGGACAGTTCCTAAAATGGACAGCAGAGGTCAGCAGAGAGCTCTGTGGTCGTGTTAGAAGAGAAATCCAAAAAGAAAAGCATTTCCTCTGTAGTATACAGCCCCTAAAAAGTACTGGAAGGATTAAGATTTTTAAATAGAAGTAATTTACAAATCTGTTTAACTTTCTTGCACCAGCTAATTTAAATAAAATAAAAAATATATAAAAGTTTTCCAAGGGAGTACCCCTTTAAAGGGGTACTCCGGTGGAAAAAAATTTTTTTTAAATCAACTGGTTCCAGAAAGTTAAGCAGATTTGTAAATTACTTCTATTTAAAAATCTTAATCCTTTCAGTACTTCTCAGCTGCTGTATGCTCCACAGGAAGTTATTTTCTTTTTGAATTTCCTTTCCGTCTGACCACAGTGCTCTCTGCTGACACCTCTGTCCATGTCAGGAACTGTCCAGAGCAGGAACAAATCCCCATAGAAAACCTCTCCTGCTCTGGACAGTTCCTGACATGGACAGAGGTGTCAGCAGAGAGCATTATGTTCAGACAGTAAAGAAATTGAAAAAGAAAAGAACTTCCTGGGGAACACACAGCAGCTGATAAGTAATGGAAGGATTAAGATTTTTAAATAAAAGTAATTTACCAATCTGTTTAATTTTCTGGCACCAGTTGATTTAAATAAATTATTTTTCAACGGAGTACCCCTTTAATTGTTAAGAAAAAAACGAGTGTGTTCCTATACGATTTAGTAGCAGGCTATAGAGAACAGAGTCAGCTCTGCTACATCTGTTTCTTTCGCCACGCTGAATTATATCTAGAGCCCGATACTTTACAGCGATTCTATGGGATCTGAGCTGCATGACTTGTCGTGTCATGTACGATCCTCATTCATCATGTGGTGGATTTAGTCCAAAGCGAATTCACCCGAGGTCTATAAACAAATACAAAGAGATCATCTCTGCAGAATAAAACGGGTGAATGTCCTCTGCTCGTAGGGCGGTATTCCACCGAGCGGACGCTGATTCCATCAAATAATTCCAATTACCTGTGAATGAGATCTCACTCACCCCGGGGGAAGGTTTGGAAGTTATCTCTGTATTCAGTAGTTATATTCTTGTATATAGGAGTAGTATTATAGTAGTTATATTCTTGTATATAGGAGCAGTATTATAGTAGTTATATTCTTGTATATAGGAGCAGTATTATAGTAGTTATATTCTTGTATATAGGAGTAGTATTATAGTAGTTATATTCATGTATATAGGAGCAGTATTATAGTAGTTATATTCTTCTATATAGGAGCAGTATTATAGTAGTTATGTTCTTGCATATAGGAGGCAGTATTATAGTAGTTATATTCTTGTATATAGGAGTAGTATTATAGTAGTTATATTCTTGTATATAGGAGTAGTATTATAGTAGTTATATTCTTCTATATAGGAGCAGTATTATAGTAGTTATGTTCTTGCATATAGGAGGCAGTATTTTAGTAGTTATATTCTTGTATATAGGAGTAGTATTATAGTAGTTATATTCTTGTATATAGGAGTAGTATTATAGTAGTTATATTCTTGTACACAGGAGCAGTATTATAGTAGTTATATTCTTGTATATAGGAGCAGTATTATAGTAGTTATATTCTTGTATATAGGAGTAGTATTATAGTAGTTATATTCATGTATATAGGAGCAGTATTATAGTAGTTATATTCTTCTATATAGGAGCAGTATTATAGTAGTTATGTTCTTGTATATAGGAGGCAGTATTATAGTAGTTATATTCTTGCATATAGGAGCAGTATTATAGTAGTTATATTCTTGTATATAGGAGGCAGTATTATAGTAGTTATACTCTTGTATATAGGAGCAGTAATATAGTAGTTATATTCTTGTATATAGCAGCAGTATTATAGTAGTTATATTCTTGTATATAGGAGCAGTATTATAGTAGTTATATTCTTGTATATAGGAGGCAGTATTATAGTAGTTATATTCATGTATATAGGAGCAGTATTATAGTAGTTATATTCTTGTATTTAGGAGGCAGTATTATAGTAGTTATATTCTTATATATAGGAGGCAGTATTATAGTAGTTATATTCATGTATATAGGAGCAGTATTATAGTAGTTATATTCTTGTATATAGGAGCAGTATTATAGTAGTTATATTCTTGTATATAGGGGGCCGTATTATAGTAGTTATATTCTTGTACATAGGTGCAGTATTATAGTAGTTATATTCTTGTACATAGGAGGCAGTATTATAGTAGTTATATTCTTGTATATAGGAGCAGTATTATAGTAGTTATATTCTTGTATATAGGAGCAGTATTAAAGTAGTTATATTCATGTATATAGGAGCAGTATTTTAGTAGTTATATTCTTGTATATAGGAGGCAGTATTATAGTAGTTATATTCTTGTACATAGGAGCAGTATTATAGTAGTTATATTCTTGTATATAGGAGGCAGTATTATAATAGTTATATTCTTGTATATAGGAGGCAGTATTATAGTAGTTATATTCTTGTATATAGGAGGCAGTATTATAGTAGTTATATTCTTGTATATAGGAGCAGTATTATAGTAGTTATATTCTTGTATATAGGAGTAGTATTATAGTAGTTATATTCATGTATATAGGAGCAGTATTATAGTAGTTATATTCTTGTATATAGGAGCAGTATTATAGTAGTTATATTCTTGTATATAGGAGTAGTATTATAGATATATTCTTGTATATAGGAGCAGTATTATAGTAGTTATATTCTTGTATATAGGAGCAGTATTATAGTAGTTATATTCTTGTATATAGGAGCAGTATTATAGTAGTTCTATTCTTGTATATAGGAGCAGTATTGTAGTAGTTATATTCTTGTATATAGGAGTATTATAGTAGTTATATTCTTGTATATAGGAGCAGTATTATAGTAGTTATATTCATGTATATAGAAGGCGGTATTATAGTAGTTATATTCTTGTATATAGGAGCAGTATTATAGTAGTTATATTCATGTATATAGGAGCAGTATTATAGTAGTTATATTCTTGTATATAGGAGCAGTATTATAGCAGTTATATTCTTGTATATAGGAGCAGTATTATAGTAGTTATATTTATGTATATAGGAGAAGTATTATAGTAGTTATATTCTTGTATATAGGAGGCAGTATTATAGTAGTTTTATTCTTGTATATAGGAGCAGTATTATAGGAGTTATATTCTTGTATATAGGAGCAGTATTATAGTACTTATATTCTTGTATATAGGAGCAGTATTATAGTAGTTATATTCTTGTACATAGGAAGCAGTATTATAGTAGTTATATTCTTGTATATAGGAGCAGTATTATAGTAGTTATATTCTTGTATATAGGAGGCAGTATTATAGTAGTTATATTCTTGTACATAGGAGGCAGTATTATAGTAATTATATTCTTGTATATAGGAGCAGTATTATAGTAGTTATATCCTTGCATATAGGGGGCAGTATTATAGATGTTATATCCTTGCATATAGGGGGCAGTATTATAGATGTTATATCCTTGCATATAGGGGGCAGTTTAATGGTAAATTGTTGTTTCTGAACATGGCTTGGATTTTTTTTTTTTTACTGTTTTGCCCATGTTATACATAAAACCAGTGTCTATACAGATATAGGTGCTTGAACTGTATTCAATTGGTAGATTCTGGCCTTAATATCCTCAACTGAGATAAATCCCTGATTGCAACTTTAAAACATAAATTTGTATGATTATTTATTAATAATAACAATAATAATAATAACAATAACAATAAATAAAGTAATATAGGTATATAACAACGTAAATAGCATTTGTAGAAAGAGTTAGGGGTACCTGCAAAGGGTTTTCTCAGTACCCAGATTTCCTCTGCTGGGGCCACAGAGGTGGAGCCTGGAGACATATGAGACGGACTGGATTCTGATCCTCGCGAACCTTCATAGATAGGAGGAAAAAGGTTTAAATATAGTAAAGATATAAAAAAGCAGCATATGTGTATAGTCACGGTGAGTCCTACCGAAGCCTGATAAATGCATTAGACACTACATCCCACTAAATCCATTATCTAAGCTCTCCTTGCAGTCACAGTCGCTCTTAGGCTGTTATGTCCCAGACCACATTATCGATCTGCTCCATTTCTGAAGACTTTCTGATAAGCTGTACTTGCAGAATTAAATGGTCACCGTCTGGACACAACAGCGACATTGTCGAAAAGGAAGGAAAAACAAGGGTATCGGGGGACCGGTTACAAATGGATCAAAGCTTATTGGTAATACGAATAAAAATTGTCGACCCCTTGATCTTAGAATAGTGTTTCCCAATAAGGGTGCTTCTAGCTGTTGCAGAACCACAACGCCCAGCATGCCCGGATGGCCTTCAGCCATCCGGGCATGCTGGGAGTTGTGGTTCTGCAACAGCCAGAGGCACCCTGTTTGGGAAACACTGACTTAGGGCATCTAAATAATAAAACAAGTCAGTAGATGTTCCTGCTCCTGCTTTGTTGTGTCCCCACCCCTGCATAGTGTGTTCCCACCCCTGCAGAGCGCAACCTAACTCCCACAGCTAATAACTGCTCCCTCTATGCAAACTGAGTGTCCACTGACCGCATAGACAGCACTTTAGTATGTATCATCCCATTTGTACTCACACAGCCGACTGATGTGGAAAAACAGCACGTGGGCCCCTAAGTCAGCAACAATTTGCATGTACCTCCACTAGTCATCCACCACTTCCCTAGTAAAGTCCCTAGCCCCTGATGTTGCCCCATTGTTGTTTATTAGTTTGGAAATATTTCAAATACTCACCAATACCAATTACCAATACTTTTTTTTTTTTTTTAAGTACTTACCGATACCCCTTACCCATTCTTTTATTTTTTTAAATGTCATGTGACAGCAGAGGTGGCTCTAGACTTTGTGAAGCCTTAGGCGAAAGTTGAACATGAGGCCCTCACTGACACTAATAATTAAGATATGCCCCCAGTAGGTAGGCAGAAAATCCCCCCTATTAGGTAGAAGCCCCAAGTAGTTAGGTAGGAAATCCCCCCTATTAGGTAGAAGCCCCCAGTAGTTAGGTAGGAAATCCATCACCACACTATTAGGTAGAGGCCCCCAGTAGGTAGGTAGGTAGGACATCCTTACTATTAAGTACTATTAGGTAAAAGCGTCCAGTAGTAAGGCTGGAAATCCCCCCCCACCCAAGGCATAGGCCCCATGTAGGTAGGAAGGGAGTCCCCCATATTAGGTAAAAGCCTAAGTAGGTAGGTAGGTAGAACATCCTCCCATGGAAGTAGAAGCCCTCAGAAGATAGATAGGTAGGGAATTCCCCCTATTAGGTAGAAGCTCCAATGAGATAGGTAACTAAGGAATCCCCCTATTAGGTAGAAGCCCCCTATTAGGTAGAAGCTCCAATGAGATAGGTAACTAAGGAATCCCCCAGTAGGTAGAAGCCCCCAGTTGATAGGTAGTCAGGTAGGTAGGGAACTTCCTATTAGGTAGCTATCCCCATCAAGTAGTTTCCCTCAATTAGTTCCCTCCCAAGGAAAATAAGAAAAATCCCACTCAACTTCCCTCCGCTCCCACACGAAAGGCTTCTGTATCCTCCGCTCTGTCAGTGGTGCAGGACCTTCTTCTGTAAGCAATAGTGGTGCAGGAAATGACATTATGGCAAGGCAGGTCCTGCACCACTCTGGATTACAGGGGTACTCCGGCCCTAGACATTTTATCTCCTATCCAAAAGATAGGGGATAAGATGTCTGATCCCAGGGGTCTGGCCTCTGGGACCCCCACAATCTCCAGGTCGGCACCCCAGCATTATGAAAACCGTAACGCCAGTTTCGGGTGTCTATGGTTGTGATGTCATGCCCCTCACACCCCCTCTCTCATAGACATGAATGGACGGGGCGTGAGGAGGAGGCATGACGTCCCAACCACATAAATGTTCAGAACACCAGGGTACCGGGCAGGAGATCGCGGAGGGTCCCAGAGGCCGGACCTCCATGATTAGACATCTTATCCCCTATCCTTTGGATAGGGAATAAGATGTATAGGGGAGTGAATAATGAAGAGGTCTAAGTGCGGGAACAGAGGATGGGAAAGAGGGATTTTGTTATTATGGAGGGGACCTATTGGGGGAAACTACATCTCTCTGCCCACTGACTGTGTTGTGTTCGGTCGATATGCAGGCATCGGGATGGGTACAAATACTTGGCGCCAATACTCATATCGGTATTGGGACATTCATAATAGCCTTGGAACCAAAAACTGCTCTCTACTTTAGATTTTATGAAGTTTTTTTTATGTTGTAAAATGGTAAAAACACTAAAACAATAAAATAATAAAGAAAACAAAAACAACAGAAATATGGAGCACAAACACAAGAACAGAGATGGCAGCATGGACTACCTGGAACATAATGCAGTTCCCTTTTAGGACTGCGGGACCTTTGGTAACCAAACGTACTGAAAGGAACTGGATGAGAATGTGGTGGTAGCATCAGGCAATGGGAGGAGTGATGCAGGTCACCATTAGATACTGGCGCCCTTCGGATGGTGGCCTGTGGCCTGGGGTTCTCTATTTCGCCTGAGCCCCAAGAACCTAAAGGTCACATGGTAACAAGAAAACAAAAAACATGGAGATAACAAAAAAGTATCTAAAGAAATATAAAATAAAACATTAACATAAGCATAAAAAATGAATAAATAAACATGAATAATATGGCTGGACAGTAGCAGTTGTAATGGATTTCTGTTCCTAGACAGCAGTGCAGTGTGGGAGATAAAATATCAGTAGATAATCTATAAATCTGCAACTCAATTCCTATAGAAACATGGCAACTGCTTCAAGCTACCTAGTTGTAGGGTTCTTGTTACAATATTGCATATACGCTTTGACAATGAACTCTATTCTTGCTGCTGCAAGATTTTTCTTTCTTTGTTATTTTTATTTTTCTATTTTACTGAATTGAAAATTGTATTGATAAAACGATAAATAAACAGTTAAATAAAAAAAAAATATCAGTTATACCGTTTAAACTAAGCTGTTAGGTCACATGTCTGACAGAGAAGGTGGGGCTAAAATGTCACATGTCTGACAGAGAAGGTGGGGCTAGACTGTCACATGTCTGACAGAGAAGGTGGGGCTAAAATGTCACATGTCTGACAGAGAAGGTGGGGCTAGACTGTCACATGTCTGACAGAGAAGGTGGGGCTAGACTGTCACATGTCTGAAAGAGAAGGTGGGGCTAGACTGTCACATGTCTGAGAGGGAAGGTGGGGCTAGACTGTCACATGTCTGACAGGGAAGGTGGGGCTAGACTGTCACATGTCTGAAAGAGAAGGTGGGGCTAGACTGTCACATGTCTGACAGGGAAGGTGGGGCTAGACTGTCACATGTCTGACAGGGAAGGTGGGGCTAGACTGTCACATGTCTGACAGAGAAGGTGGGGCTGAAATGTCACATGTCTGACAGAGGGGTGGGGCTAGACTGTCACATGTCTGACAGAGAAGGTGGGGCTAGACTGTCACATGTGTAACAGAGAAGGTGGGGCTAGACTGTCACATGTCTGACAGGGAAGGTGGGGCTAGACTGTCACATGTCTGAGAGGGAAGGTGGGGCTAGACTGTCACATGTCTGACAGGGAAGGTGGGGCTAGACTGTCACATGTCTGACAGGGAAGGTGGGGCTAGACTGTCACATGTCTGACAGGGAAGGTGGGGCTAGACTGTCACATGTCTGACAGAGAAGGTGGGGCTGAAATGTCACATGTCTGACAGAGGGGTGGGGCTAGACTGTCACATGTCTGACAGAGAAGGTGGGGCTAGACTGTCACATGTGTAACAGAGAAGGTGGGGCTAGACTGTCACATGTCTGACAGGGAAGGTGGGGCTAGACTGTCACATGTCTGTCAGACAAGGTGGGGCTAAAATGTCACATGTCTGAAAGAGAAGGTGGGGCTAGACTGTCTCATGTGTAACAGAGAAGGTGGGGCTAGACTGTCACATGTCTGACAGGGAAGGTGGGGCTAGACTGTCACATGTCTGACAGGGAAGGTGGGGCTAGACTGTCACAGGTCTGACAGAGAAGGTGGGGCTAGACTGTCACATGTCTGACAGAGAAGGTGGGGCTGAAATGTCACATGTCTGACAGAGGGGTGGGGCTAGACTGTCACATGTCTGACAGAGAAGGTGGGGCTAGACTGTCACATGTGTAACAGAGAAGGTGGGGCTAGACTGTCACATGTCTGACAGGGAAGGTGGGGCTAGACTGTCACATGTCTGTCAGACAAGGTGGGGCTAAAATGTCACATGTCTGAAAGAGAAGGTGGGGCTAGACTGTCTCATGTGTAACAGAGAAGGTGGGGCTAGACTGTCACATGTCTGACAGGGAAGGTGGGGCTAGACTGTCACATGTCTGACAGGGAAGGTGGGGCTAGACTGTCACAGGTCTGACAGAGAAGGTGGGGCTAAACCGCTGTCTGTTTCCGAGGGCGACCAGCAGAATTCTTAACAGAGCTTCATATAAGAATAGAGCTAAAGATATGAAATATTAGTTTTACTCAACTTTTTATGTAAATTTAAATTGGGAAATATTTTTGGAAATTTACTTTAAGACACTCAGATATATAGCTATATCTGAGTATCTTTAAGTATATATATATATATATATATATATATATATATATAGTTGGATAAAACCTATATTTAACACATGTTCAACCACAATGGCCGGGGTGTAATGAGACCACATTTTAGGCCCCATACACACAAGTCATCTGGACCAGCCAACAATCTAATATGTATGATGTTGGATAAATAAAGGATGAGGCATGTTAATGTTCAACCCATAACAACCCATCAACCCATAAAATGCCAAAAATAAACACCACAGCTACCGTATAGCTAGCGAGCGTATATCTATATGGCATTCTAAAATGTCAAACTAACTTTGCGTTTTTGGGTTTAAAGGGGTACTCCAGGCAAAAACTTTTTTTTTATATATCAACTGGCTCCAGAAAGTTAAACAGATTTGTAAATTGCTTCTATTAAAAAATCTTAATCCTTCCAATAGTTATTAGCATCTGAAGTTTTCTGTCTAACTGCTCAATGATGATGTCACGTCCCGGGAGCTGTGCATGATGGGAGAATATCCCCATTGGAACTGCACAGCTCCCGGGACGTGAGTCATCAGAGAGCAGTTAGATAGAAAATAGCAACTTAACTTCAGAAGCTAATAACTATTGGAAGGATTTAGATTTTTTTTAATAGAAGTAATTTACAAATCTGTTTAACTTTCCGGAGCCAGTTAATATATATAAAAAATTTTTTGGCCTGGAACACCCCTTTAACATATTTTTCCTGCTTTTGGACGCAGCATGCTGAGACTATGGCATTTTTTTGTCGCATATACCTCCTGCCCAGCCGTGAATACAGCTCAGGCTGGGCAGAAGGTATACATAGTGTATCTCTCCTGTCTAGGAAGAACATACAGTAAAGCAGCGATCTCTATAGATCTTGCAGCGCTAGTTAACTCTTTCCTTGCTAGGTCCTCGCTTAACACTCAGCCCAGCATGGGGTTACAGTAAAGCAGCGGATTATACAGATCACTGGTTTACTGTATGTTCTTGCTAGGCAGGAAACATACAATGTGTATACCTCCTGCCAGCCTGTGCTGTACCTGCGGCTGTACAGCTCAGCCCGACTAGGAGCAGGGACAGTATCCAGCGCTGCACTATGCACTAATGTATACTATACGGCCCGCTGAGGTAAGTAGTGATGCTATGCATACCTCGCGTTTATCGAGGATAACCTCGCTTCGTCAGGTTTTGTTGAGACCTGAGAAAGCAAGGTCATCCTTGCAAAACGCGTTATCTGTACTCACAAAAAAAACGAAATAAATATTTAACTGGAATACATCACTTTCCCTCGATTGAATTTAGGGCTGCAACCTGGCTGATATTTTACTGGCACAGCCAGTATTTTGGCCATCCTGACAGTATTTTTATCAAAAATACCGTCCATGCAAAGGCCAGTATTTATCCAACCAATCCTCCAACTCCAGGAATATTGCACCATATACTATACCAGTGTTTCCCAACCAGAGCGCCTCCAGCTGTTGCAAAACTACAACTCTCAGCATGCTGGGAGTTGTAGTTTTGCAACAGCTGGAGGCGCTCTGGTTGGGAAACACTGACCTATACTATGTGATACTATATAGTCCAACATGCTGGGAGTTGTAGTTTTACAAACAGCTGGAGGCACCCCTGGTTGGGAAACACTGACCTATACTATATACTACTACATAGTCCAACATGCTGGGAGTTGTAGTTTTGCATCAGCTGGAGGCACCCCTGGTTGGGAAACACTGACCTATACTATATACTACTGTATAGTACAACATGCTGGGAGTTGTAGTTTTCGTTTGGGGCAGCTGCTGAGCCACAGGCTGTATCGGGGCATGCTGGGAGTTGTAATTTGTAACTAACTGCAACTCCTGAATTTAATTTAAAAAAAAAAGCGATCAAAGAGTCACATCAAAACAAAAATGGTACTTTTCAAAAATGCAGATTGGGGCGCAAAAAATGAGCCATCATACAGGTCTGTATAAGGAGAAATAAAAAAGTTATAGGGGTCAAAATAGAACAAAATTTCCCCCCGCATATGTGTATCCTGTGATGTCACGCATATATAATTAAAGGTGTAGTCCAGTACTGAAAAATGTATCTATCCCCTATGATAGGGGATAAGTTTCAGATCGTGGGGGGTCCAACCGCTGGGGCCCCCCGTGATCTCCTTACGGGGCCCCGGCTCGCTGGCCAGATAGAGGGTGTCGACCACCGCACGAAGCGGAGGCTGACACGCCCCCTCAATACAGCGGTATGGCAGAGCCGGAGATTGCCGAAGGCAGTGCTCCGGCTTTGCCATAGAGTTGTACTGAGGGGGGCGTGTCAGCCGCCACTTCGTGCGGTGGTCAACACGCCCCCTTCCCGTGGACTGGTGGGCCCCGTCCAGGAGATCATGGGGGGGCCCCAGTGGTCGGACCCCCCGCGATCTGAAACTTATCCCCTATCCTTAGGATAGGGGATAAGTGTTTCAGCACTGGATATCTCCTTTAATTATGCAAATTAGCATGGCAGGTATTTTTTTGCAAGAAAGGTGGCAACTCTAATCGAATCTTGAATCTCATCGATAACTAAAGTATCCTGAGGTGCCGCATCAGCAGTTTTTTCTACTAGCTGTAAGGGGCCCTACAGCTCTCCCGCAAGATGTTTGCTTTTCTCCCACTAAAAACACATGCACGCTCAACTGAGCTGAGGATGCATGATGTCTATGGAAAAATTGGGAGGAATCGGAGCATTTGTCTGACAGCTGTTGTAACTAGATAACTTTAAGACCTTACATGTTTCTGCTGAATCATAGAAGCCTATGGGGATCAACGGCAGTTCCCGATGTGGCGGCTGTAACATACAGGTCTAAATTCTAATAGCAGTACCGCTTCTAAAGTTAGTGGTCACGGCTCATAACCAGGCACATAGCCCCTACTAAGTACAGCATGGTTTAGGCCCATTTTTGCACTTTGTCTGGATAAAGCGGCACCGTGTCAATAAGCCACCATTGTTTACTGTACTTTCCTCGTATACAAATGGTAATACCGCGTGTGGTGCCAATCTAATCTGTTCACATTCCATCCCGCCTCCCGCGTAATAGAACTGAACTTTGGAGTCGGAAAATAAAAAATAATTACGCGGTGGGAATAATGAGGCTGAGGATCTCAATTAAAGGGCCGGCGCAAGGTAATTAAAGTGTTTACACAGGAGAAGATGTCGGATCCGGTGAGGCTAATGAAAGTGGATTGTTAATGAAGGACGACACTTAAATATTGATACAATGTAAGCGCGGCGTCGCCGTAATTATTACTTTCTGAGCGGCGCTATGACAATTAACCTAGGAAACCGAGGAACTGCAAAAAGTAAATAGACACAGATATAGGGCTTATTCCGTAAAAGAGAGGCTTTGCCTGTTCGCTTGCTGATGGCCTCCACCAGATTGGCCGGGAAGTAGCCCACTCTGTCGTTGCCCGTCCTGTTGTCGTGGATACAACCTTTCCACCGGCCATCGGGATGCTGCTCCAAAACCTGCCCATGGGGAGAGAGAGAGAGAGTCATGGTCAGAACCTAATAGTTTATTATGGCGCAATTACAGCTCACCCCTATTTACTTCAATAGAGCTGCAATACCAGAAACAATCTATGGAAAGGGGTGGCGCTGTTTTTGGAAACAAAGCAGCTACTTTAATTAGGTGTTTTTAGTACTTATGGGAGTGTTTCCCAACCAGGGTGCATCCAGCTGTTGCAAAACTACCACTCCAAGCATGCTGAGATGCTTGGAGTTCTAGCTTAGAACAGCTGGAGACACCCTTGTTAAAAAATACCGCCTACGGCTACACATGGGAGTCAACAGGGAAGTATGAAATGCCGCATTTCACCCTTTTGTGACAATTGAGGCTCCAGATTAGTTTTCCATAATTGCTCTGGATATGACTTTTTTTTTTTCCAGGAAACTTTGGCGTTTTCCCTCCCATAGAAGTCTAAAAACGCAATGTGGTTTTTAAACTGGACTATTTTTCTGGCATTTTTTTTCTTTTCTCCCAATTCTTCAAAGAAATCTTTGAGTCACATAAATGATTTGTAAGGAGAACACAAACAAAAATCTTTGGGGATAAAACACACAAAAAATGCCTATACTAAAACAGATGTCACAATAAACTGGACTTTCATTTTTTCACTCCCAAGATGCAGTTTATTGTGAAATTCTTTCTTTTTTGTGGCAAAAAAAATCCCACCCAAATGTTTAGTGGAATCCTAGACTAAGGGCACGTTCACACGGGCGGATTTTTTTGCGGGTTTTCTGCTGCTTATTTGAAAGTGGGTGGGCCCATCTTGGCTGTCCGCAGCAGATTTTCCGCGGTGGAATTTACACTGTGGAAAATCCGCCGCAGTCCCTACTGACTTCAATGGGGCTTCCGGCGGATTTTCCGCAGCATAAATTCCACGGAAAATCTGCTGCGGACAGCCGAGAAGAGCACGCCCACTTTCAAATACGCAGCAGAAAACCCGCTAAAAAATCAGCCCGTGTGAATGTACCCTAAAGTTATTTTCATACACAAGTTTTAAATCCCTTTTTTGGGATGAACAACGACCCCCCTCCCCCCCGAATTTGTATTGGATTAAATGGAAATATGCATATAATTGTTGTATCTGTCAAATTAAAGGGGTACTCTGGTGGAAAACATTTTTCTTTTAAATTAACTGGTGCCAGAAAGTTAAACAGATTTGTAAATGAGCTCTATTAAAAAATCTTAATCCTTCCAGTACTTTTTAACAGCTGCATTCTACAGAGGAAATTATTTTCTTTTTGAATTTCTTTTTTTCTTATTTTCTTTTTGAATTTTAATTTTCTACGCATGTTGTCTCCCTGAACGATGTTTTGTCAGTGTTTCCCAACCAGGCTGCCTTCAGCTTTTGCAAAACTACAATTCCCAGCATGCCCGGACACAACTGGAGGAACCCTACACACGGTATTAGCCACACAATTTTACAGCTGCTGTTACATAAGCATACTTGGATCCTTAAAGGGAACCAATCATCAGATTTTACCCTATATAATGCTTGGCAAAGCGTCATATAGGGTAAAATCTTTATTTTCACCATTCCCGGGGGACGCTCCTGCCCCCAGGGATGGTGAAGATATGAAGTTATAAACTAGTCACCGCCGCCGCGGTAAGTAGTCACCTGGGCGGGGAGCTCTTCTCATCTACTCCCGTTCTTCTGCCGGCAGCGACGCCCCCTCCGCTTGATTGATGGGCCGCGTCATTGTTCCGCTCACTGAACAGACGGAGCAGAATGATGACGCTGCCCGTCAATCAAGCGGAGGGGGCGTCGCTGCCGGCCGAAGAATGGGAGAAGATGAGAAGAGCTCCCCGCCCAGGTGACTACTTACGGCGGCGGCGGTGACTAGTTTATAACTTCATATCTTCACCATCCCTGAGGGCAGGAGCGTCCCCCGGGAATGGTGAAAATAAAGATTTTATCCTATATGACGCTTTGCCAAGCGTTATATAGAGTAAAATCTGATGATTGGTTCCCTTTAAAGGGATACTACGCCCCTAGACATCTTATCTTGTCTCGATGCTGGGGACCCCCGCGATCTCCGTGCTGCACCCAGCGTTTAGAGCGTCGGGTTCAGTGCTGGAGGCATGTGACGTCACGGCCATGCCCCGTTTGTGACGTCAGGGCCACGCCTCCTCAATGCAAGTCTATGGGAGGGTGCGTGGCGGGCCATGTCCCCTCCCATAGACTTGCATTGAGGGAGCATGGCCGTGACGTCACGAGCCCTGCATCGGAGCGGCACGGAGCGACGTTCGCGCCATGTACTGGATGTCTAGAGTGCCACAACCGAGATTGCGGGGGTCCCCAGGGGCGGGACCCCTGCGATCAGACATCTTATCTCCTTATCCTTTGGGGATAAGAAGTCTATGGGCGGAGTACCCCTTTAATGCATACTACATCTGCCACTTTTGTAGCCCCAAAAAAACATCCCTAAGACTCACCGTGATGACGTCTCCCATTTTAATGTTGAGACTGGTCAGATCGTAATTATTGCAGTAATCCTTTAGTGCCCTGACCTGCAGAGCTGCTGAGGCATCTGGGGAAGAAGGCAGAGAAATAGAATTGGCGCCAAATGGATTATTTCTGTCTCACCCTAGATGTGCCACTAGTAGGGTCTGGTGTGAGGATGGACTGCACAGCCCCTTAAAATTAAGACATGTTAGACAAGCGCATATGTGGCAATCACAACATACTTCCTCAAATTCTCTACAATTCCCAACTGTGGGGTGCAGACAGATGGTTGTAGCCAACACTAGATGACAAGGCCCAGCTAGAAGTCCATCAGGACCTGGAATGCTGCAAGGAACTTGTGCAAACTTATCCTTGCTGAATATCTGACTTGGTTCTCTTGACCAGTAGACATGAAGAAGTAAATGTAGTTCGGAGCCTGTTGGATAGGACTTGACTTTTGACACTGAATTTACACTCTGCACCCTCTAGACCAGTGGTCTTCAACCTGAGGACCTCCAGATGTTGCAAAACTACAACTCCCAGCATGCTCGGACAGCCTTTGGCTGTCCGAGCATGCTGGGGGTTGTAGTTTTGCAACATCTGGAGGTCCGCAGGTTGGAGACCACTGCTCTAGACTAAACATTGAACTTCCTTATCCCAGCTAGAGAGAGGTCTGGCGGCCAAATAGGGACCCTCCCTTTTTCCAGAACTTATTGACCATATATCCTTGTGCAATACAGTACAATGCCTTACAGTTTTTTGCCCTGCCATTTTACAAAACAATTACTAGATGTCAATAGAATACATTAGGCACAATATACATTAGCCCTGCACAGATATTGCACAATGGGGAAAATGGTTTTATATATATATATATATATATATATATATATATATATATATATATACAGTACAGACCAAAAGTGTGGACACACCTTCTCATTCAGAGTTTTCTTTATTTTCATGACTATGAAAATTGTAGATTCACACTGAAGGCATCAAAACTATGAATTAACACATGTGGGATTATAGACATAACAAAAAAGTGTGAAACAACTGAAAATCTCTCATATTCTAGGTTCTTCAGAGTAGCCGCCTTTTGCTTTGATTACTGCTTTGCACACTCTTGGCATTCTCTTGTTGAGCTTCAAGAGGTAGTCACCTGAAATGGTTTTCACTTCACAGGTGTGCTGGTGTGGAGGAGGAGGTGTGATGGTGTGGAGGAAGAGGTGTGATGGTGGGGGGGGGGGGGGGGGACTATGCTGGTGACACTGTTGGGGATTTATTCAAAATTGAAGGCAAACTGACCCAGCATGTCTACCACAGCATCTGGCAGCGGCTGCTATTCCATCCGGTTTGCATTTAGTTGGACCATCATTTATTTGACCAAGAAGGAGAGTGATGGGGTGCTGCGCCAGATGGCCTGGCCTCCACAGTCACCGGACCTGAACCCAATCGAGATGGTTTGGGGTGAGCTGGACCACAGAGTGAAGGCAAAAAGGGCCAACAAGTGCTAAGCATCATGGGAACTCCTTCAAGACTGTTGGAAGACCATTTCAGGTGACTACCTCTTGAAGCTCATCAAGAGAATGCTAAGAGTGTGCAAAGCAGGAATCAAAGCAAAAGGATGAACCTAGAATATGACAGATTTTCAAACTTTTATGTATATAATCCCACATGTGTTAATTCATAGTTTTGATGCCTTCAGTGTGAATCTACAATATTCATAGTCATGGAAATAAAGAAAACTCTGAATGAGAAGGTGTGTCCAAACTTTTGGTCTGTACTGTATGTATATATATGCAACAATAAGTGCTGGTTTAGGAGCAGTGTGTCCGACAACAAGAAGGGTTGTTAGGAAACCATGTAGTGGGAGACTGCACATGCAGTACCTACCATAGCCCTAATGGCTTTTATGGGGTTCTTGATAAGTGGGGGTCCATTCCTGGTTGGTTTAACCCCTCTTTTTTTTTTGTTAAGAAACCCCTTTTAGGAAAAAAATGTGTTTGGGAAACTGGTCGAAAGATCATAGAAAGGGATGGAGGGGAAAACCAACAGCCAACACTTCTGTCCTTGGTGGTACCACAATGGGAGCCCAGTTTGCCCAATAGCACCCAACAAACTGCCCAGTAGGAGTAGGGAAATGAGAAGGTTAACAGCAATTGATTGGCACATTAGCCGAAACAGATGACCTAACCTGATGATTTGTGTACCACAAAGAAGGTCAAGTGATTGTTTTTGCCCATTCAGCCAAGATAGACGATCATCAGGACTTTGGGGGGGGCATGCATTGGGTGCTATTGCCCCCACTAGGAGGCTTACCTCGTAACATCTGTTTAATCTCTTTGCTGGCCTGGGTGCCTGTAAACTGATTGACGATGTCCAGGGCGGACTGGTTATAGGTGTTCCGCACATGAGCATTGATCCCGCTCTGCAAAAGAAGGGAAGAAAGATATGGGGATCTTAGGGTTAATGAAAATAGAAGAAAACCTCAGGGACCCTCTACCCTTTAGCTGCCCGTTTTATCTGGCATGGTCCCTCAGGGTTTATCTTTGATGTGCTGAGATTCAGCCAGGCTCCTGAGGACTCCTGGGCTCCAGGGACTGGCAGATCAAGAAACATTTTTATGTGTCTCTCTACAGGATCGAAACCTCTGGGGGATTTACACATCAGGCGCTTATTTTTCCATATTAAAATAAAGTCCATAAGACTACAGAAATAATATGCTCTAAAAGAATTAACCCATTATGGCCCATGGCACACTGTATTTTGCGATTACGGAAAATAAAAATTCCAGTTGTCTGGTATATTGGAATATTTTAATACTATGCTGATAATGGGGGGGTTGCAACAATTAAAGGGGTACTCCACTGCCCCGGCGTCCGGAACGTTTAGTTCAGAATGCTGGGTGCGGGGGTCATGACGTCACGGCCACGACCCTCATGATGTCAGACCCCTTCAATGCAAGTCAATGGGAGGGGGCGTGACGTCCGTCACGCCCCCTCCCATAGACTTGCATTCAGGGGGCGTGGTGTGACGTCACAACCCCCGCAGCCCTTACCCAGCAGTCGGAACTAAATGTTCCGGACACTGGAGCAGTGGAGTACACCTTTAAATATAATACACAGCCATGTAGATCCAGATACCTACATCCAGAAGGAGTCGCACCACCTCTGTTTTCCCACACAGTGCTGCTTCGTGTAGCGCTGTTCCTGATTTGGTCTGCCGATTGATATCAATGCCGGCTTGTAGGAGGAGCCTGAAAAGACAGATGAAAAGCAATGTAATCGGCTTGTCTGCTTCTGGTTGTGGCAGCAGCTCCATCCCCTAACCTAATGTCTGGGCCAATCAGGAGGCTTGAACGACGTGCCAATGTTACAACGTGCCAAGGGTCTCAGGGCTCAGCTTCCACACCCTCCTAGGGTGGGCTATATAAGTAACAGGCTTGCTTCATAGCATTGCCTGTGATAGAGGTTTTGTCATTGCATTAGCTTCTTATACCTGCATTTGTTATACTGTCTTCTAGTTCTCCTCACCTTTAGGCTTATTTTCTGACTACACCTTTGCTACGTGATTTGGTACTGCGTGACTTCCTGGTTCTGACTTGGTCTGCCTGACCTTGCTCTTTCTGTCTGTTAATCTGGTTGCTGTTCATCTGCATTTGCTTCCTGGTCAGTTCCTTGGTAAACTCTTTGTGTCCTGACTTTGTCCCTGACCTACGAACTAGAGTGTTTTTGTGTTTGACCTCACAAAATCCTGTACTTGTTCAGAGTAGGGACCGTTGCCCAGTTTGGGGTCTGTCCCATAGCCGATCATCAAGAAGGCAGGGAAAGGGGTTGTGGGTAAGCTCAGGACTGCACTTCTCCCTGTTCGATGTGAGAAGTTAATTACTTTTTGTTGCAAAATTACAATTCCCAGCATGTTTGGACAGCCGAACGCTGTCTGGGCATGCTGGAAGTTGTAGTTTTGCAATAACTGGCATAGAACAACTTTTATAAAGCCATAAATAGCCCTTGATACATAACCTGCGGGGCAATATCCTTCCCCAGACACCTCTATTCTATAAACATGTATCCCTGAAGTGTCTGTCTGTATATATATATATATATATATATATATATATATATATATATATATGACTCCGGTGTTGTGTGAACATGGCAGCTTCTTGGCCTTCTCTTCCCTGCTGTTACAATCATAAAGCGGGCAGCGCGGGTACTAACAGTGCCAATATATTATAGTTCTTGGCTGCTAACACAAGCAATATACTGTAAGAAGCAGCATTACTACCACCGCTCATGTCTACAAGACAACAAGAGAAATAGCAATGAAAGAGAAGAAAAATGTTCTGGGGCTTTATTACCAAATATTTCTATAACAGCGTCTTTTATGTACTGCCATACAGAATACAGGAATCAGCTAATACCAGGGGGACTAGATGAGCGGAACATCATATCTCCTGAGCTGGAAATAAAAGTGTAAGGAAGGCATTACTCTACAACCTTATCCTGTCAGTGTTATTATCCTGTACCCCAAGTGTTATTCTGTACCCCAAGTGTTATTATCCTGTACCCCAAGTGTTATTATCCTGTACCCCAAGTGTTATCATCCTGTACCCCAAGTGTTATCATCCTGTACCCCAAGTGTTATTATCCTGTACCCCAAGTGTTATCATCCTGTACCCCAAGTGTTATCATCCTGTACCCCAAGTGTTATCATCCTGTACCCCAAGTGTTATCCTGTACCCCAAGTGTTATTATCCTGTACTCCAAGTGTTATCATCCTGTACCCCAAGTGTTATCATCCTGTACCCCAAGTGTTATCATCCTGTACCCCAAGTGTTATTATCCTGTACCCCAAGTGTTATTATCCTGTACTCCAAGTGTTTTCATCCTGTACCCCAAGTGTTATTATCCTGTACCCCAAGTGTTATCCTCCTGTACCCCAAGTGTCATTATCCTGTAGCCCAAGTGTTATCCTGTAACCCAAGTGTTATTATCCTATACCCCAAGTGTTATCCTCCTGTACCCCAAGTGTTATCATCCTGTACCCCAAGTGTTATCATCCTGTACCCCAAGTGTCATCATTCTGTACCCCAAGTGTCATCATCCTGTACCCCAAGTGTCATCATCCTGTACCCCAAGTGTTATCATCCTGTACTACAAGTGTTATCATCCTGTACCCCAAGTGTTATCATCCTGTACCCCAAGTGTTATTATCCTGTACCCCAAGTGTTATCATCCTGTACTCCAAGTGTTATCATCCTGTACCCCAAGTGTTGTTATCTTGTACCCCAAGGGTCATTATCCTGTACCCCAAGTGTTATCATCCTGTACCCCAAGTGTTATTATCCTGTACCCCAAGTGTTATTATCCTGTACTCCAAGTGTTATCATCCTGTACCCCAAGTGTTATTATCCTGTACCCCAAGTGTTGTTATCTTGTACCCCAAGGGTCATTATCCTGTACCCCAAGCGTTATCATCCTGTACCCCAAGTGTTATCATCCTGTACCCCAAGTGTTATCATCCTGTACCCCAGGTGTTATTATCCTGTACTCCAAGTGTTATCATCCTGTACCCCAAGTGTTATCCTGCACCCCCAGTGTCATTATCCTGTACCCCAAATGTTATCATCCTGTACCCCAAGTGTTATTATCCTGTACCCCAAGCGTTATCCTGTACCCCAAGTGTTATCATCCTGTACCCCAAGTGTTATCATCCTGTACCCCAAGTGTTATTATCCTGTACCCCAAGTGTTATTATCCTGTACCCCAAGTGTTATCATCCTGTACCCCAAGTGTTATCATCCTGTACCCCAAGTGTTATCATCCTGTACCCCAAGTGTTATCCTCCTGTACCCCAAGTGTTATTATCCTGTACCCCAAGTGTTATCATCCTGTACCCCAAGTGTTATCATCCTGTACCCCAAGTGTTATCATCCTGTACCCCAAGTGTTATTATCCTGTACCCCAAGTGTTATCCTCCTGTACCCCAAGTGTTATTATCCTGTACCCCAAGTGTTATCATCCTGTACCCCAAGTGTTATCATCCTGTACCCCAAGTGTTATCATCCTGTACCCCAAGTGTTATCATCCTGTACCCCAAGTGTTATCATCCTGTATCCCCAGTGTCATTATCCTGTACCCCAAGTGTTATCATCCTATACACCAAGGGTCAGCGTGTCAGTATCCTGTACCCCAAGTGTTATTATCCTATACACCAAGGGTCAGCGTGTCAGTATCCTGTACCTCTAGATGCTGCAGTACCCGCTCAGTTATTAAATACTTACACACACACACCTTACCTTATAATATCAATGTGACCGTTCTTGGCCGCTAAGTGCAGGGGGCTGGTCCCGTTGGGGTCCGTACTATCTCCAGGCTTTGGTTCTAACAGAGCTGCACACATGTTACTGTTTAATAACAGCTGAACAACCTGCAAATGATAGAGGTGGATCCCTGCTGTTAGGTAATGAATAATTCAATGCCAGGACAAAGTGCTTTGGCACCAATGTCAGATATCACGACGCCCTCTCCATCTCATCCTCTGCAGATGGCTCATTTATGGCACAATCCTATACATATGAATTGTGATGATCACTTTAGTATTCTGCCCAGTATGTGGTGGCCAAAGATCACTGATAAAGAGCTCAAAAGTATTGTGTTCTGATATATTACAGTCAACAAATTACAGACAACAAATAAGTATTTTCAATGATCATCCTAATATTTCAAGCAGATTATATCACTTATAAAAGGGCTGAGGGTATAGAAAAATATTCTACACAATCCAATCCTGCCCTATGGTAGTTTACAATCTTGAGGTAGACTAGTGGTCACAAGTGGTATTGCATCGTATAGACAAGAAATCCTAGGATCGCTCATTCCCCCTAATCAGCGTGTGTAAAAGGAACTGTTTGTTTGTTGGCAGATAAGACAGTGTTTCCCAACCAGGGTGCCTCCAGCTGTTGCAAAACTACAACTCCCAGCATGCCCGGACAGCCAACGGCTGTCCGGGCATGCTGGGAGTTGTAGTTTTGCAACAGCTGGAGGCACCCTGGTTGGGAAACAATGAGATAAGATACTGTGTAAATCAGCAACACAATTGATCAAGTATTGTGAAGGATCAGCCAATAAGCGTCGATCACTGAGATCAGCGCTTGTCCTTTGTCTTTATTCTAGAGATGAGCGAACTTACAGTAAATTCGATTCGTCACGAACTTCTCAGCTCGGCGGTTGCTGACTTTTCCTGCATAAATTAGTTCAGTTTTCCGGTGCTCCGGTGGGCTGGAAAAGGTGGATACAGTCCTAGGAAAGAGTCTCCTAGGACTGTATCCACCTTTTCCAGCCCACAGGAGCATTGGAAAGCTGAACTAATTTATGCAGGAAAATTCATCAACTGCCGAGCTGAGAAGTTCGTGACGAATCGAATTTACTGTAAGTTCGCTCATCTCTACTTTATTCACATAGGGAAGAAACCTTTAGGGCATATTCACGTAGGGAAGATATGATGGGGATTTTCGGCAGCGGAAAATCAACAGCATTAAAATTCTTTCAAATCTATATTTGCAGATTAGTTGTAGTGCAGAAACACTGCAGATTTTCTACTTTTACCCTGAGGAATGCGTTGGAAGGTGTGGTGGGGAAACACGACGGGTTCTGGCACTATATTTAGCCTGTATTGCTGAATGTAAAATATCTACAGCAGTGTTTTCCAACCAGGGTTCCTTTAGCTGTTGCAAAACTACAACTCCCAGCATGTCTCTCTCTCTCTCTTTTTTCCGGAGTACCCCTTAAATATCCTTAGGGTATGTTCACACAATGCACCAAGACAAAATCTATGTATTTGCAATCCGTTGTGGACAGTTGTGTTCACCGTATCCATCCTGTGTAAACAAAACTACAACTCCCAACATACCCAAACAGCCACAAATTGTCCAAGCATGCTGTGAGTTGTAGTTTTGCAACAGCTGGAGGCCCACTGGTTGCGAAACACAGACCTAGATAAAGTGTTTATTATGTATGTTCAACCATGAGGGGAATAAAACAGTTTGGTGAAAACTTACCCCGACTCTTCCAAACTCACAAGCCAAGTCCAGAGGAGTTTTTCCGGAGATATCCATGATACAGGGGTTAGACTGGTGCTGAAGTAACATCTCAGACTGGAATGTAAAGGAAGAAAATAATGGAGTGAGACAAGAAGAAAAACATCACGAAAAGTGGTGAGTACCTGATAACTAATTGGCTTTGCTGCTGTGATCAGCTGAGATCTGGGATAACGTCAATTTCTCTGCAGTGCCTCCAGAGGAGAAATAAAGAATTACACACTTAAAGGGGTACTCCCTTTAAATCAACTGGTGCCAGAAAGTTAAACAGATTTGTAAATTACTTCTATTTAAAAATCTTAATCCTTCCAGTACTTTTTAGGGGCTGTATACTACAGAGGAAATGCTTTTCTTTTTGGATTTCTCCTCTGTCACGAGCACAGTGCTCTCTGCTGACACTGCTGTCCATTTTAGGAACTGTCCAGAGCAGCATATATTTGCTATGGGGATTTTCTCCTGCTCTGGACAGTTCCAAAAATGAACAGCAGATGTCAGCAGAGAGCACTTTGGTCGTGACAGAAGAGAAAGCATTTCCTCTGTAGTATAAAGCCCCTAAAAAGTACTGGAAGGATTAAGATTTTTTAATAGAAGTAATTTACAATCTGTTTAACTTTCTGGCACCAGTTGATAAAAAAAAAAAAGTTTTCCACGGGAGTACCCCTTTAAATCAATAGCCTGTCTGAGTAATGGTAAGTACCTGATAAGTAAACGGCTTTGCTGCTGGAATGACAGGTGGTCAGTTGTGATCTGGAAGAACTTCAATTTTTCCTCAGCACCTCAAGAGGACAAATTACTCACTTAAACCTATAGCCTGCCTGGGAAAAGGTGAGTACCTGATAACTAGGCGGCTTTGCTGCTGGGATCACAGGGGATCAACTGTGATCTGGGAGAACTTCAATTTCTCTGCAGTGCCCCCAGAGGCAAAATGAAGCATACACACTTAATTTAATAGCCTGTCTGAGTAATGGTGAGTACCTGATATGTAAGTGTCTTTGCTGCTGGGATCACAGGAAATAAGCTGTGATCTGGGAGAACTTCAATTTCTCTGCAGTGCCCCCAGAGACAAAATGAAGCATACACACTTAATTTAATAGCCTGTCTGAGTTATGGTGAGTACCTGATATGTAAGTGGCTTTGCTGCTGGGATCACAGGAAATAAGCTGTTATCTGGGAGAACTTCAATTTCTCCACAGTGCCTCCAGAGGAGAAATTAAGCATTACACGCTTAAATGAATAGCCTGAATAATACTGAGCACCTGAAAATTCAATTTCTCTGCAAAAAAACTTCAATTTCTCTGAAGTGCCTCCAGAAGATAACACAGCTTTACACACTCAAACCGGGTAATCAACTGGTGCCAGAAAGATAAACAGATTTGTGAATTCATTCTATTAAAAAATCTTAATCCTTCCAGTACTTATCAACTGTTGTATGATCCACAGGAAGTTCTTTTCTTTTTGAATTTCCTTTTTGTCTGACCACAGTGCTCTCTGTTGACACTCTTTTTATTATAAAAATACAAAACTTATCCAATACAACAAAAAACAAGCTTAACCAGCTATAATATAAATCAAAAACAAAACCCTGCCTAACCGGCCAGCCCAGCTTTACAAAGCAAAAAGAAAACAAACAAACAAAAACACACTGACACACATACCAAAAATGAACATAAAAACAGCACAACTTGGCTAAACATAAACATAAAATTAGCACTACCTGGCTGTAACTCGAACCATCCATACTCGGGGGGGGGGGGGGGGTAAAAAATAAAAAATAAAAAATAAATAAATAAATAATAATAATTATAAAAATAAAGAAAGAAATAAATAAAAATAAACAGCACAACTTGGCTTAAACATAAACATAAAATTAGCACTACCCGGCTGTGACTCAAAACCATCCATACTCGGGAAACAAAACAAAAGGGGAAAATAAATAAATAAAAAATATAAAAATTAAAAATATAAATAAATAAACAAAAACACATAACACAACAACTGGTCCGACTGCCATAACTATAATATGAGACAATATAAAACGATGTAGATACAAAACCAAATAGATACAAAATCACTAATAGAAATTAATAAATTATAGTATATAAACATAAATATATGCACCCTATTTACAGAAACCTACAAAAAAATAAAATAAATAAAAAAATACAGGAAATCCCTACACTAGAACTGTGCCCTCACCCACACCCCCCCTCCTGCACATGGGTCAGAGTCCATACCGTTCCTCTACAGTTTACAAAGTTCTGTCCTTAACTGACCCATGTCAGGTCCCCCAAAAACACGAAAACACACCACCACCCACAAATACACCCTCCCCACCTAGCACTCCACCCAACCAACTTATACACAAACTTATACATACTAACTAACAGACACTGAACCACAACCCACTTTAGGCCCAAGTTTGGTCGCCTGTAAGCCCTTCATGCCATATCAGCTTAAAACAAAACAAAAAAGCTAGCATGCACATGCATTAGCCCACCACCAGAAAGAAGGATGGCAGACTTGATACACCAAAATAATTTTTAACTCTTTTCCTAACTCCCCCTACAATTCTCCCTAATTCTATCCCTCCATTAAAGCTAACCCTACTCTCACCCTATCTCTATCCCTATCACACTTCCCCTATCCAAAATAAAGGTACTCTACCCAAAAGATCTAGTACCTAGGGCACATCAAAAGAAAACCCTCTCCACAGGAGAGAAGCCCTACTGGTACCAAGACTGCCATACTCCAAAGACCTGATCTTCCCGAGGTCACCGGTGATATTCCTACACACCTCCCCCTCGGAGAGGATTTTCTGCTGGGTCGACACTAAACACCGTGCATTCCACGTGTAGTACCTAACCACTAAACTAACTAAGAATAAAGCGCCCCGGTCTCGGCCACCCAGTGTCCTGAATGCCCCATAAGCCCACTCCGGATAGGTAAGGCCGGCAAGTTGACTCCAGCCGATGGAAGCGCCCACCCGGTTGTAAACTCCTATATTAAAGGGACAATGAAGCAGGAAATGGTCCATGCTTTCTAGCGTGTCCCCACACTCTTCTCGGGGACATCCCCGGTCATCAGAGTTCCTGCACTTCAGGTTGTCCCTTACATATAGCTTTCCCTGAAAGCAGCGCCAGGCCAAGTCCCAAAACTTCTGGGGGATCCTTTTCATGTTTAAAAGGTACAACCCCACCCTCAGATCCCGACCTGGGCAGTCCCTGAGTGCCAGAGGCTTCTGGAAGTGGGTCAACAGAACCCGTTTGTCAAGTAACTGCCTTGACTGGGTCCTGATCTCCCACACACCCAGACCCCACCGACGTATCGCCTTCAGAGTCGGGGTAGCGTAAGCCGGAAGATATCCATGGGGCGTACGGAGGTCCTTCACTTGCCCTCCTGTCTCCCATTCCTGGAAGAAAGGCCGAAACCATTCCCTGCAGGAGAGTACCCACGGAGGAGCCCTCTCTGACCAGAGGTTTGAGATGTTAGCTTTTAAAAAGGTGTTTGTTAAGAACACCACAGGGTTTACCATAGATAAACCCCCTAGTCTCCTCGTGCGGTACGTAACCTCCCTCTTGACTAGGTTCATCCTGTTCCCCCATAACAGTTGAAAAAACAGGCTGTAGATCCTAGTGTAGTAAGCCTCTGGCAAGATACATACGCTGCCCAGATAGATAAACAAGGGGAGCAAGTACGATTTGATCAGGTGTACCCTTTCCCTGAGGGTCAAAGACCAACCCTTCCACTGGTCCACCTTCTGAGTGGCATCCTGGAGCTTACCATCCCAGTTTTTGGTGGGATAATCATCCTGGCCAAATGTGATGCCTAAGACTTTTGCTGATTCTTGGGGCCCTGGAAGGGTGTCCAGGAGATCAAACGTGGGATCCCCCCCTCCCAGCCAGAGACTCTCACACTTATCCCGGTTGATCTTAGACCCGGATGCCTCCGAGTAGCGTTCCACCTCCGACATCACCACATCAACCCCCTCTCTCGAGGAGACGAAAATAGTGACATCGTCGGCGTACGCCACTACCCCCTGGATGGCCCCCGGCTCCGCCAAACTCATCCCGACTCCCACCAACGGTCCGCAACTCACCCTCCTAAGGAAGGGATCGATCGCGAACACATATAACAGCGGGCTCAAAGGACAACCCTGACGGACTCCAGACCCCACTCCAAAAGAATGGCCAGACCACCCGTTCACCAGTGGGAAACTCTCTGCCCCTGCATACAAGATCTTAAGCCAATTAACAAAAGTACTCGGTAAGCCATATCTCAGGAGGACGGACCAGAGGTACTCGTGGTTCACCCGATCAAATGCTTTGGCCTGATCCAAGGACAGCAAGTACCCCTTCCAGAAACCCGCACTACTCCGCTCCACTGCCTCCCTGACACTAAGGACAGCACTTAAGGTGCTTCGGCCTGGAACAGTGCAGTGCTGGGCCTCCGAAAGGAGCCGGGGTGCAAACTTCACCAGCCGATTAAACAGTATCTTGGCCAGAAGCTTCCTGTCCGTATTGAGAAGAGCTATGGGTCTCCAATTCTCAATACGGCTGGGATCTTTACCCTTTGAGAGAAGAATCAGGGCTGACCTCCTCATTGACTTTGGCAGAGTGCCCGAGGAGAGACACTCATTGAATACCTCAGTCAAGAGGGGAGCTAAAGACTCCTTAAAGGTCCTGTACCACTCAGATGTTAAGCCATCCGGACCTGGCGACTTCTTGGGGGCAAGCCCCTCGATCGCCAGTCTCACTTCCTCTTCCCTGATCTCTTCTGCCAAAACGCCAAGAGAGGGGTCTACCCCTGGCTCAGGAATGGTTTCAGCCAGGAAACCCGACATCACATCCCGATCCAGATCCTTCCTTCCCAAGAGGTGAGAGTAGAAGGATCTGACGATCTCCAAGATCCCTGATCTGGACCGATTCAGAGATCCTGTACTATCAATCAGTCCTGAAATGACTTTACTACTCACTGACATCTTACAGTTTCTGTAAGGGTCGGGCGAGCGGTACTTCCCGAAATCCCTCTCAAAAACCAAAGATGCGTGCCTATCGTACTGACACCTCATCAGCAAGGACTTCACTCTGGAGATATCCTCTTGGCTACCTCCAGTCGAGACAAGAAGCTCGAGTTTCCTCCTCAGACCCTGATACAGGCGATACCTGTTCAGGGACCTGAGGCTCGAGAGCTGGCGGAAGAACCCCGCAACCCGCTTCTTGAATATCTCCCACCACTCTGACTTACTACTACATAGGCCCAGTAAAGGTACCTGACTCTGAAGAAAATCCTCAAAGGACTGTCTTACCTCCACTTCCTCCAGGAGGGACGAATTCAGCTTCCAATAACCTTTTCCCATCCGGGGGGTTTCTGAAACATTCAGGGAAAACAAAATCATACAGTGATCGGAGAACTCCACCTCAACCACGGACACTGCAGAAGAGACGGCTTCCTCCTTTAAATAAAACCTATCTATCCTAGACCTGCGACTACCTTGATGATAGGTGAAACCCGCGTGGCCCGAGGGGCTCCGGATGTGGGCATCCTCTAGGCGAGCTTCTCTAGCTATGCTAATCAGCGCCACACTATCGCAAGTCAGCGGACTATTGGAGCCTCTCCTATCTTGGGACCTCGTGACATTATTGAAGTCCCCTCCAAAGATCACCTGCCGACTCGTAAAAAGAAAGGGCTTAATCCTCATAAAGAGATCTTTACGGCCCCGCTTACTTTGCGGGGCGTAGATGTTAATGAGCCGGAGCTCTTGTCCCTTCATGAAGACATCTAAGATCAGGCACCTCCCCATTTCTAATTCAATAACCCGTCGGCATTCAACAGGAGCGGTAAAAAGAACCGCCACCCCACTATACGGCTCAGCCGCAAGAGACCAGTGGGAGGGACCGCGCCTCCACTCTCTTCTGGCTTTTACCAGAGAGGCTAGATCTGACAACCTGGTCTCCTGTAAAAAGAAAATGTCGGCTTCAACGCGGCCGAGAAAATCAAAGGCTGCGAATCTAGCCGTATCCGACTTTATGCTGGCACAATTAATAGATGCCAGCGTCAATGGGGTGAGTGCCGCCATACAGGGTGATTAAATTAGACGGCCACACCCTTTACTTTTGTTTTCCCTTCTTTTTTGCCCCCTCATCCCCCGAAGAAGACGAGAGGGCAGGACCACTCTTGGATCTTTTTTTCGATTCAGATAGATCCATATTATCCCCGTCTCCGTCCGGCCCCGGTCTAGCCCTGCCCTCTGAGGAAGGTGCCTCAATAGGACAGGGCCCAGTTCCTCCCAGAGGCTCTTTCTCCCTAGGCACCTCGCCCTCACCCTCCCCAGCCAAGGAGGGGGAGGAGATGGTATCGAGGACGAGGTACCGGTTTGACAGGTCAACCAGAGGGGGGGCAGTCAGGCTTCCGTTTTGAACCTGGCCCGTAGTACAAGGAACAGAGGGCTCTGACCTCTTCTTTCTCCCTTTCCTTTTGCCCTTGTCTTTCTTTTTAGGCCTCTCCCCACTCTCCTCATCCACACTTTCATAGTGGGAGGAATCGGAAGGGTCGGCCATATTGCCTTCCTCTCTGTGAAGCCTCCTGATCTCCCCATCCAGCACATCCTCCTCCAGGGCTTCAGCGGTTACAGGGCCAGCTTCAGGAGCAGAGGCCGGAGCTACCCCCGTCACCTGGGCACTCTCCAGCTCCCTACTCCTTCTACGATTTTCCTCCCGCCTTAGTTTGGCGGGGCCCTTTTTCCTCCTCACGAGCCCTGTTGCACCCCCATCCCTGCCCATACCCTCCCCGGCCGAGGCAACTTCACAGCTCTCCTCAGCCGGAGCGGCCGCTGCACGGGCGAAGGCGCTAGGACAACGGCTAAATGGGTGCCCAAGGACACCACACAGGTGGCACCGGATCTGCCTACAGGATGCGGCCAGATGTCCCACCCCACCACACAAAGCGCAGACCTGTACAGTACAGGCTGCGCTAAAGTGGGTGGGGCTGCCACACCTGTGACAGACCTTAGGGTGCCCCTGGTAGAAGACCTGGATCCTATCACGTCCAAGGAAGGCGGCTGACGGAATGTGGGCAACCGTACTCCCTGAACGCTTGAGTTTGACGGAAAACGTCCAGGCCCCGGACCAGATCCCGTGCTCATCCAAGTTTTTCTTGGGCATGTCCGTCACATCCCCATACCGTCCGAGCCAGGTCATGATGTCATAACAAGAAAGTGACTCGTTACGGGTCAAAACGGTCACCTTCTTGACAGCATTCTGACGGGAAATCGCCTTTACGGCGAAATCCCGCCAGCCGGGCTCGTTTTTTGCCACTTCGTAATTCGACCAGAAGAGTTCGAGACCCTCTGGCCGAACGAAACTGACGTCAAACTCAGACGATCCGTAGGGGTGAATCAGGGCAAAGATGTCACTCGCCCTGAATTCCATCTGAAGGAGGAGCTCAACCACTTTAGCGCGAGGTGGGCACGCATCCTCGCCCCTTCAAATCAGACGGACCACATTCCTACAGTTATTGTCCTGCCCGGTTGTCGGGAGGGACCAGACCACCTCCCCATTCCGCTCTCGGAAAGCCCCCAAACCGTGCCTCTCTATCCAGAAAGACAGGTCGACCTCACCCCTTCCCTCTACCTGGATCGACCTGTCACCCCTGCGTAGAGCCTCCAGGAGGCGCTGTTGTAAATGGCCCCCAGGGCCGGACGGAGACGGGGACCCCCCTGAACCCCCGGCAGCGACATTAGCATAGCTCCTAGGAGCAGTCACTGCCGGGGGGGCAGCCGGACCAGACCCAGAGCCAGAACCACTTACAACACCATTCACACCACAACTCTCAATCTCTTTATTTCCAGCCATACTACTACCACTCTCATCAACATTCAATCCACTGACACTCCCACATACACTCCTCTCACCCACAACACTACTACACCCATCAATATCACATCCTACATTCTTATCCTGACTAACAAATTCTGGGCTGGCTGGGACTTGTAGTATGGCTGGCTTTAGTAAAGTCCTTTGTGCTGGCTTAGCCGCTGCTGGGGTCGACGCCGATGGTTTCTCCTTCATGGCTGATATCATATCTTGATTCTGGGGCTGCCCCACCGGGCGCACCCCAGCTCCTCCCACAGCGCCAGCACCTGCTTCACCCAACTTCACAGGCTCTGTGGATAATCCCGGCGCCTGGACACTCCCCCCCCTCACAGGGGAGTGCCCCGCAGTGCCGGTAATGCCCACAGTACTCGGGGAACCGCCCCCCGAGCACACAGGGGCATAACTCGCGCTTCCCACCATAAGCCCATCCTGCCCCTCCCTACCGGCAGGATGGGTGGGCTTCACATCTATTGCGTCTGCAGCTTTTACTGACGCCATGCTGTACCCCCCATGCTGGCTCCGTTCCACCACAGAAACGGAGTCTGGCAGTCTGGGGGGCCCAGCAGCCTGAACCAGCTTTGCAGCTGGCCCAGACTGCTGGAAAGGAACAAACACGTACTTCACTGATTCTTGTGTCTTTTGCTTTTTCCTCTTAACTGCCACATCATAACAGAGATCATCACCAAAGGTGAAATGCTGGAGGTGGGCTGGGGACTCCTGCATGACTATCGCCCTTAGCAATCCCCCAGCCTCACTCTCCACATCATCCTCCTCGCTCTCACTTGAAGGAAGAGCCACCTGGGCCGGTTCAATATAGCTGTCCTGGGTGGCCTGGGTGTCACAGGGAGCAGCCACAGGCACAGCGTCTTCCTCCACATTCTCATCCTTTTCCTCATCACCACCATCCTCACTTTCTTCACCGCCACTACTCTCCCCATCATCCACCTCCACCTTACCTGGGGATTTCGTGGCGGCAAACCGGTCTTCATTAATCAGCTTTTCCTGGAAAAGACCGCTTCCCTCCAGGATCTCGTCTCTCCTCTCCTCCAGCTTCACAATCTCGCTTTTCAGCGCTGTGATCCTCTTTCTTAGCTCTGGCCTGTTCTTTTTGGACCCCGTGCTCACCAGATTCTGAGCCACACGTAGATCCTCCCTGGCCATCCTCAGCTCCTTACCGCACTGGTCATATTCCGCAAAGCGTGCGGCCATGCGGGAGCAGTATGTATCGCTCGACTCCTTGGGCCCTCTCTCTGCCCACATCTCCACTTTTTTCCTCCTCGCCTTGCTTCCTCCAGATCTCTGGTTGGCACCCGTCGCCGTGGAAGCAGAGCCTGCATTGCTGCAGACTCTGCCAGATTTTCTTCCTCCGGCCGGAACAATGGCTGTTGCAGTTTTCTCTCCACCCCCTGCCAGCCTGGAAGAACGGGAAGTGGAGGCTCGAGATTTCCGGGGCTCCATGCAGGGGAGGCTCTCCCCAGGAGTCTGCCACCCTCCTGGGAAAAGCAGTTAGAACACCTGCCTCTGTAGTTCTCTTGGAAGTCCTGGAGAGCTCAAACAGGGACACACCCGCACACTTCTCACACTGAACAGCTGTGTTTCACAGGATGTGCTCTCTGTTGACACCTCTGTCCATGTCAGGAACTGTCCAGAGCAGGAGAGGTTTGCTATGGGGATTTGCTTTTACTCTGGACAGTTCCTAAAATGGACATAGGTGTCAGCAGAGAGCACTGTGGTCAGACAGAAAGGAAATTCAAAAAGAAAACAACTTCCTGTGGAGCATAAAGCAGCTGATAAGTACTGTAAGTATTACGATTTTTTTTTTAATAGAAGTAATTTACAAATCTGTTTAACTTTTTGGCACCAGTTGATTTTGAAAAGAATGTTTTTTCAGTGGAGTACCCCTTTAAATCAATAGCCTGTCTGATTAATGGTGTGTACCTGATAATTAAGTGACTTTTCTGCTGGGATCACAGTTGATCAACAGTGATCTGGGAGAATTTCAATTTCTCTGCAGCGCCCCCAGAGGTGCTAAAGATGTCGACAGTGAGGAGACATAGTCACTCCCAGGTGACAGTGGAAGTGGCCCCATGTAGTGTTTTAAAGGGGTACTCCCGTGAAAAACTCTTTTTAAATCAACTGGTGCCAGAAAGTTAAACAGATTTGTAAATCACTTCTATTAAAAAATCTTAATCCTTCCAGGACTTTTTAGGGGCTGTATACTAAAGAGAAATCCAAAAAAGAAATGCATTTCCTCTGATGTCATGACCACAGTGCTCTCTGCTGACCTCTGCTGTCCATTTCAGGAACTGTCCAGAGCAGCATATGTTTGCTATGGGGATTTTCTCCTGCTCTGGACAGATCCTACAATGGACAGCAGAGGTCAGCAGAGAGCACATCAGAGGAAATGCAATTCTTTTTTGGATTTCTCTTTAGTATACAGCCCCTAAAAAGTACTGGAAGGATTAAGATTTTTTTTATAGAAGTGATTTGCAAATCTGTTTAACTTTCTGGCACCAGTTGATAAAAAAAAAAAAAAAGTTTTCCACGGGAGTGCCCCTTTAAGAAAAGACATTTCGGATTGCTCCATTTTTCAGCGTCTCCCTATACTGACTCATCCACAGGGTGAGATCTTTTGTCTACACCGAGATCTTCACATCCTAATAACATACCTAGTTAAATACTCAGGTATTTATAGCACGCGCCGCACAAAAGAAAAATAGGTGATTTCATATTTCATAAAGGCGCAGGCTACCTCACGTGAACTCTGCGGGGATAGAAGAGAGGCGGCCTCCTCTGCTCTATGAATTTGCGCGCTCATACCATTCCATTATTATAGGTTATATGAAAATAGTTTCCTTTTTATACGTGTTGTGTTACATAGTTTTGCAGGCGCTGTGACCCTGGTTCATTTTTACCCTAGGAGTTTGAAGAGTTCTAAGAGAGAGAGAAGCTCCTCCCAGGGCATATATGGGGGAGGAGCAGGGAGCCCACAGGTCACCCCTGGGATCACCTGGTCACTGGTACCTTCTGGGCAACAATCACATGGTACATTCCTTAAAGGGGTACTCCGGCCCTGAGACATCTTATCCCCTATCCAAAGGATAGAGGATAAGATGTCTCACCGCGGGGGTCCCGCCGTTGGGGACCCCCACAATCTTGTATTCGCCACCCACCTGTTTGAGCTGCATGCCGCGGTGCCAGCTCACAAACAGCCGGGTGGCGACCATAGGGCAAGAGTATCGTGACGTCACGACTCCGCCCCCGTGTGACGTCACCCCCCCCACCCCCGCTATTCAAGTCTATGGGAGGGGGCGTGATGGCCCTCCCATAGACTTGCATAGCGGGTGTGACGTCACACGGGGGCGGAGTCGTGACGTCACGATACTCCTGCCGTCACGCCCCCTCCCATAGACTTGAATAGCGGGGGCGGGGGGGTGACGTCACACGGGGGCGGAACCGTGATGTCACAATACTTTGGCATCACGCCCCCTCCCATAGACTTGCATAGCGCTGGCGAGGGGTGACGTCACACGGGGACGGAGTCGTGACATCACGATACTCCGGCCCCGTGGGATTTGGGGGTGCAGCGGCTCAGCCAATGGCAGGGAGATGATTACCGCTTGTCTTTAGCTGGCCAAAAGTGACATAGTGGCGGACTCAAAATATTTCAGGTCTCATAAAAATTCTGAACACTGGCTCAGACTATCACCGCGCACGCGCAGGATCTCAAAACGTAATAGCTATGTGCAGAAGAGGGAGAGTATAATAATTTATTACAGGGTGAGCATCAGGGAACAGTTGGAAAAGAAGAACCAGCGAACCTTTGAGCTAAGGAATTCATTTACATATTTGGAAATTTTGTGATATATTGGGGAAGGCGGCACCTAGAAAAAATAAAGTTAGCACCATTTTAAACAGTGTCACCCACACTAACAGACAGTGGCAGCAGGTCAGTTCCCCTTTAATATGGTGCTCTGGTGCACCGTGTAGCTGTAATAGTTTCATTGATATGCAAATGATGCTGTTCGGTGCACTGGCCGTTTCTTTATACCTCGATGCACTGAGCGCCCCTATGCAATGGCCTTGAGTTATGTCTCTGCAGGTGTGCGGCTATATCAGTGCGCCAAGGGAACGCCCTTAGTGCACCGAATGACCTCATTTGCATACATGTGAAACCACAAATAATACTGATGTCACCGCACATATCACCAAATGATGAAGTCAGTTTGGCTTCATTTGAAAACCCAGTAAGATCACTAAAACCATACGCCTGCCAACAATCCTGAATCTTACAGGACATTAGAAGCCTGTATGATTGCAAAATAAATGAACAATATAGAAAAAATACAGTGGCCACCATTTTACCAATACATAAAACGTATAATACAGCAACTTACTACTATAACGTTATTAGCCATAGTGCACAGATATTTGATATCAGCTGTGCTCTCTCCCTTGTAAGCTGTGACGTCACGTCACAGGCTCTGAATGCAGAGAGAGCTCCAGTCTCTCCTCCCTCTTCCCTCCTGTCAGCATGGGACAAAATTAGTAGTGTGAAAAGGGAAGCTGGTATTATTGCTCATTAGATTTCTAACTCTTGGATAAGGCATCAGGGAGCCTGTTCTGATGGAAACTTCAGTAACTGAGAATGGGCTTCCTGCTGCCTCATCTGAGTTATATCTCTAATGATCTGTAATACAATTGCCTCCTCTTTCTCATCACTGGACTCATCCTAAGCTGACAGGAGGGGAGCAGGGGTGCTCTCTGCATTCAGAGCCCGTGATATGACGTCACAGCTTACAAGGAGGAGAGCACAGCTGATATGGAAGATCTGTGCACTATGGCTAATAACATTATATTAGTAAGTTGCTTTATTATACCATACACAGGTTGTTTCTTTTGCCGGACAACCTCTTTAATATTATGACTATAATAGAGACTTTTCACTTACTACATCATAGTGTCCATGCTGAGCCGCCTGGTGCAGTGGAATTTGCCCCTCATCAGACTGGATATTCACCGCAGACCCTGACATGAGAAGCAGCTTCATAGGTTCTTTCTTGCCTTGCCAAGCCGCGTAATGGAGTGGACGCATCCCTGTGTGTGAAGCCAACACTGATCAGTGTCATAGACCATAAACCAATAACATGGCTTGCCACTTGATCATCCATGACCTCACTATCCATCGTTTACATACCCCACTCATAATGGTCTACAGCAGTGTTTCCTAACTAGTTTGCATCCAGCTGTTGCATAACTACAGTTCCCAGCATGCCTTCTTAAAGCAATGTGTCCTTAAAACAACGCATTTCGGGGACTAATATCCCCTTCCTCAGGTTAAACAGACAAGGATACCTAGTGTACTGCTCCTTTATATATGCACATATGAAATAGGCACAGTATCCTTGTGTTTTTGAGCTGAGGAAGGGGATATAAGTCCCGAAGACGCGTGGTTTTAAAGGGGAACTTCGCCCCTAGGCATCTTATCCACTATCCAAAGGATAAGGGATAAGATGTCTGATCGTGGGGGTACTGCAACTGGGACCCCTGCGATCTTTGTGCAGCACCCAGTGTTCGTTAAGTACGCTGGGCGCGGGAGGCGGGGGTCGTGAAGTCACGGCCACACCCCTTGTGATATCACACCACGCCCCCTCAATGCAAGTCTATGGGAGGGGGCGTTGAGGCCGCCATGCCCCCTCCCAAAGACTTGCATTGAGGGGGCGTGGTGTGACATCACGAGGGGCGTGGCTGTGACGTCACGACCCCCGCCGCCTGCTCCTAGTATTCCAAACACTGGAGCAGCAGAGTACCTCTTTAAAGTTTTAAAGAAAGAAGTTTTAGAAGAACAACATCCTCGTGATGTTTAAAGGGGTACTCCACTGGAAAGCATTTTTTTTTTTTTAATCAACAGGTGCCAGAAAGTTAAACATATATTCCAGTACTTATTAGCTGCTATTTGCTCCACAGGAGGTTCTTTTCTTTTTAAATTTCCTTTCTGTCTGACCACAGTGCTCTCTGCTGACACCTCTGTCCATGTCAGGAACTGTCCAGAGCAGAAGCAAATGCCCATAGCAAACCTCTCCTGCTCTGGACAGTTCCTAAAATGGACAGAGGTGTCAGCAGAGAGCACTGTGGTCAGACAGAAAGGAAATTCAAAAAGAAAATAACTTCCTGTGGAGCATACAGCCGCTGATAAGTACTGGAAGGATTAAGATTTTTAAATAGAAGTAATTTACAAATCTGTTTAACTTTCTGGTACCAGTTGAAAAATGTTTTCCAATGGAGTACCCCTTTAAGGATCTTCTTATCCTCTGGATATTTTTGCCGTTGCCGATAACCTGGTATCTTCTTGACGCCGACCTGCAATTGGGGTCTGACGTATTTATCCTATGAGGCCGCAGCTCTCTCCACCAGCCCCACATAAGGACCATTGGGTCACTAAGGCGAATATAGGTGTTGCGGTCATACACAATCCCAAAAGGTGACATGTTTCTTATTGCTACGATCACTCAGGCAAACTTTTACATTGTCACCCTTTGAGGTGCTCTACCTTTTTATTCTATTTTTTTATTTATTTATTCTCTTTCCACTACACGTTTCCCGACATGGATGGACACCATTTTTAATTCTCACTATACATTATGCTGTCACGGTCACTGCATCCCAAGCCTTCTCTGGCTCTAGTTCTATTACCGCCATTTCTGTCTATACTCAATGCTTGACAATGGTCGCGTCCACATCGTTGACTTCTCCTCTCACCTTTGTTATCTTTGATGTCCACAGCCGCCTGTGCTTCCAGCAGCAGAGAGATTAGCTCTGTATTCCCTATGAGGGCAGCGTGATGTAGAGCCGAGAACCTGTAGGAGACAACGTACACACAATTACATTCGGTGGTACTCTCCGTGAGCTCTTCCCCAGCTGTGCTCATCCTGATAAGAAATGCTTGGAAGCCTATTTGCTACCGCTATCTATTTTCTAGGACTTGTTGTAGTCCGTCCCTCCTCCCGCCATGTTCATATAGGTTAAGGATGATGGCGTTGTCTACTGATGAACTCATTTTTAGTGCAGATCAAAAAAGGCGCCATGCTGAGCTATTGATCTCTACTAAAAAAATCCATTAAGGAGTGGTTTATAGGCTACTGCTTTTGCCCTTTGCTATCGTTCATAGTCATATTTGGCACAGAGGGTAGAAAAAGTCAGCACTATGTATCCTACCGATGTCCATGATTTATGCACTTGGTATATAAAGTGTCTCATAGAAGGTAAAAAAAAAAAAGAGTTATAGCTTCCTCAGGTCACTTAAAGGGGTACTCCGCCTCTAGACATCCAAAGATGTCTGATGGCTGGGGACCCCCACCCACGATCTCGGCTGCAGCACCTCAGACATCCGTTGCACGGAGCGAACTTCGCTCTGTGCCGGATGACTTGCGATGCGGGGCAGAGGCTTGTGACATCTCGGTCACGCCCCTGCTAGTCACAGTCACGCCCCCTTCCAAAGCCGTGACATCGCGAGCGGGGCGTGACGGTGACATCATGAGTCTCCGGCGCTCCACTCGATGCTCTAAACCAGTGGTCATCAACCTGCGGACCTCCAGATGTTGCAAAACTACAACTCCCAGCATGCCCGGACAGCCATCGGCTGTCCGGGCATGCTGGGAGTTGTAGTTTTGAAACATCTGGAGGTCCGTAGGTTGAAGATCACTGCTCTAAACGAATGCCGGGTGCAGGAAGAGGATTAAAGGGGTCCCCAGCAGCAGGACCCTGCGATCAGACTTCTTATCCCCTATCCTTTGAATAGGAGATAAGATGTCTAGGGGCGGAGTACCCCTTTAATTCTTGCATACTGTTGTGTTCAATCTTTTTCAAAAACCAAAACACCACAAATAACAAATGGACAAATACAATATCCACCTCTGGAGGACTCAATTCAATAACAACCATGCAATGCTTGATTCTTCCTGAGGGGGTGCTGTAGGGGAATTGGTTAATTGTTACTGGACTCCTGCACAGTTTGCACTTCATTACATTGAGACTTGTTGAAGCTTATCCTCCACGGAAGAAAATCATTGACAACCTCTTTTACCGGTTTTAAAGCTCCCTAGATGCAGTGGGCAAGAGCAGTTGTGGCACCTAATTGGTTTACAGTGGGAGGGGTATCTGTGAGTCTAATGCAGAGTCCATTGCAAAGCTACAACTCCCAGCATGCTGGGAGTTCTAGTTTTGCAACAGCTGGAGAAAACATTTTGCCTATCGGCACCCCTGCAACCTGGTACCCGGCAGCTGGGAACCTAATGAACGCCCCCAGGTCAGCCTTGTTAAGACTGCTTTAAGACCAGGCAAAATATACTGAAATATATAAGTAAAGCCACATTTTGGTATGTTGCTGCTTGAGCAAAAATTAACACTTTTTTTTTATTCCCATGAGTGTCCACTATTGGGAGATTCTACTGTACCATCCCTACAGTGATCATGGTGGGGGCAGCATCATGTCTGGGGGAAACCAGGCACTGCCCATCACCTGCCCAATACCATCCATACAGTGATCATGGTGGGGGCAGCATCATGTCTGGGGGAAACCAGGCACTGCCCATCACCTGCCCAATACCCTCCCTACAGTGATCATGGTGGGGACAGCATCATGTCTGGGGGAAACCAGGCACTGCCCATCACCTGCCCAATACCATCCCTACAGTGATCATGGTGGGGGCAGCATCATGTCTGGAGGAAACCAGGCACTGCCCATCACCTGCCCAATACCATCCCGACAGTGATCATGGTGGGGGCAGCATCATGTCTGGAGGAAACCAGGCACTGCCCATCACCTCCCCAATACCATCCCTACAGTGATCATGGTGGGGGCAGCATCATGTCTGGAGGAAACCAGGTACTGCCCATCACCTGCCCAATACCATCCCTACAGTGATCATGGTGGGGACAGCATCATGTCTGGGGGAAACCAGGCACTGCCCATCACCTGCCCAATACCATCCCTACAGTGATCATGGTGGGGACAGCATCATGTCTGGGGGAAACCAGGCACTGCTCATCACCTGCCCAATATCATCTCTACAGTGATCATGGTGGGGACAGCATCATGTCTGGGGGAAACCAGGCACTGCTCATCACCTGCCCAATACCATCCCTACAGTGATCATGGTGGGGACAGCATCATGTCTGGGGGAAACCATGCACTGCCCATCACCTGCCCAATACCATCCCTACAGTGATCATGGTGGGGGTAGCATCATGTCTGGAGGAAACTAGGTACTGCCCATCACCTGCCCAATACCATCCCTACAGTGATCATGGTGGGGGCAGCATCATGTCTGGAGGAAACCAGGCACTGCCCATCACCTGCCCAATACCATCCCTACAGTGATCATGGTGGGGGCAACATCATGTCTGGAGGAAACCAGGTACTGCCCATCACCTGCCCAATACCATCCCTACAGTGATCATGGTGGGGACAGCATCATGTCTGGGGGAAACCAGGTACTGCCCATCACCTGCCCAATACCATCCCTACAGTGATCATGGTGGGGACAGCATCATGTCTATAGGATACCAGGCACTGCCCATCACCTGCCCAATACCATCCCTACAGTGATTATGGTGGGGGCAGCATCATGTCTGGAGGAAACCAGGCCCTGCCCATCACCTGCCCAATACCATCCCTACAGTGATCATGGTGGGGACAGCATCATGTCTGGGGGAAACCAGGCACTGCCCATCACCTGCCCAATACCATCCCTACAGTGATCATGGTGGGGCAGCATCATGTCTATAGGATACCAGGCACTGCCCATCACCTGCCCAATACCATCCCTACAGTGATTATGGTGGGGGCAGCATCATGTCTGGAGGAAACCAGGCCCTGCCCATCACCTGCCCAATACCATCCCAAAAGTGAAGTATATTTGGGGCAGCATCATGTCTGGAGGAAAGGGAGACTGATCAGGGTTGATGAAAAGCTGAATGGAACAGTACCGAGATTTTCAGGGGCGGACTGACTCGGACCGGCTGGGTAAAAGGCTCGCCGCTGCCGCCGCTCCTGGGAAACCAGGGCACTTGCACATGCACATACAGGAGAAGGCGTCCCCTATGTGTGAGTGACCTACACAGAGGAGACATGACCTCCGTCCCCCACGCAGCGCAGTCGCCGATGACGTCACTCATCGGTGCCTGTACTGTGGAGGAAGGGAGACGCGGGCCCCTGCTGCGCTCCAGAGGAGAAGATCGTTGGACATCAGGTGAGCATAATTTTTTTTTTCAACCTGGGAAGGGGGGGAAGGGGGAAAACTCTGCTGCCTGCACCTACTGGGGGGGGGGGGGGGGGGGAGAGAGACTCTAACTATGCTGCCTACACCTACTGGGGGGGGGAGGAGGGACTCTAACTCTGCTGTCTGCACCTACTAGGGGGGAGGGACTCAAACTCTGCTGCCTACACCTACTGGGGGGGCTATAACTCTGCTGCCTATACCTACTGGTGGGGGGGGGAGGGCTCTAACTCTGCTGTCTGCACCTACTGAGGGGGGGGGGGACTCAAACTCTGCTGTCTACACCCATTGGGGGGGACTCTAACTCTGCTGCCTACACCTGCTGGGGGGACTCTGACTCTGCTGTCTACAGAAAGTAGAAAAGGAAAATCCAGCTCCCATTGGAGGAAAAATAAGTCAAACTTTGGTGGCAAGTGACATGTCATGCACAAAAACAAGTGTGAAACGCCGACGCGTTTCGAGCAAACGCTTTTAGTCATGGCCAATGCCTACAACTCCTGCCTACAACTCCTGGGGGGGGGGGGGGGGCGGGAGGGACTTTAACTCTGCATGCCTGCATCTACTAGGGGGAGGGGGGGTTCAAACTCTGCTGTTTACACATACTGGGAGGGGGGGGGGAACTCTAACTCTGCTGCCTACACCTACTGGGGGGGAGGGGGGATTCAAACTCTGCTGCCTACACCTACTGGGGGGAGGACTCTAACTCTCTTGCCTACACCTACTGGGAGGGGGGACTCTAACTCTGCTGCCTACACCTACTCGGGGGGGGGGGGGGGGGGCTCTAACTCTGCTGTCCACACCTACTGAGGGGGGGAACACTACTGCCTGCACCTACTGTGGGGGGACCCTGCTGCCTATGCCTACTATGGGTAACTCTGCTGCCTACACCCACTATGGGGAAACTCTGCTGCCTACACCTACTATGGGGGAACTCTGCTGCCTACACCTAATGTGAGGGAACTCTGCTGCCTACACCTAATGTGAGGGACTATCTACTATGTTCCTGCCTAGCTAATATGGGTACAAACTACCAAACTAATAGAAAGGCTACCTACTAACCACATAGGGGGTTTTCATAGTTCCCCTCCAGAGACTAGACTGTGGATCCGCCAATGGGTGAAAGGGGTGCTGGCTAACTACTTGACTAACTCCCTGGCTACCTAACTTTGTACCTGGATGCCTAACTACTTATCTACATACCTGGCTATCTAACTACCTACATACCTGGCTGTCTAACTACATACCTACATATTTTGCTACCGACCTATATACCTGGCTACCATACTATATACATACCTGGCCTTCATACATGGCTGCCTAACTACCTAGCTACCTACCTACCTACCTGGCTAGTCACCTACCTACATATCTGGCTTCCTAATCTACCTACCTAGTTAACTATTTACCTGGCTTCCTACCTACCTGCCCTTTTACTGTGCAGGACACCAAGAAGGCCATTATTACAGTTTGTGGGCTTATAGATGGAAAGATTATGTAGGGGAGGGGAGGGCACTGAGGAGTACTCAGGAAGGGGTATGAATACTTATGTCACTGCAAGATTATAGTTTTTCCATGAATAGATTAGTAAAGATTTCTAACATTCTGTTGTCACTTTGATACATTTTTAAAATAAAAGGTTTCTGCACTGCCTGCTCCGCTGTTTGTTGGGTGTTATCTGCAGTCCAGGTCCTGGATTACCCCTAGGGGCAGGAGAGTCTACACCATGGCAGGATGCCAGGACAGCCAATCATTATTACCGATGTCTCCACCGGTACCTGCGCCGCCGCCGCTGTTTTGATGTTGATTAGAACATCAGGGTGGATGTTAGTAAATTCAGCGTCACGCTTGAGTAAAATTGTACGGATTATTGAAGCAGAAAATCAGTATGGAGATTTCCCCTCTGCATGTCCTGCCCGATACTGCAGAGTCAGTGCCAGGCAATGCTGATCGCTGACACGGAATTATGTGCTGCTCTGCCAGGGGGTACAGGACTTTATGTAAAGGAGCCAAGAGCCACTGCCAATAGAGACACAACATCGAGAGCCCCGCCACAGCCATGTACTGTACTCACTATGTATAACACTATAAATAGCAGAATCGTGAGTACAGCTCTGGAGTATAATACAGGATATAACTCAGGATCAGTACAGGATAAGTAATGTAATGTATGTACACAGTGACCTCACCAGCAGAATAGTGAGTACAGCTCTGGAGTATAATACAGGATATAACTCAGGATCAGTCCAGGATAAGTAATGTAATGTATGTACACAGTGACCTCACCAGCAGAATAGTGAGCACAGCTCTGGAGTATAATACCGGATATAACTCAGGATCAGTACAGGATAAGTAATGTAATGTATGTACACAGTGACCTCACCAGCAGAATAGTGAGTACAGCTCTGGAGTATAATACAGGATATAACTCAGGATCAGTACAGGATAAGTAATGTAATGTATGTACACAGTGACCTCACCAGCAGAATAGTGAGTACAGCTCTGGGGTATAATACAGGATATAACTCAGGATCAGTACAGGATAAGTAATGTAATGTATGTACACAGTGACCTCACCAGCATAGTGAGTACAGCTCTGGAGTATAATACAGGATCAGTACAGGATCAGTATGTGAATGTGGCTCTGGGTAACAGAGTCTCCCTGCTGCCCCCTGATGGTTAAGCTTCTGTGAAGAGCATGTCTGGGGGTCCCCCATGAAGACGAAGGAACCCATTTGATCACCACAACAGAACAAGTATAAGTGAAGGCAATTTGTGAATGACTACACGGCTGTGCTAATGGGTGAAGATCTTCCCCATATATAATGATTTATCTCGGAGTATATCTTAAGAAACACAACTCAGATAATATACAAGTGTTTACAATAAAATAACAGCATGTTAGCTCGCTGCCTGTCACCGCTCCGTATGCTAATCCGGTCATTAGGATTCTGGCAGCGGCAGAACACGATGACTTATGTGCCACATTCTGAGACGTTCTCCAATTAGCTGGCCAGATGTGCCAGCCTTAATCACAGCCCGCTCATGAGGACACACACCACTAGGTGGCACCACCATAAAACTCCAGGGCACACCGGGATCTGCACCTTGTTATCAGCCTGCAATGCAGGTCCCTTGGGCGTCGGGGTGTATCTGGTGTTTGTCTCTGACAGTCTGTGATTCAATATTAAAGGGGTATTCCAGGGAAAAACTTTTTTATTTATATGAAATGGCTCCAGAAAGTTAAACAGATTTGTAAATGACTTCTATTAAAAAATCGTAATCCTTCCAATAATTATCAGCTGCTGAAGTTGAGTTGTTCTTTTCTGTCTGTCCATAGAGCTCTCTGCTGACATCACTGTCTGTCTCGGGTACTGCACAGGGTAGAAGAGGTTTGCTATGGGGATTTGCTTCTACTCTGGACAGTTCCTGAGACAGGTGTCATCAGGGAGCACTTAGACAGAAAAGAACAACTCAACTTCAGCAGCTCATAAGTACTGAAAGGATTAATATTTTTTAATAGAAGTAATTTACAAATCTGTATAACTTTCTGGAGCCAGTTGATATGTAAAAAAAAAAAAAAAAAAAGTTTTTCCTGGATAACCCCTTTAATTTTGATGCAGGGGGGATTTATGAAAAGCAGTGTGGGTGAATGTCTTTTTACTCCATTTATTCATGTGGTGGAAACAGTTTACCTGCTCCAAATGTATTAAATGGTTCAGGGCATGTTATCAATATGGTTCTGATCACATTTCTTACTTCAATGGGGTAATTCGGCTTTATACATCTTATCCCCTATCCAAAGGATAAGGGATAAGATGTATGATAGCTGAGGTCCTGCCACTGGGGACCCCCGCGATCTTGGTGCAGCCCCCTACACAGTAACCCCACCAGCAGAATAGTGAGTACAGCTCTGGAGTATAATACAGGATATAACTCAGGATCAGTACAGGATAAGTAATGTAATGTATGTACACAGCAGAATAGTGAGTGCAGCTCTGGAGTATAATACAGGATATAACTCAGGATCAGTACAGGATAAGTAATGTAATGTATGTACACAGTGACCTCACCAGCAGAATAGTGAGTACAGGTCTGGAGTATAATACAGGATATAACTCAGGATCAGTACAGGATAAGTAATGTAATGTATGTACACAGTGACCTCACCAGCAGAATAGTGAGTGCAGCTCTGCAGTATAATACAGGATATAACTCAGGATCAGTACAGGATAAGTAATGTAATGTATGTACACAGTGACCTCACCAGCAGAATAGTGAGTACAGCTCTGGAGTATAATACAGGATATAACTCAGGATCAGTACAGGATAAGTAATGTAATGTATGTACACAGTGACCTCACCAGCAGAATAGTGAGTACAGCTCTGGAGTATAATACAGGATATAACTCAGGATCAGTACAGGATAAGTAATGTAATGTATGTACACAGTGACCTCACCAGCAGAATAGTGAGTGCAGCTCTGCAGTATAATACAGGATATAACTCAGGATCAGTACAGGATAAGTAATGTAATGTATGTACACAGTGACCTCACCAGCAGAATAGTGAGTACAGCTCTGGAGTATAATACAGGATATAACTCAGGATCAGTACAGGATAAGTAATGTAATGTATGTACACAGTGACCTCACCAGCAGAATAGTGAGTACAGCTCTGGAGTATAATACAGGATATAACTCAGGATCAGTACAGGATAAGTAATGTAATGTATGTACACAGTGACCTCCCCAGCAGAATAGTGAGTACAGCTCTGGAGTATAATACAGGATATAACTCAGGATCAGTACCGGATAAGTAATGTAATGTATGTACACAGTGACCTCACCAGCAGAATAGTGAGTACAGCTCTGGAGTATAAAAGCAAGTGTAATATCCAGCATCTCTGTAGCTCTACCGATGCTGACATTCTATTCATGCAGTATAAGTGCAGGATGAACATCACCCCCCCCCCCCCCATGCTGTATGCCCTTAGGCAGTCCGACTATAAATGAACCCCTAATAGCAAAAACAAATGTATACTATAAGGAATGAGTAAATGCATCCAGTACACTTAGTGTTCCTGAAACGCGTCTGCCATGAGAATTTACAGTGAACGGCCTCTTCGGTGGGGTTATTTTGTAGCAATTGAAATTGGCAATTAAACCAAATGTTATATTAATTAACAGCGACAAATCCTCGATGCGGAGGCTGGACGGCTGTCAGGCGCCGGGGCCGATCTTCTAACATGGCGGATATTACTAGTGATGGAGGCAGCGAGTGGATCTGCCGCTATAAGAGGCTCCTTGTGATTATTTACATTCATGAGGGGCTCCGCTAGCTACGGAAAAAAAAAAACCATCAGGGTCTCCGAGCTGAAGAATCTTATTCCCGTATAGACCTTTCAGGGACTAATTATTTCTGCGCGGTGCGGTCCTCTATCCCCGGCCTCATTAACACCTCTTCTTTAGGAGCTGCGCTCTCATGCATTGGTGTAAGTGTTGACAATTCGACTTGTCTTACAAAAAATTATAATAAAATAAAAATAATCTGTTGTTCTTATTCATTCCTGGTTTATTCTTAAAGGAACACTATCACCATTTCCTAGTTATATAGGAGAGTTAAACATTTATTTTATTATCATTTTTTTAAATGTAATTTCATTTTTAGTAAATGTTTTTCTTCCTTTATAGGACTGCTCCCCTTTCGGTGGCCCAACCCTAGAAATGACATTCCGTTTTACTGTAGGCAGTAAATTGAGATGCTTTTCTGCAGTGTGTAGACATGTAACATAGACAACTAGTGGCTACTGTGTGTTTAATCATTCGTTTCTTCACCATTTTCTAGGTCAGTGGTCTCCAAACTGTGGACCTCCAGCTATTGCAAAACTCCAACTCACAGCATGCCCGGAAAGCCAATGGCTGTCCGGGCATGCTGGGAGTTGGATATTTGCAACAGCTGGAGGCACCCTGGTTGGGAAACACAGCTGTATGTACTAGATAGTGTCCAGTTTGTCCGGGCATGCTGTAAGTTGTAGTTTTGCAACAGCTGGAGTCACCCTGGTTGGGAAACACTACTGTATGTACTAGATAGTGTCCAGTTTGTCCGGGCATGTTAGAAGTTGTAGTTTTGCAACAGCTGGAGTCACCCTGGTTGGGAAACACGGCTGTATGTACTAGATAGTGTCCAGTTTTTCCGGGCATGCTAGAAATTGTAGTTTTGCAACAGCTGGAGGCACCCTGGTTGGGAAACACTACTGGATGTACTAGATAGTGTCCAGTTTGTCCAAGCATGCTAGAAGTTGTAGTTTTGCAACAGCTGGAGTCACCATTGTTTGGAAACACGGCTGTATGTACTAGATAGTGTCCAGTTTGTCCGAGCATGCTTGAAGTTGTAGTTTTGCAACAGCTGGAGTCACCCTGGTTGGGAAACACTGCTGTATGTACTAGATAGTGTCTAGTTTGTCCGGGCATGCTGGAAGTTGTAGTTTTGCAGCAGCTGGAGGCACCCTGGTGGGGAAACACTGTTGTAAGTACTAGATACAGTCTGTTTTCCCCAGGCATGCTGGGTAATGTAGTTTAGCAACAGCTGGAGATCCACAGTTTGGAGACCACTGTTTTAGGTTACATAGAATAGACCATTTTTATGGATTTTTTTTCTTTTGTTATTTATTACTATTATTCCCTGGTAATTTGCTTCCTTTATTGAACTGGACCCCTTTCCCCAGCCATTTAAGTGGTCCAGCCCTAGTATTCAGTTTTACTGTAGGCTGTAAAATGAGATGCTTTTTCTTCAGTGTATACATGTAGCATAGACATCTAGTGGCCACTGTGAAAACTGCAATGTTACATATTTGGTTCTTCAGTCTATTCTAGGTTATATATAATAGAATCATTTTTGCTAATTACACCCCCCCCTCCCCCCCACCCCCCAGTTACTATTTATCGCAACAATTCCCTGGTACTTTGTACCCCTTTCCCCAGCCATAAAAATGGGAGTGGCGGCCTCAATGCATGGATCGGAGTTTGCTCCCTGCGCCAAATGAAGGGGTGCCACACCGGAGATCGCGGGGATCCCCAGTGGCGGGGACCTCCGCGATCTAACATCTTATCCCCTATCCTTTAGATAGGGGATAAGATGTTTGTGGCGGAGTACCCCTTTAAGGTTACTGCTAAGCTTCTTAACAGGAATACTACTATTATATCATATGCAATTTCTTCCTCTCTCAAGTCTAAAGTCCGGCAGCCACAAGTCGGTCATCAGTAAGTCAAGTCATCTTATTGTCAGTCACCATCTCTGTCAAGTCCATCTGTAGTCACCGTGGCCTGCACTAAAGTCAGTCTAACTACTGCAAGTCCCAGCAAGCCTGTGAGGTCCCCCTGTGTCACTGGTCACCTCCCTGGGATATTTGGCTGTACTGCAAAGACCATATCAACTGTCTTGCCTCAGTAAAGCTGCCGTTATCCTTAATCTGGCATTGGTATCTCATTGCCCCTGTGCCTAACCCAGGATCAGCGGTATTACCTTCAGGTGGTTAAGGCTAAACCACGCCCTGGCGTCCCAACAAGAAGGGGTTCATACCATCTGCCCCTGGGCCATAACATCTGCCCTGCATCTACCCTGCACCTCATACCCCAACACCACACTTACAATAAACTGAGCAGTGACTAAAGCTGGGGAAGGAGGAGTTTTGTGGACATGTGCTCTTGGCTATCTTGGATTGTTCAATTCAGCAAAGCAAGCAGAGAGAGAGAGAGGACACAGAGGACAGTCCTGGTTCAAAGGATGTGGGTAGCAGCTGAGAGGAATCTGTTTACATTTGAACAAGGTCTGGTTCTGGTAGCAGGAAAGCCCCTGTGAGCAGTGAAGATAGTGTAAGGGTAGACCTGAAACCCTTCTTTCCTGTCCCACAGCAGGGTACCCTGAACACACATACTGACCAAAAAAAAATGTGAGACCCATTAGCAAACATTTTGAGAGTTTCAGCCTACTCCAAGTAACACCATAGAACAGGACTGTGTATTAGCCCCATCTGTTCAATGTGCACTAATTGTAGGTACCCAACCGCCGCTAGGGCGAAGATCAGGGTGGGGCCACATGTGTGCTTCTGGGTAGAGACCTGTGCACACACTGTATTTGTGACTGCAAAGGGTAATGTATTATGGCTCCATACTCAGCAGAGGGTGTACAGAACCACAATATGTCTGTGTAAATGAAGTTTTGCTGTAGGTCACAAAATGAAATGCTGCTTCACAGCACGTGTAATGTAACAGAGACATCTAGTGGACAGTCTAAGAAATGCAACAGGTGAAAATGCCAACACTTAAAATGCAGCTAATAAAAAAAAATATATATATATACAATAATACCATTAATAAATAATAACGGCGTCTCTTTGAACCGTATGCGTTAAGTTATTCTTGCTTTCAGTGCATATTCGGCTTTGACACATTTTGTCATCCTGGGATTTATTGTGCTCTCGGGATGTTATCTTTGGTGTGTTTTGTTAATTGCGCTGTTGTTTGTGTGAAAACACATTTTGCAGGGGTGACCTGAGATTTTCTGTGCAGGGTTCTCCCTAAGGACTCTGCGCTTTAAAAAAAAAAAATTTTTATAGAAGAAAATAATAGTTTTGCCCTCAAGATGTTGCAAGATCTTGCACTTGCTAAATAAGTGAAGGGCTCTCCTGGACCGTATATATATATATCCCCCGAGTCATCAATATTAATGACAGCAGCTCCTGTCTGTAGGACAGTGTTTCCCAAGCAGGGTGCCTCCAGCTGTTGCAAAACTACAACTCCCAGCATGCCCGGACAGCCGTTGGCTGTCTGGGCATGCTGGGAGTTGTAGTTTTGCAACAGCTGGAGGCACCCTGCTTGGAAACACTGCGGTAGGATATCACAGCTAGGTATAGGTAACTCATCAGGGCGTGCGGCACATTAGCGATACCCACTTTTTATTGGAAACTGCTTGACCAGGTGAATGGATATGGAATTTATTATGTCCAATTGATTTTGACCGGGTGATTCCTCTCAGTAGATGTAGAGAAGGGGGAAGGAAATTTTTTTTTTTTTTTAACAAATATACATGGCTAGAATTCCAGGCCCATAAAAAAGATGTTTAAAAAGTTTAAAGAAGCACTCCAGGAAATATTTTTTTTTATTATTATTTTTAATTATTATTAATATTATTATTATTTATTATTATTGTTTAAAAGTTTAAAAAAGCACTCCAGGAAATATTTTTTTATTATTATTATTTTTAATTATTATTTTTTTTATTATTATCATCATTATTATTATTTTTATTATTGTTAAAAAGTTTAAAGAAGCACTCCTGGAAATATTTATTTTAATTATTATTTTTAATTATTATCTTTTATTTATTATTATTATTATTATTGTTAAAAAGTTTAAAAAAGCACTCCTGGAAATATTATTTTTATTATTACTATTATTATTATTATTAGTTTTAATTATTATTTTAAAATTATTATTATTATTATTATTGTTAAAATGTTTAAAGAAGCACTCCTGGAAATATATTTTTACTTTTATTTTTTTAATTGTTATTTTTTTTTAATTATCGTTATTATTTATTATTATTGCTATTATATTATTATAAATTATTACTATCATTATGATGATTATTATTATCAATAACAACAATAATAATAATATTAATTATAATAATATTATTATTAATAATATTATTATTATTATTATTAATTCTTACAAACAACAACAATAATTCTTAGTATTCTTATTATAATTTTTTTTTACTTATATAGTTCAGCATGGGCTATTATTACAGAACAATGTAGAGATTCTTGTGTACGCCTTCCCTTTACCTGTTTTTAGCTGATGTGGCAGGCATGCGTTTGCAGCGGTACTAGTTGCAATTTCAAGAAATGATTCCCTAATGCTGCCTGCATTTCCCATGAATCCTCTGCTTTTGCAGAGAGAGGGTGTGGAGTCTCATCACTGCACCTGGTCATTTCATTAGGTCGGTGTTTTCCAAACAGTGTGTCTCCAGCTGTTGCAAATCTACTCCCAGCATGCCCGGACAGAAGTAATTAGAAGTAATTTAGAAATATGTATAACTTTCTGACACCAGTTGATTTGAAAACATTTTTTGTTCCTCCGGAGAACCCCTTTAAGGAGCACGCCAGCTGACTGGAGGAGGGACACATTTAATGCTTCATATTCAGATACATTTATTTTAATATTGGACCATATGCCAAAACCGGATAGCTCCGATATCAGAAAGGGAAGAGAGATATGGGGATCGGTCATATACACTAAATGCCGAATACTTATATTCACAACCACCAATTGTAATGCCCGAGATGTCCGGGTTCCTGCAAATAGTAACATAAAACAGAGAGGGATAGGGGACATCCCTGACAGTCCTATTGTAAATACTGAAAAGTGCCTTATGTGCAGTTTAAATGCATTTTTTTATTCATAGAGCATTTTTTAGAGTAATGTCATAAAAGTCTTAATATAGATTTTTTATGCCGTTTTTACTGTGAGTCACAGAATTGCCATAAAATATTAAAATTTTTAAGGCAACTTGGGAAAATCATGGCAAAAACTGAAAAAAAGAAGCAAAAACGGGGTGTGTAAACACAACCTCAGGGGAGGTGTATAACTACTATATATCCAGATCCCATAGAGATAGCAGCAGCAGCAGTATACAGATAGAGCTGGAGGGGAAGTGTATAACTACTATACATTCTGATCCTATAGAGATAGCAGCAGCAGTATACAGATAGAGCTAGAGGGGAGGTGTATAACTACTTAATATTCTGGTCCCATAGAGATAGCAGCAGTATACAGATAGAGTTGGAGGGGAGGTGTATAACTACTATATATCCTGATCCCATTGAGATAGCAGAAGCAGTATACAGATAGAGCTAGATGGGAGATGTATAACTACTATATATCATAATCCCATAGAGATAGCAGAAGCAGTATACAGATAGAGCTGGGAGGGAGGGGTATAACTACTATATATCCGGATCCCATAGAGATAACAGCAGCAGTATACAGATAGATCTGGAGGGAAGGTGTATAACTACTATATATCATGATCCCATAGAGATAGCAGGAGCAGTATACAGATAGAGCTAGATGGGAGGTATATACCGGTAGCTACTATATATCCTGATCCCATAGGGATAGCAGCAGCAGTATACAGATAAAGCTAGAGGAGAGGTGTATAACTACTATATATCCTGATCCCTTAGAGATAGCAGCAGTATACAGATAGAGCTAGAGGGAATTTACTCACCCGTCCGTGTCTTGAAAATTTACATTCACTCTTTTGGCGGATCCAAGGAGCTCTGTGAAAAGGGAAGAGAAAGGAAATAATTTTGTATTAATGTAATTTATGATACAAGCCCTCAGGCTGAACATGACGGGTGCACTACAAATGTATTTTACTAAATACAGGGCATGTAATGAACCCTGTTTATGCATGGAACAACAAAGGTGTTAATCTTGTGATAATGTTTCAGTTCCAGGAGTGGCCAGCAGTAGCTGCTAGTGAGCTCCCACAGACCATCCGTCTTTCCTAGAACCCTGAAAGACCAATTTGCTGGCAGAAATGTTGCCATATAGTGGATGCGTCTCTAAATCAGTTGACAGATTTGCAGTTCAGCAGAATGTGTAGGAAGCATGGTAACCAAAGTCCTATTTATTCATATCCTGGCCTACACCATTGTTTCTCAACCAGGGTGCCTCCAGCTGTTGCAAAACTACAACTCCCAGCATGCCCGAACAGCCGTTGGCTGTCCGGGCATGCTAAGAGTTGTAGTTTTGCAACAGCTGGAGACACCCTGGTTGGGAAACACTGTCATACGCAGATATCATTATATTACTATACACCATACAAGGTATATACTGATTATGTGATATTGCAACATGCAGCCCACATAATACCATTGTCTACATCTAATGTAATACCCATATATACAGCAAATGTAATACTGCTATACACAGTGTGCACTGTCCGCATTATACCCACATACACAACTCAAATAAAACCGCCAATAAGCCTAAGGTAATACTGCTATATACAACCCACATGGTACAACCCACATGGTATTGGTATACGCAAAATATGTAATGCTGCTGCTGCATACAGCCACCTAATACTGCTATTTAGAGCCCACATAATACTGCCATACTTAGCTCTCGTAATACTGTCACAGGCGGCCCATATAATATTGCCATACTCAGCCCTTATAATACTGTTTACTAATCCCACATAGTACCAACAGTACACAGTCCACATAAGACTGCGATACATAGCCTGTAAAATACTGATATACAGTAAATGTAAAACTGCTATATAGAGTCTATGTAATACTGCTATGCACAGCCCACTTAATACTGCTATACAAAGCTTACATAGTACAGCCATACACACATTATACTGCCATACACACATTATACTGCCATACACAGCCCACATTATACTGCCATAGACATCCCATATAATACTACCATACACAGCCCTCATAATACTGTCATACACAGCCCACATAATACTGCCATACACATCCCATATAATACTACCATACACAGCCCTCATAATACTGTCATACACAGCCCACATAATACTGCCATACACAGCCCTCATACTACTGCTATACACAGTCCATATACTACTGCCATACACAGCCCACATAATACTGCCATACACAGCCCACATAATACAACCATACACGGCCCATATAATACTGCCATACACAGTCCATATAATACTGCCATACACAGCCCACATAATACTGCCAAACACAGCCCTCATAATACTGTTATACACAGCCCTCATAATACTGCCATACACAGTCCATATAATACTGCCATACAAAGTCCATATAATACTGCCATACACAGCCCTCATAATACAACCATACACAGCCCTCATAATACAACCATAAACGGCCCATATAATACTGCCATACAAAGCCCTCATAATACTGCTATACACAGCCCACATAATACAACCACACACAGCCCACATAATACAACCATACACAGCCCACATAATACAACCATACACAGCCCTCATAATACAACCATACACAGCCCATATAGCCCATATAATACTGCTATACACAGCCCTCATAATACTGCTATACACAGCCCACATAATACAACCATACACAGCCCACATAATACAACCATACACAGCGCACATAATACAACCATACACAGCCCTCATAATACAACCATACACAGCCCATATAATACTGCCATACACAGCCCACATAATACTGCCATACACAGCCCACTTAATACTGCCATACACAGCCCACATAATGCAACCATACACAGCCCATATAATACTGCCATACACAGCCCTCATAATACTGCCATACACAGCCCTCATAATACTGCCATACACAGCCCACATAATACAACCATACACAGCCCATATAATACTGCCATACACAGCCCACATAATACAGCCATACACAGCCCACATAATACTGCCATACACAGTCCATATAATACTACCATACACAGCCCTCATAATACTACCATACACAGCCCACATAATACTGCCATACACAGTCCACATAATACAACCATACAAAGCCCATATAATACTGCCATACACAGGCCACATAATACTGCCATACACAGCCCACATAATACAACCATACACAGCCCTCATAATACAACCATACACGGTCCATATAATACTGCCATACACAGCCCACATAATACTGCCATACACAGCCCACATAATACTGCCATACACAGCCCACATAATACTGCCATACACAGTCCATATACTACTGCCATACACAGCCCACATAATACTGCCATACACAGCCCACATAATACTGCCATACACAGTCCATATACTACTGCCATACACAGCCCACATAATATAACCATACACAGCCCATATAATACTGCCATACACAGCCCATATACTACTGCCATACACAGCCCACATAATATAACCATACACAGCCCACATAATACTGCCATACACAGCCCACATAATACTGCCATACACAGTCCATATACTACTGCCATACACAGCCCACATAATATAACCATACACAGCCCATATAATACTGCCATACACAGCCCACATAATACTGCCATACACAGTCCACATAATACTGCTCTACACAGCCCATATAATACTGCCATACACAGCCCACATAATACTGCCATACACAGCCCTCATAATACTGCTATACACAGCCCACATAATACTGCTACACACAGCCCATATAATACTGCCATACACAGCCCACATAATACAACCATACACAGCCCACATAATACAACCATACACAGCCCACATAATACTGCCATACACAGCCCTCATAATACTGCTATACACAGCCCACATAATACAACCATACACAGCCCACATAATACAACCATACACAGCCCACATAATACTGCCATACACAGCCCTCATAATACTGCTATACACAGCCAACTTAATACTGCTATACACAGCCCACATAATACTGCTATACACAGCCCACATAATACAACCATACACAGCCCATATAATACTGCTATACACAGCCCACATAATACTGCTATACACAGCCCATATAATACTGCCATACACAGCCCATATAATACTGCTATACACAGCCCACATAATACTGCTATACACAGCCCACATAATACTGCTATACACAGCCCACATAATACTGCTATACACAGCCCACATAATACTGCTATACACAGCCCATATAATACTGCCATACACAGCCCATATAATACTGCCATACACAGCCCATATAATACTGCTATACACAGCCCACATAATACTGCCATACACAGCCCTCATAATACTGCTATACACAGCCCACATAATACTGCTATACACAGCCCACATAATACTGCTATACACAGCCCACATAATACTGCTATACACAGCCCATATAATACTGCTATACACAGCCCTCATAATACTGCTATACACAGCCCACATAATACTGCCATACACAGCCCTCATAATACTGCCATACACAGCCCACATAATACTGCCATACACAGCCCTCATAATACTGCTATACACAGCCCACATAATACTGCTATACACAGCCCACATAATACTGCTATACACAGCCCACATAATACTGCCATACACAGCCCTCATAATACTGCTATACACAGCCCACATAATACTGCTATACACAGCCCACATAATACTGCTATACACAGCCCACATAATACTGCTATACACAGCCCACATAATACTGCTATACACAGCCCACATAATACTGCCATGCACAGTCCATATAATACAACCATACACAGCCCTCATAATACTGCTATACACAGCCCTCATAATACTGCCATACACAGCCCACATAATACTGCTATACACAGCCCATATAATACTGCCATACACAGCCCTCTTAATACTGCCATACACAGCCCACATGACGGTCTACAACATGTCATTGTCCTCACATAGTAATCCCGCTTTATTGAGGACAGAGCTGACTTTGTTATTAACTACATTTAATGGAGATTTTGAAATTTTCAGGTCAGAAAAAATGATTACAATAGTAACAAAAAAGAGGATTCTGATAATTCAGCGCATCCCAGTGTGAACAGCGCCGACGCAGCGATTATACGGATCTGAGCAACAACATGAGACGCGTCCCATCAGATTTACCTCAACTATCACCGATGAATCTGTAAGGAACATGTCTGACATAACGGGTCCTCAGCCTCCGCGTAACTCAATGGCGGTGTAATAATCCGCCTCCGAATCCTTCTCTTATTAGTCCCACTCACTCAGGATCGTGATAGTAAATGGTCCTTTCATCCCATAGTCACCAGCGTGCCGCCATTAATAGAAAGACTCCGGCTAGAAGTGACAAGATATGACGAAGGCGGCTCATTCAGTACGTGCGCGGCACTATAAAGAGATGGATGACACTGTGAGGAATCGTCTTCTCAAGGCTCTTCATTACTGAGGACGAGGTTCTATAGCGGCCTACTGCCCCCGATTCCGTCTGCCACGCCTGCACGGTTACTTTGTAGTATTGGTTTAGGGCAGCCATTTTATTTATCAGGTTCAGAAACACCTTTGTTACTTCAGACAAGTGGTCTCCAACCTGTGGCCCTTCAGCTCTACAAAACTACAACTTGGCCATTCTGGGAGTTGTACCATCCACAAAATACCCACATACACAAGTCAAATAATGCCGACATATAGCCTGAGATAATACTTCCTTGTAATACTGCCATATACAGCCCTCATAATACCGTCATATACAGCCTACATAACACTGCCATACTCATCACTAACAATACTGCCATATGCGGTTCTCATAATAATACTGCTTTACTCAGACCTCCCTCATAATACTTCCATACACAGTCCACATAAACTCCCATATACAGTCTATATAATACTGCAATATATATTTTACATATTACTACAATTTACAGCCCATATAATACTATAATACTGCCATACTTATCCCAAATAGTATCAGCATACTCAGTCCACATAAGACTGTGATACAGGGTCTGTAAAATACTGACATATAGTGCACATAATACTGTCATACAAAGCACACACAATACTACCATACAAAACACATATACTACCATAAAAAGCACACATAATACTGCCATACACCTCCCATATAATACTACCATACAGAGCCCACATAATACTTCCATACAGAGCCTATATAATGCTGCCATAAACAGCTCTCATAATACTGCCATACACAACTCACATAACACGGCCATACACAGCCCTCATAATACTGCCATACAAAACTTACATAATACTGCCCTACATATCCTACATAATACATAAGCCCACATAATACTGCCATACACCGGCCACATAATACTGCCATACACAGCACTCATAATACTGCCATACACAAATTACATAACACTGTCATAAACAGTCCTCATAATACTGCCATACATAACTTACATAATACTGCCATACATAACCTACATAATACATAAGCCCATATAATACTGCCATACACCGTCCACATAATACTGCCATACACAGCACTCATAATACTGCCATACACAAATTACATAACACTGCCATAAACAGTCCTCATAATACTGCCATACATAACTTACATAATACTGCCATACATAACCTACATAATACATAAGCCCATATAATACTGCCATACACCTTTCACATAATACTGCCATACACAGCACTCATAATACTGCCATACACAAATTACATAACACTGCCATAAACAGCCCTCATAATACTGCCATATATAATTTACATAATAATGCCATACATAACCTACATAATACATAAGCCCACATAATACTGCCAAACTTATTCATCATAATACTCCCATACACAGCACTCATAATACTGCCATACAGAGCTTACATAATACGGCCATACAGAGCACACATAACACTGCCATACATAACCTACATAATACTGCCACACCTAACCTACATAATACTGCCATACACAGCCTTCATAATACTGCCATACATAGCCCTCATTATACAGCAATACAGAGCCCACATAATACTTCCATACAGAACCTACATAATACTGCCATACATAGCCCTCATTATACAGCCATACAGAGGCTACATAATACTGCCATACAGAACCTTCATAACACTGCCATATATAGCCCTCGTTATACAGCCATACAGAACCTACATAATACTGCCATACACAGCCCACACATTACTGCCATACACAGCCTTCATAATACTGCCATACACAGCCCATATAATACTGCCATATACAGCCCTCATAATACTGCCATATACAGCCTTCATAACACTGCCATACACAGCCCACATAATAATGCCATACACAGCCCACATAATACTGCCATACACAGCCCACATAACACAGCCATACACAGCCCACATAATACTGCCATACACAGTCCATATAATACAACCATACACAGCCCACATAATACTGCCATACACAGCCCACATAATACAACCATACACAGGCCACATAATACAACCATACACAGGTCACATAATACTGCCCTACACAGCGCACATAATATTGCCATACACAGCCCACATAATACTGCCATACACAACGCACATAATACAACCATACAAAGCCCACATAATATAACCATACACAGCGCACATAATACTGCCATACACAGCCCACATAATACAACCATACACAGGCCACATAATACTGCCATACACAGGCCACATAATACAACCATACACAGGCCACATAATACTGCCATACATAGGCCTCATTATACAGCCATACAGAGCGCACATAATACTGCCATACACAGCCCTCATTATACAGCCATACAGAGCCTACATAATACAACCATACACAGCCCACATAATACTGCCATACACAGCCCACATAATACTGCCATACACAGGCCACATAATACTGCCATACAAAGGCCACATAATACTACCATACACAGCCCACATAATACTGCCATACACAGCCCACATTATACAGCCATACACAGCCCTCATAATACTGCCATACACAGGCCACATAATACAACCATACACAGCCCACATAATACAACCATACACAGCCCACATAATACTGCCATACACAGCACACATAATACAACCATACACAGGCCACATAATACAACCATACACAGCCCACATAATACAACCATACACAGCCCTCATAATACTGCTATACACAGCCCACATAATACTACCATACACAGCCAACATAATACTGCCATACACAGCCCACATAATACTACCATACACAGCCCACATTATACAGCCATACACAGCCCTCATAATACTGCCATACACAGGCCACATAATACAACCATACACAGCCCACATAATACAACCATACACAGCCCACATAATACTGCCATACACAGCCCACATAATACAACCATACACAGGCCACATAATACAACCATACACAGCACACATAATACAACCATACACAGCCTACATAATACTACCATACACAGCCAACATAATACTGCCATACACAGCCCACATAATACTACCATACACAGCCCACATTATACAGCCATACACAGCCCTCATAATACTGCCATACACAGGCCACATAATACAACCATACACAGCCCACATAATACAACCATACAAAGCACACATAATACTGCCATACACAGCCCACATAATACAACCATACACAGGCCACATAATACAACCATACACAGCCCACATAATACTGCCATACACAGCCCACATAATACAACCATACACAGGCCACATAATACTGCCATACACAGCCCACATAATACAACCATACACAGCCCACATAATACTGCCATACACAGCCCACATAATACAACCATACACAGCCCACATAATACAACCATACACAGGCCACATAATACAACCATACACAGCCCACATAATACAACCATACACAGCCTACATAATACTGCCATACACAGCCAACATAATACTGCCATACACAGCCCACATAATACTGCCATACAAAGGCCATATAATACTACCATACACAGCCCACATAATACAACCATACACAGCCCACATAATACTGCCATAACACTGCCTTACAGAGCCTATATAATACTACCATACAGAGCACATATACTGTCATTTATAAACTACATAATACTGCCATACACAGGGCCACCATCAGGGGGTACAGCCAGTACTCCAGTAAGGGGCCCGGGCCCCAGCTGCACCCCCCTTCAGCAGCCTGCAGCCCCAGTACAGAAGCAGGAGGCTGCTGTATAAAGCGTCTCCTGCTTCCAGGGGCAAACAGAGGAGGCGCTGCTACCACAGACATTACCTGTGACATGTTGTACCTGTAATATCAGCGCAGGGGCCGACTATCTGGTACAAGAGCAGAGAGGACGCCCCGCCCCTCCCCTCACACTATTGGTGGAGCAGGATCACATGATTTGTTTTTCCTTCTCCAAGACCCTGACACTCGGTTGCCACTGGTAATTGGAATACTTCCCATGCCTAAGGAAGATCCATCACTCATAGTAAGTTACTTTCTGGAGAGTGGAGGGGGGGGGGGGGGGTAGTTTGTAATTTGGGGATTAGTAGGAGATAAATAGGCAATATCTCATGCAACAGCTGGAGGCACCTTGGTTGAAGAACAATGAGATTGTGACTATTTACCTCGATCTCATTGTTTCTCAACCAGGGTGCCCTCAGCTGTTGCAAAACTACAACTCCCACCATGTCTTCGGCTGTCCGGGCATGCTGGAAGTTGTAGTTTTGCAACAGCTGGAGGCACCCTATTTGGGAAACACTTTAATATCTATCTATTTATTTATCTATCTATCATCTGTCTTTCTCATATCTATTTATTTATCTCTCTCCCCCAATAGGGCCCCTACTCACTAGACACCAGGACTGGTTGGGGGCCATATCTATCTATCTATGTATCTCAAATCTATCTATCTATCTATCTATCTATCTATCTATCTATCTATCACATATCTATCTATCTCATATCTATCTATCTTTCTATCTATGTATCTCAAATCTATCTATCTATCTATCTATCACATATCTATCTATCACATATCTATCTATCTCATATCTATCTATCTTTCTATCTATCTCATATCTATGTATCTCATATCTATCTATCTATCTCATATCTATGTATCTCATATCTATCTATCTATCTCATATCTATCTATTTATCTATCTATCTATCTATCTATCTCATATGTATCTATCTCATATATATATATATATATATATATATATATATATATTTATCTATCTATCTATGTATCTCAAATCTATCTATCTCATATCTATCTATCTCATATCTATCTATCTCATATCTATCTATTTATCAATCTATCTATCTCATATCAATCTATCTATCTCATATCTATCTATCTATCTCATATCTATCTATCTATCTATCTATCTATCTATCTCATATCTATCTATCTATCTCATATCTATCTATCTATCTATCTATCTATCTATATAGTAGAAGGAGAGCAGCACCCAAGAAAAACAAAAATCGGTGCACGCAGAGTCCAGACCCGGGTCAGGGATCCATATTTAAGCAGAAATTGGAAATATCCGCAGCACACTAAGTAGTAAAATTCAAACAAGTTTTATTCCATCACAGTGGGGGTGTCCAGAACAACGTTTCAACCAGCTCCCTGGTCTTTTTCAAGCTTCAAGCTGTGAGCTTGAAAAAGACCAGGGAGCTGGTTGAAACGTTGTTCTGGACACCCCCACTGTGATGGAATAAAACTTGTTTGAATTTTACTACTTAGTGTGCTGCGGATATTTCCAATTTCTATCTATCTATCTATCTCATATCTATCTATCACATATCTATCTATCTCATATCTATCTATTTATCAATCTATTTATCTCATATCTATCTATCTATCACATATCTATCTATCTATCACATATCTATCACATATCTATCTATCACATATCTATCTATCTCATATCTATGTATCTCATATCTATCTATCTCATATCTATCTCATATCTATCTCATATCTATCTCATATCTATCTATCTATCTCATATCTATATCTATCTCATATCTATCTATCTATCTATCTATCTATCTATCTATCTATCTCATATCTATCTATCTATCTATCTATCTCATATCTATCTATCTATCTCATATCTATCTATCTATCTATCTCATATCTATCTATCTATCTTACATCTATCTATCTACCTATCATTTCGAGGGAGGGGGGGGGGCAGGCCTTGAGCCGTCTAAGCGCCACATAAATTCTGATGGCAGCCCTGGCCATACATATCTGACATAATACTACCATACAGAGTCAACATAATACAACCATACACAGCCCATATAATACTGCCAAACACAGCCCACATAATACAGCCATACACAGCCTTCATAACACTGCCATACACAGCCCACATAATACAGCCATACACAGCCCACATAATACAACTATACACAGCCCACATAATACTGCCATACACAGCCCATATAATACTGCCATACACAGCCCACATAATACTGCCATACACAGCCCACATAACACAGCCATACACAGCCCACATAATACTGCTATACACAGCCCTCATAATACAACCATACACAGCCCACATAATACTGCCATACACAGTCAATATAATACAACCATACACAGCCCACATAATACTGCCATACACAGCCCACATAATACTGCTATACACAGCCCACATAATACAACCATACACAGCCCACATAATACTGCCATACACAGCCCACATAATACTGCCATACACAGCCCACATAATACTGCCATACACAGTCCATATAATACAACCATACACAGCCCACATAATACTGCCATACACAGCCCACATAATACTGCCATACACAGCCCACATAATACAACCATACACAGGCCACATAATACAACCATACACAGGCCACATAATACTGCCATACACAGCGCACATAATACAACCATACACAGCCCACATAATACAACCATACACAGCCTACATAATACAACCATACACAGCCCACATAATACAACCATACACAGCCCACATAATGCAACCATACACAGCCCTCATAATACTGCTATACACAGCCCACATAATACTACCATACACAGCCCACATAATACTGCCATACACAGCCCATATAATACTGCTATACACAGCCCACATAATACTACCATACACAGCCCACATAATACTGCCATACACAGCCCATATAATACTGCCATACACAGCCCACATAATACTGCCATACACAGCCCACATAACACAGCCATACACAGCCCACATAATACTGCCATACACAGTCCATATAATACAACCATACACAGCCCACATAATACTGCCATACACAGGCCACATAATACAACCATACACAGGCCACATAATACAACCATACACAGGCCACATAATACTGCCATACACAGCGCACATAATACAACCATACACAGCCCACATAATACAACCATACACAGCCCACATAATACAACCATACACAGCCCTCATAATACTGCTATACACAGCCCACATAATACTACCATACACAGCCAACATAATACTGCCATACACAGCCTATGAAATACTGCAAAAACTAAAGTGCTACAGGTTGGAGGCCATGGATAATGTTGTACGCCGACATAATACGTACAATACAGAGAAACCTTATGGTGGGATAACATCTTTATCGCCTGAATTCTAAGGTCCGCGTTTTAAGAACTGATAACAGTTCCCTGGAAAAAGTTTTTTTTCCAGGTAAATGTAAGATTCTGCCCTATACAAATAATTGACTCCCATAAAAAACGGAAAAAAAGTCATACTTACCTTCCCAGCCATGATGGGATCTCCCGCCTCTATAATCTAGTAAATAACATAGACATGTGGCGGTTTTATCTTTCGACACAAAATTAACACTAAAATGTAATCTAAATCCAAAAATAAGCAGCACATCAAGAAAGATGAGGGTCTGTAGGCAGGGTGCACGCATGCTGGAGCCACGGTCCTCTGGTTCCTTAGTAATAGTCGTAGTAATATGCAGCACACCGGAATCTGATGCAAAGTGCTTTATTCCATGTAGTACAAAAGCGACGTTTCGCCGGCCTCACGCCAGCATTCTCAAGTCTTTGAGAATGCTGGCGTAAGCCCGGGAATGTCGCTTTTGTACATGGGATGTTTTTGTTTAACATCCCATGCAAATCAATGGGAAATATATGTTCTCACATAACTTCTGTATGGCTGGAGATATTTCAATACCTGGTACACATATTACAGGTCGGGATATGAGGACGCGATGGGAGGTCGAGATAGGAGGACGGGATAGGAGGAACGGAATAGGAGGATGGGATAGGAGGACAGGATAGGAGGTCAGGATAGGAGGTCGGGATAGGAGGGCGAGAAAGGAGGACGGGATAGGAGGACGGGATATGAGGACGGCATAGGAGGATGGGATAGGAGGACGGGATAGGAGGTCGAAATATGAGGACGAGAAAGGAGCACGGGATAGGAGCACGGGATAGGAGGACGGGATAGGAGGTTGGGATATGAGGACGAGAAAGGAGGACGGGATAGGAGGACGGCATAGGAGGTCAGGATAGGAGGTCGGGATAGGAGGGCGAGAAAGGATGACGGGATAGGAGGACGGGATATGAGGACGGCATAGGAGGATGGGATAGGAGGACGGGATAGGAGGTCGAAATATGAGGACGAGAAAGGAGCACGGGATAGGAGCACGGGATAGGAGGACGGGATAGGAGGACGGGATAGGAGGTTGGGATATAAGGTCGGGATAGGAGGTTGGGATATGACGACAATATATGAGGACGGGATATGAAGTCAAAAGCTTCCTCCTTTGTTGATTTTCCTCCCCAACAAGGATTAGGAAGTATCCGTGACGCACCATCCTGTGCCCTTGTACATGTGACATATACCCCCCCCCCATGATTAGATAAGCAGTAGATGAGGATGTTGGGGGTGGTAGTGGGTGGTTGTCATCCTCCCACCAGCCTTCCACACCAGTCGCTTCCTTCTATTTCACTTGCAATTAACAAGGCAAATTAGTACATTAGTGACTGTGTCAGCGGCTGACACGTGGGACGCCCCGGCTTCACGTAGAGAAGGCAAACAAAATGGGGCCGCTTGTCTTTATACAGCGGTGTTTTTTAAACAGGGCATCTCCAGCTGTTGCAGAACTACAACTCCCAGCATGCCCGGACAGCCGTTGGCTCTCCGGGCATGCTGGAAGTTGTAGTTTTGCAACAGCTGGAGGTACGCTGTTTGGAAAACACTGCTATGTGGCGCAGGAAACAGCTGTCTGCCACGCTGAATAATAGTGCGGAGAACAAATAATGGCACACAGTACACGTGATGGGAAATGACTCACAATAAAAACTTTCTGTCTATATACAGAGCCCCCTATACAGTGTCAGCCATAGAGCCCCCAATACAGTGTCAGACACAGAGCCCCCTATACAGTGTCAGCCATAGAGCCCCCTATACAATGTCAGCCATAGAGCCCCCAATACAGTGTCAGCCATAGAGCCCCCTATACAGTGTCAGACACAGAGCCCTCTATACAGTATCAGCCACAGAGCCCCCTATACAGTGTCAGACACAGAGCCCCCAATACAGTGTCAGACACAGAGCCCCCAATACAGTGTCAGCCACAGAGCCCCCTATACAGTGTCAGCCACAGAGCCCCCTATACAGTGTCAGCCATAGAGCCCCCAATACAGTGTCAGACACAGAGCCCCCTATACAGTGTCAGCCATAGAGCCCCCTATACAGTGTCAGCCACAGAGCCCCCAATACAGTGTCAGACACAGAGCCCCCTATACAGTGACAGACACAGAGCCCCCTATACAGTGTCAGCCACAGAGCCCCCTATACAGTGTCAGACACAGAGCCCCCTATACAGTGTCAGACACAGAGCCCCCAATACAGTGTCAGACACAGAGCCCCCAATACAGTGTCAGACACAGAGCCCCCTATACAGTGTCAACCACAGAGCCCCCAATACAGTGTCAGACACAGAGCCCCCTATACAGTGTCAGCTATAGAGCCCCCAATACAGTGTCAGCCATAGAGCCCCCTATACAGTGTCAGCCATAGAACCCCCAATACAGTGTCAGCCATAGAGACCCCAATACAGTGTCAGCCATAGAGCCCCCTATACAGTGTCAGACACAGAGCCCCCTATACAGTGTCAGACACAAACAATCTATAGTGTCAGCCACAGACTATTATACAGTGTCAGCCACAGAGCCCCCTATACAGTATTAGTCAGCCCCCAATACAATGTCAGCCACAGTGAGCCTATACAGTATCAGTCAGACCCCCCCCAATACAATGTCAGCCACAGTGCCCCTATACAGTGTTAGTCACAGAGACCACTATACAGTGTCAGCCACAGAGTGCCCTAGTGTGGTACCCAGAGTTATAATGGTGACAAGTGGAGTGCCCAAAACTATAATGGTGCCCATCAGAGTGTCCAGAGTTGCACTGGTGCCAAGTTGAGTGCCCAGGGCTATTCTGGTGCCCAGTGGAATGCCCAGAGCTATAATGGTACCAAGTGGAATGCCCAGAGCTATAATGGTGCCCAGTGGAGTGACAAGAATTATAATGGTGCCCAGCAGAGTGCCCAGAGTTATAATGGTGCCCTGTGGCATGCCCACAGTTATAATGGGGCCCAGTGGAGTGCACAGACTTATAATGGTACTCTGTGGAGTGCACAGACTTATAATGGTGCTCTGTGGAGTGCACAGACTTATAATGGTGCCCTGTGGAGTGCTCAGACTTATAATGGTGCTCTGTGGAGTGCTCAGACTTATAATGGTGTTCTGTGGAGTGCACAGACTTATAATGGTGCCCTGTGGAGTGCTCAGACTTATAATGGTGCCCTGTGGAGTGCTCAGACTTATAATGGTGCTCTGTGGAGTGCACAGACTTATAATGGTGCTCTGTGGAGTGCTCAGACTTATAATGGTGCACTGTGGAGTGCTCAGACTTATAATGGTGCTATGTGGAGTGCTCAGACTTATAATGGTGCTATGTGGAGTGCTCAGACTTATAGTGGTGCTCTGTGGAGTGCTCAGACTTATAATGGTGCTCTGTGGAGTGCTCAGACTTATAATGGTGCTCTGTGGAGTGCACAGACTTATAATGGTGCTCTGTGGAGTGCTCAGACTTATAATGGTGCCCTGTGGAGTGCTCAGACTTATAATGGTGCTCTGTGGAGTGCTTAGACTTATAATGGTGCTCTGTGGAGTGCTCAGACTTATAATGGTGCTCTGTGGAGTGCTCAGACTTATAATGGTGCTCTGTGGAGTGCACAGACTTTTAATGGTGCTCTGTGGAGTGCTCAGACTTATAATGGTGTTCTGTGGAGTGCACAGACTTATAATGGTGCTCTGTGGAGTGCACAGACTTATAATGGTGCTCTGTGGAGTGCTCAGACTTATAATGGTGCTCTGTGGAGTGCACAGACTTATAATGGTGCTCTGTGGAGTGCACAGACTTATAATGGTGCTCTGTGGAGTGCTCAGACTTATAATGGTGTTCTGTGGAGTGCACAGACTTATAATGGTGCTATGTGGAGTGCTCAGGCTTATAATGGTGCCCTGTGGAGTGCACAGACTTATAATGGTGCTCTGTGGAGTGCTCAGACTTATAATGGTGTTCTGTGGAGTGCACAGACTTATAATGGTGCTCTGTGGAGTGCTCAGACTTATAATGGTGCTCTGTGGAGTGCTCAGACTTATAATGGTGCTCTGTGGAGTGCTCAGACTTATTATGGTGTCCACATTAGTTGTCACCCTGCTTTCCCAGAACACCCCTTGACACTACAGATTTCCTTTAGGAAATGTCCTGATTCTTTCCTAAGAATAAAGGAGCACCCCTTCCTTTCTAAAATATGCATCACCCAGCTTTCTAAGAAACAGACATAGCTTATGTAATACAACAGCAGAGGACGCCTCAAGGACTTCTTGATGACCTTGGGTATATATAATGATGTGCCGGATATTATAATTTATGCGTACTGTGAAGAGGTTATTGTAATAAGGTGTCATTATTTCATTAGCAGCTCGTGTCCTCACCACGTGCCCCATGGAAGACAAGGGAAGCATGTGCCATCGAGAGCGGAGGAAGACATTGTGAGGGCTGTTGCTATGGTAACCCATTACATTGGTGGTAAATGGAAGGCTATGTCAAGTAGTGGAGAGGTCAGCCTTTCAGCGTGAACGTGATAATGGAAGCGAACAGAGGAGTTGTCATCACTGCTCCGCACAAGGCCGCTCTTCCATATTTACCCCTCCCCCATAGTTCTTTTAATGCAGTAACAGATATAGAATGATATGACTTAAAGGATAATTCCATCTAAATCTACCAATGATGGTAAAGACGATGGTCCCTATACTGGAGCCTATGCCTATTCCCACAAGATGGCTGACTCTGCTCTACTCCTGCCCAGAGATAACAGGCGGCTGTCACCACTCTGTAATGTAATGTATGTACACAGCAGAATAGTGAGTGCAGCTCTGGAGTATAATACAGGATATAACTCAGGATCAGTACAGGATAAGTAATGTAATGTATGTACACAGTGACCCCACCAGCAGAATAGTGAGTACAGCTCTGGAGTATAATACAGGATATAACTCAGGATCAGTACAGGATAAGTAATGTAATGTATGTACACAGTGATCTCACCAGCAGAATAGTGAGTACAGCTCTGCAGTATAATACAGGATATAACTCCGGATCAGTACAGGATAAGTAATGTAATGTATGTACACAGTGACCTCACCAGCAGAATAGTGAGTACAGCTCTGGAGTATAATACAGGATATAATTCAGGATCAGTACAGGATAAGTAATGTAATGTATGTACACAGTGACCTCACCAGCAGAATAGTGAGTACAGCTCTGGAGTATAATACAGGATATAACTCAGGATCAGTACAGGATAAGTAATGTAATGTATGTACACAGTGACCTCACCAGCAGAATAGTGAGTACAGCTCTGCAGTATAATACAGGATATAACTCCGGATCAGTACAGGATAAGTAATGTAATGTATGTACACAGTGACCTCACCAGCAGAATAGTGAGTACAGCTCTGGAGTATAATACAGGATATAACTCAGGATCAGTACAGGATAAGTAATGTAATGTATGTACACAGTGACCTCACCAGCAGAATAGTGAGTACAGCTCTGGAGTATAATACAGGATATAACTCAGGATCAGTACAGGATAAGTAATGTAATGTATGTACACAGTGACCTCACCAGCAGAGTAGTGAGTACAGCTCTGGAGTGCTGACCAATTAGTTGCGGGTGTGGTCGTACTTCAGCTGTGCTGTGTGTGTCTGCTGTGTCTCCTGAGCTCCAGGGAATTACCATCTGTTCCACCTGGGGCCTGCTTCCTCCTCCCCAGGGAGGGAGTGGGTTTCCAGGCATGAGTGAGGGAGGCGAGGCCCAGGCTTCTGCTCCTCGGACTAGGCCGCAGGGGAGCAGTAGAAGCCAGCAAGCGGCCTGTACATCGGAGGATTTGGGGGTGAGGCGTTCTACTAGGAGTCGCAGCAATGCTGCTCCAACTCCCCCCACAGAGGTGAGAAGCTGCAAGGCTGGATCCTCCTCGGAAAAGCTGGGTGCACCCAGCAGAAAGCTGGGTTTGTCTGGAAGAAGGCAGAGTGCTCACGGAGGTGAAGCCGACCTCAGTGAGGAAGGCTGGGGAGTGCTGAGGACCCGGGAGTCTATTTCCACCTATACCTCCCGGGTAAAAAGTCACCTCCGTGAGTATGAAGACGCCTGTAAGGCCATCAGGAGGCTCCGAGAGGAACAGCGGTGTGCCCGTGCCAAGGCCAAGATTACTCCAAAAAGGAAAAAGACAGAGATCCAGGGGCAGATAAAGGCACTAATGTCTGAAATACAAGTTTTGGAGGAGAGGAGAGCCGAATTATTGGAGAAGAGTGGTCCATTTAAAGAGAAACTGGAAAATGAGGAGCGCTTCAGGGTGAAAGAAGAAGATAAAAATAAAAGGTTGATGGGGCTGCAACCTGAGAGCCAGGTGGATGATGTGGAGGAGATGGAGGAAGAACAACAGCCAGATCCACCTGGTGGCCTGCTGCAACAGCAGCAGGCCCCGTACAGTGGGCCCCCTGCACAGCAACCAGCAGTATCACCTGCCGACTCAGGGGAGGACAGTGACAGCAGCTACCAGGGAGGGGCGCTAATGGCCCAGATCCGCATGCTGGAATCCCCAGTGTGTCCTCAGAACCTGGTGTTTGGAGATGAGCTCCCAAATGAGGCACCTGGGGGTAAGAAAAAAAAAAAGACCAAGCCAAAGCAGCAAGAAGTGGTGAGTTACATCTACACCCCCCTCCCTGTAAATCCTGAGTCGGCCGCAGGGTCAGCTCATTGTGCAAGCCCCGTTACCCAGCCCAGCCCGTGTTCTGTGGTGGACTCGGTGCAAAGGTGCGGGGAGAGTACAGATACTAAAAGGGCGCAGAGCTCCATGCCTGTTTGCAGTAGCAGGGATGGAGCAGAGAAGGCATCGGCCGAAAGGCCGTACTGTGAGGGCGGCCCAGCGGTGGGCAGAGAGGCAGACTCCGGTGCTGTAGTTCGCTCCCCTGTGGGAGAGGGGGGTGACTCAGTGCCGGAGGTAGTAAAGGGCATAACGGACACTCCCAAAAGTGAAGAAAAACGTTTGTTTTGTATTGGTGCCGCTGATCCCATTGATCAGTGGCGCCATGAAAAGACTGGAGATGATGCTGATGAGGCGGAGGGCACTAATAAGAACAGGGCTGGGGCCTCCTCTAGACCGGGCAAGCATGCTGCCCGGTCCCTTAAAGGGCCAGCGGAGGTTGTCCCAGCCCTAGTGCCCCGTGATGCTGAGGCAAAACGGGAAAAAATGTCATCATCGTCATCGTTTGCCGGATTATCTGTTTCTGGTCCAGCCAGTGTGAATGAGAAGGTAAATGGGGGTACGGGGTGTATGACTGGGGAGCGGATGGAGGTTAATGTTATTGGAGAAGGTGATTTTGCTGTTGCTGAAATTAGGGGTGGTGATGGGACTACAGATGATGTTATTGGAAACAATGTTGTTGGGGGAAGTGCTAATGTTGTTATTGAGGGTGGTGGGGATGTTGTCATTAGATGTGGTGTAGGTGTAGGGTCTGGTCCGGTTGCCCCCCCAGTGGTGACAGATCATAGGAGTTATGCCAATGTCACTGCTGGGGGAAGTAGAATACTTTCCTCGTCTCCTGACTCTAGGGACGGTTTATTGCAGCGACGTCTCCTGGAAGCTCTGAAAAAGGGGGAAAGGTCGATTAATGTAGAGGGTAGAGCAGTTGATCTGTCCTTCTGGATAGAGAGACACGGTCTCTCTGCCTTCCGAGAGGAAAGAGGGGGCGATACTGTGTGGTCCCTCCCAACAGCCGGGGCAGGTAGTAACCGTAGGAATGTGGTCCGTCTTCGGTGGCAGGGCGAAGATATGTGTCCTTCAAGGACCAAAGTGGTTGAGCTCTTGCTAAAGATGGGCTTCAAGGCAGTTGATATCTTTGCCTTGATACATCCCTACGGTGCTCCTGAATTCGATATCAGTTTTGTTCGGCCAGAGGGGCTTGAGCTTTTCTGGTCGAATTATGAATTGGTAAAGAATGAGCCCGGCTGGCGAGACTTTGCGGTACAGGCATTGTCTCGTCAAAACGAAATCAAGAGAGTGACCGTTTTGACCCGTAACGAATCACTCTCTTGTGTTGACATCATCACCTGGTTAGGACGGTATGGCGAGGTAATGGGGGTCCCGCAGAAGAACAGGGACGAGTTTGGCATCTGGTCAGGAGCCTGGACGTTTTTGGTAAAACTTAAACGTTCAGGAAATACAGTTACCCATATTCCATCCTCTGCCTTTCTCGGCAGGGATCGTATCCAGATTTTCTACCGGGGTCAGCCGAAGCTCTGTCACAGATGTGGTGACCCCACACACTTCAGTGCAAACTGTACGGTGCAGAAATGTGCCTTGTGTGGGGGTGTAGGCCATCTTGCCGCATCTTGTGCAGAGATTAGGTGTCACCTGTGTGGTGACTTAGGTCACCCATTCAGTCGTTGCCCTCGTTCTTTCGCTAATGCAGTCTTGTCCCCAGCAGGTGAAGATCACGAGCCGGAATCTGCTGGGGAGGGGACTAGCAGGGGTGGAGGAACTGAGGGGTCAGTGAGGAACAGCAAGAGAAAGACACCAGCCCAACTAAGACGTCTTGATAAACGCCAAAGGGATAGGGTGATGGGGAAAGCCCGGGTTACTGGGACGACCTCTCATTCTGTCCCAGAGGCCATCCTTGCTGCTGAGACCCTGAGGGATGGCGAGCTGAATGAGGAGGTCAGGAGGATCCAGAATGAGGAAGGTGCCATCTCCTCAGATAGCGTGGAGGAGGATGATGTGGGATGGCAGAAGGAGACACGAAAGTGGGGTACAAGTAAAAAAAAAAAGGGAGATTTGAGATCTTCTCCCACCCTGGTCCAGGTGCCAAAGGAAGGCAAAACTGACTCCCCTCTGGTTGGCCTTTCCAATCGATTCCGACCCCTCAGGGACATCTCCTCCTCTTCTTCGGAAGAGGAGGATGAGGGGGAGGTGGCAGAGGGGCTTCCAGGGGGCGCCGAGTCCTCTTCCCCTGGGGAGGTTAAGTCCTCGGGGGAAGGGACTGGCCTAGAATCCGGAGACGAGGAAAGTAAAACGACGTCTGGTGAGATGGACACTTCCATTTCTCTAAAGAGGGTGAAGAGTTCTTCTGATGTGGAGGGTGAGAAGGGGAGTGGGAAAAAGAAAGCTGTCTAACTCAATCACCCTTGATGGCGGCACCCTCTCCGTTGACTCTGGCATCCATTAATGTTGCCAGCATTAAGTCAGATACAGCTCGATTTGCGGCCTATGATTTTTTTGCCCATATTAATGCTGATATTTTATTTTTGCAGGAGACCAGGCTAACAGATATGTCATCTATCTACAAGGCTAAAAGAGAGTGGAGGAATGGGCCCTCCTACTGGTCTCTTGGGGCCGAGCCGTATAGCGAAGTGGCGGTCCTTTTTACCGCAGCGGTAGAATGCCGACGGGTTATCGAGTTAGAAATGGGGAGGTGCCTGATCTTAGATGTCCTCATGAGGGGACAAGAACTTTGCCTTATTAACATCTACGGCCCACAGTCTAAGTGGGACCGGAAGTGCCTCTTTATGAGGATCAAGCCCTATCTTTTTACAAGTCGGCAGGTGGTCTTTGGAGGGGACTTTAATGCTGTCATGAGGCCCCAAGACAGGGGAGGTGCCAGAGACAAGCTGACTTATGATAGCGTCGCCCTTAATAGCATAGCGAGTGAGGCTCGCCTGGTGGATGTCCACATCCGGCACACCCCAGGCCACGCGGGATTCACCTATCATAGGGGTAGTTGTAGGTCTAGGATAGACAGGTTTTATTTGAAGGAGGAAGCCGTCTCTTCAGCAATATCTGTTGTTGAGGTGGAGTTCTCCGATCACTGTTTAATTTTGTTTTCCCTGAATGTCACAGAGACCCCCCGGATGGGCAGAGGCTATTGGAAGCTGAATTCGTCTCTCTTGGAAGAAGCGGAGATAAGACATTCCTTTGAGGATTTTCTTCAGAGCCAGGTACCATTGCTGGGCCTTTGTAGCAGTAAGTCAGAGTGGTGGGAGATCTTCAAGAAAAGGGTTGCGAGATTCTTCCGCCAGCTCTCGGGCCTCAGAAGCCTAAACAAGTACCGTTTGTACCAGGGCCTGAGGAAGAAACTTGAGCACCTTGTCTCGACTGGAGGTAGTCGTGATGATATCTCCAGAGTGAAGTCCTTGCTGATGAAGTGCCAGTACGACAGACACGCATCTTTGGTTTTTGAGAGGGATTACGGGAAGTACCGCTCGCCCGACCCTTACAGAAACTGCAAGATGTCAGTGAATAGTAAAATAGTCTCAGGACTGATTGATAGTACGGGATCCTTGAAAAGGTCCAGATCAGGGATCCTGGAGGTCTTCAGATCCTTCTACTCGCACCTCTTGGGAAGGAAGGATCTAGATCGAGATAAGGTATCAGCTTTCTTGGCTGAAACCATCCCTGAACCAGGAGTAGACCCCTCTCTTGACGTTTTGACAGAGATGATCCGGGAAGAGGAAGTCAGGATGGCTATTGATGGGCTTGCCCTCAAGAAGTCACCCGGTCCGGATGGCTTAACATCTGAGTTCTATAAGACCTTTAAGGACACTTTGGTTCCCCTCTTGACTGCGGTTTTTAATGAGTGTCTATCCTCGGGCACTCTGCCAAAGTCAATGAGGAGGTCAGCGCTGATCATCCTGTCAAAGGGTAAAGACCCGTCCCACATTGAGAATTGGCGTCCCATAGCACTTCTCAATGCGGACAGAAAGATTCTGGCAAAAGTGCTGTTTAACCGGCTGGTGGAGTTTGCACCCCGGCTCCTTTCGGGGGCTCAGCATTGCTCTGTTCCGGGCCGCAGTACATTCAGTGCTGTGCTCAGTGTCCGAGAGGCTGTGGAGCAGGGTAGGGCTGGCCACTGGAAGGGGTACTTGCTGTCCTTGGATCAGGCAAAAGCATTTGATCGGGTTAACCATGAGTACCTCTGGTCTGTCCTTCTGAGATATGGCCTGCCAGGGGGTTTTGTTGATTGGCTTAAGACCTTGTATGTAGGGGCAGAGAGTTTCCCGCTTGTGAATGGTTGGATTGGCCGCTCTTTTGAGGTTGGGTCTGGTGTCCGTCAGGGTTGTCCTTTGAGCCCTTTGCTGTACGTGTTTGCAATCGATCCTTTCCTTAGAAGGATTGGTTGTGGACCGTTGGCGGGGGTGAGAATGGACCTGGCGGTGCCGGATTCGGCTCTGAGGGTGGTAGCGTACGCTGATGATATCACCGTGTTTGTCTCCTCACAAGAGGAGGGCAGATGGGTGATGTCAGAGGTGGACCGCTACTCGGAGGTATCCGGGTCCAAGATCAATCAGGATAAGTGTGAGAGTCTCTGGCTGGGAGGGGGAGATCCTGATTTTAATCTCCCGGACGCCCTTCCAGAGCCCCAGGAATCCGCAAAAGTCCTCGGCATCGAATTTGGTCAAGGGGATTACCCCAAACAAAACTGGGACAGCAGGCTTAAGATCGCCGCTCAGAAGGTGGATCAGTGGAAGGGTTGGTCTTTGACCCTCCGGGAAAGGGTTAACCTGATGAAAACTTTCCTGCTCCCTTTGCTGATATATCGGGGCAGTGTATGCATGTTGCCAGAACCTCTTTGGACCCGGGTCTACAGTGTGTTCTTCCAAATGTTATGGGGGAATAGACTGAACCTAGTAAAGAGGGAGGTTACTTACCGTACAAGGAGACTAGGGGGGTTGTGTATGGTCAACCCTGTGGTGTTCCTAGTGAATACCTTTCTTAAGACCAATATAGCAAACCTCTGGTCAGAGAGGGCTCCTCCGTGGGTATCCTCCTGTAGGGGATGGTTTCGGCCTTTCTTCCAGGAATGGGAGACAGGAGGGCAAGTGAAGGATCTTCGCACACCACACGGGCATCTCCCGGCTTACGCTACCCCGGCTCTGAAGGTTATTCGTCGGTGGGGTCTGGGGATGTGGGAGATTAGGACTCTGTCGAGGAAATTCCTTGACAAGAGGGTCCTGTCTTCTCATTTCCAGAGGCCATTGGCGCTCAAGGACTGCCCAAGTCGGGATCTGGAGGTGGGTTTAGAGCTTTTGAATTCTATCAGGATCCCCTTGAAGTTTTGGGACTTGACTTGGCGCTGCTTCCATGGGAAACTGTGTGTGAGGGACAATCTGAAGTGCAGGAGCTCTGATGACCGGGGATGTCCCCGCGAAGTGTGTGGAGGCATGCTGGAAAGCATGGAGCATTTTCTGCTTCATTGTCCCTTTAACACAGAGGTTTACAACAGGGTGGGCGCTTCCATTGGTTGGCCTCGGCTGGCCAGTCTCTCCTATGCGGAATGGGCCTATGGGGCATTCAGAAACCTTGGAGGCTGGGACCAGTGCACTTTATTCCTAGTCAGCTCAGTGGTCAGGTATTACACGTGGAACGCACGGTGTTTAGTGTCGACGCAGCGTAAAATCCTCCCTGTGGGTGAGGTGGTTAGGAACATTCTTGGTGACCTGGTGAAGGTGCGTTCTCTGGAGTACGAGAGGCTGGGTGCTGGCAGGGCCTCTCGTCTGTGTAGGGGCTCTGCCTTTAAAGTGCCTTAGCCTGTTGTCTCCCCCTGGTGGTGGGCTGATGCTGGCACATTAGTCTTTTTGTTTTGTGCTGTAGATATATGGTGATATAGGGCTTGCAGGCACTGAACTTGAGCTTTAGGGGTTTGTGTGATTGAAATGCCTTATTGTTGTTTGTTGTTTGGTTTGTATAGTTTGTATTATTTTGTATATATTTGTTTTGTTTGTACATTTATGTATATGTGTATATATGTATATATATTGTTTTTTTTCTCTAGGGGTTGTGTAGTGTTGGGGTTTAGTGTTAGGTTGGGTGGTGGGTAGATGGGGGGAGGGGGTTTCTGTGTGGGACCTTTTATTAAAAAAAATAAAAAAAATCCTGGACTGGTTCATGGACGTCTGTTATCATGTACTGGGGGCATGGGATGCGGGACCAGCTCAGGGCCAAAAAAATAAATAAATAAATAAATAAAAAATAAAATAAAAACATTGTATATTCTGTTTTTCTGTTTGTGGTGTTTGTTGGTGGTTTGACACATATTTATTATATTTATTATTTTGGGTGGGGAAATGCAACCGGACCAGTTTTTAGTTATTATTGTTGTTATTATTATTACTGTAAGTATTATTATTATTGTAGAGTGTTTAGTAGTTGTTGTTATTATAGCGGTGTGTTTGGTGAGAATGAGGCTGGACCAGAAGATACTTGGTTGGACATTTGTGGACTAATATGGACTCATTTTTGTATATATTATACAGGTGTATGTTGTTTGTATTATTGTTATGGTGATGTTTGTTGTTTTTGTAATGTTTTATATTTTTTAATAAAAGATCTACAGGATATAACTCAGGATCAGTACAGGATAAGTAATGTAATGTATGTACACAGTGACCCCACCAGCAGAATAGTGAGTACAGCTCTGGAGTATACAGGATATAACTCAGGATCAGTACAGGATAAGTAATGTAATGTATGTACACAGTGACCTCACCAGCAGAATAGTGAGTACAGCTCTGCAGTATAATACAGGATATAACTCCGGATCAGTACAGGATAAGTAATGTAATGTATGTACACAGTGACCTCACCAGCAGAATAGTGAGTACAGCTCTGGAGTATAATACAGGATATAACTCAGGATCAGTACAGGATAAGTAATGTAATGTATGTACACAGTGACCTCCCCAGCAGAATAGTGAGTACAGCTCTGGAGTAAAATACAGGATATAACTCAGGATCAGTACAGGATAAGTAATGTAATGTATGTACACAGTGACCTCACCAGCAGAATAGTGAGTACAGCTCTGGAGTATAATACAGGATATAAGTCAGGATCAGTACAGGATAAGTAATGTAATGTATGTACACAGTGATCTCACCAGCAGAATAGTGAGTACAGCTCTGGAGTATAATACAGGATATAACTCAGGATCAGTACAGGATAAGTAATGTAATGTATGTACACAGTTACATACGTATTTATAATCTACGGTTGATAATAATAAGCCAGAGTTATCATTTACATTTTGGTTCTTTTTGTTCTGAAGACGTATAGAAAAGAATCCGAAATAATCTGTGCAGCAGCCGGGGTGTGAGCTACATGTCAGCCGGTGAATGGCCCCCTGCAGGTGACAGGCGGTATAGAGGTGTGTCTGTATGCTGAACACGAGCCGTCTCCAATCACTACAAAGAGAATGTGCGTCTAAGCGGCAGAATGATAGAATCCCTACGGAGCCGGAGCAGCACTCCCACTGGGCGCAACGCTTTTGGACACGGCTCTGGACCTCAATTTAACCTCATTGCCGTTTCACCAGCCGGATGACCAGAAGCTTGTTTCACGGGGTGATGGCGCCAATCATTATTAGCTGTCAGTTTACCTGAAATGTCCATTAATAGAAATATGGTTAAAAAAAAATGTAAATAAAAAATCCCTTTTCACTGTAGCAAAACTACAACTCCCAGCATGCCCGGACAGCCAGTGGCTGTCCGGGCATGCTGGGAGTTGTAGTTTTGCTACAGCTGGAGGCACCCTGGTTGGGAAACCCCGCTTAAAGAGAGTGTTCGGAATTAGGAAAAAAAAAATAAAAAAACTGTGCCACACCTGTCCATAGGTCACGTTCAGGGCCGGCTCTGCCTATAGGCAAAATAGGCAGCCGCCTAGAGCGCCCTCTTGATGGCGGGGTGTTGCTCTGCCGGCCGGAAGAGAGTTAGACAACCAGCATCCGAACCACTTGCTCTGCCAGCAGCATGAGGAGGAGGTTTGTTACAGTGTGTCACCCCAGTAGTAAGGTAGGGTGTGTAAAAGGGCGGGCCAATGGGCGGAGTCAAGGTGCGGCAAAATAAGCATTTGCCTAGGGTGGCAAAAGTCCTTGCACCAGCCCTGGTCACCCCCGGTATTGCAGCTTTATTCAGGGAATAGGGCTGAGCTGCTATAACACATACGACCTGTGGACAGAAGTGGCGCTGTTGTAAGAAATACGTTTTTCTAATAACGGACAAGGTGTGAAATTTAAACACACATACACATAAATAAATATATATATATATATATATATATATATATAGCAATGTTCGTAACAGCTCACCCTCGTAGTAAGCGTGCGGGCCAGGCATGAACTCCGCCCCAACAAATGGAAAATGAAGAAAGGATCGTCCAGCGCGTGACTCTTGGAACAGGTACTTTATTGATATGCCATGGAGAACAAACAGGTACACGAAAACTTGTGACGCGTTTCGGCTCAAGTCACTGAGCCTTATTCATACGTTTGGTATGACTAAGGCTCAGTGACGAGCCAAAACGCGTCACAAGTTTTCGCTGGAGAACAAACAGGAACACAAAAATTTGTGAAGCGTTTCGGCTCAAGTCACTGAGCCTTATTCATACGTTTGGTATGACTAAGGCTCATTCACTTGAGCCGAAACGCGTCACAAGTTATCGCTGGAGAACAAACAGGTACACGAAAACATGTGACGCGTTTCGGCTGAAGTCACTGAGCCTTAGTCATACCTTTGGTATGACTAAGGCTCAGTGACTTGAGCCGAAACGCGTCACAAGTTTTCGTGTACCTGTTTGTTCTCCACGGCATATCAATAAAGTACCTGTTCCCAGAGTCAAGGGCTGGACAATCCTTTCTTCATTATATATATATATATACACCTATAACTATAGATATTATAGAGCTCATTGTATAGACCAGTGGTCTCCAAACTGTGGACCTTGAGATGTTACAAAACTATAACTCTCAGCATGCCCGGACAATGGATGCTGGGAGTTGTAGTTCTGCAACAGCTGGTGGTTCACACATTGAACAGACAGTCTACAGCAGTGGTGTCAAACTGTGGCCCTCCAGATGTTGCAAAACTTCAACTCCCAGCATGCCCGGACAGCCAACGGCTGTCCGGGCATGCTGGGAGTTGAAGTTTAGCAACATCTGGAGGGCCACAGTTTGACACCACTGGTCTACAGTAATCTCAGCTCCCCCTAGTGGTCCCTGCAGGTAGTCAGAATTTTACCATTCCATCAATGTCAATGCAAGAGATCTGGAGCAAATCCCCATAGCAAACCTCTCCTGCTCTGGACAGTTCCTGACACGGACAGAGGTGTCAGCAGAGAGCACTGTGGTCAGACAGAAAAGAACAACTCAACTTCCTGTGAAGCATACAGCAGCTGATAAGTACTGGAAGGATTAAGATTTTTATGTATAGAAGTAATTTAAAAATCTGTTTAACTTTCTGGCACCAGTAGATTTGAAAACATTTTTTTAAAGCCCCGGAGTACCCCTTTAAGAATGCGCCAGCGGAATGGATTATTTAGAGAGCGAGCGAAAGAACTTTTGCATTGTTACAAAATGCATAGGAGGAATTTGTTTCCATTACCCGGAACAAGCATCCTTGGATTACACACACAGGCTACGGCATCGCCAGATGAGCAGGAATACATTAAGCCCTGACAATGTTTAATGTGGTGGCCTGAGCGCAATTCTACTCCGACGTACAAATCATTTTATTCCTCAATGCCGACGGACTGCAAAAAAACAAAAAAACAAAAAAAAAAAACACCAGGCGCACAAAAGGGAGAAGGTTGGCACAATGAATCTGGAGGTGGGCAGACATTAAAACAGTGCCATACCAGAGCCCCGAGAATCGCTGCCAGCGCCTCCTGCCCGGCTCCTCTGTTCTTCTTTTATTCACGTAGAAGAATAAAAAAAAACAAAAAACGCGGACAGAGATATTTATATTATTCCTAAGCAAATTCGTGTCTCAGCAGCGGCTGCGGCTCGGTGGGAGGATAAGTGAGATGTCAGGCATCGCACCTCTCACTCCTCGCGTTGCAGCTATAACCCGTGATGGGGATAATTTGTATATTCTTAGAGGCTTGCATATGGATTATATCTCCAGAATTAAAGGGGTATTCCAGGAAAAAACTATTTTATATATATATATATATATATATATATATATATAATCAACTGGCTCCAGAAAGTTAAACAGATTTGTAAATTACTTCTATTAAAAAAAATCTTAATCCTTCCAATAATTATCAGCTGCTGAAGTTGAGTTGTTCTTTTTTGTCTGGCAACAATGCTGTCTGCTGACATCTCTGCTTGTCTCGGGAACTGCACATGGTTTGCTATGGGGATTTGCTATGGGGATGTTTAGATCAACTGACTCCAGAAAGTTAAACAGATTTGTAAATTACTTCTATTTAAAAAAAATCTTAATCCTTCCAATAATTATCAGCTGCTGAAGTTGAGTTGTTCTTTTTTTGTCTGGCAACAGTGCTCTCTGCTGACATCTCTGCTTGTCTGCAGAGTAGAAGAGGTTTGCTATGGGGATTTGCTTCTACTCTGGACAGTTCCCGAGACAGGTGTCATCAGAGAGCACTTCAGCAGCTCATAAGTACTGAAAGGATTAAGATTTTTTAATACAAGTAATTTACAAATCTGTTTACATTTCTGAATCCAGTTGATTATATATATATATATATATATATATACGTTTTTTTTCCCTGGACAACCCCTTTAAATTAGCTAAGGGATTAGATGCGGCTAATAAAAAAAAAAAATATATATATATATACATATTTATCTTCAAATGTATCGGCAGGAAAAAAATTAAGTGCTGAGTGTAGTGTGCGCCCACGTAGGTGACCATTGACATTTCCATATTATGCATGCATATGGTAGTCAGTCGGACGCATTTCAGACTGTAAGGATCCAAAAATTGCATCAGCTATTCTTCATCAGATGAACCTTCAATCAATGGAGGTTTAAAGGGGTACGCCACTGGAATGTTCCGAATGCTGTCTGCACGCTGCGGGGGTCGGTCACGCCCCTCGCAACATCAGGCCATGCCCCCAATGCAAGTCCATGGGAGGGGGTGTTGCGGCCATCACGCCCCCTCCCATAGACTTGCATTGAGGGGGGTGTGACATCATGAGGGGGCGTGGCTGACCCCCGCAGTGCGCAAACAGTGTTCATAACTAAATGTTCCAAACGCTGGCCAGCGGAGTACCCCTTTAAAGTTACAAGATTAGTTACGGCTAATAAAAATATATACATATATCTCCAAATGTATCGGCAGCAAAATAAAATGCAGTGTGTAGTGTGCGCCCATGTAGGTGACCATTCACATTTCCATATTATGCATGCGTAAGATAATCAGCCAGTTGCATTTCAGACTGTAAGGATCCCAAAAATTGCATCAGCTATTCTTCATCAGCTGAACCTTCAATCAATGGAAGCACAAAGTTAAAGGGGTACTCTGGTGGAAAACAAATGTTTTCAAATCAACCGATGCCAAAAAGTTAAACAGATTTGTAAATTACTCCTATATAAAAAAAAATCTTAATCCTTCCAGTACTAACCAGCTGCTGTATGCTTCAGAGGAAGTTGTGTAGTTCTTTCCAGTCTGACCACAGTGCTCTCTGCTGACACCTCTGTCCGTGTCATGAACTGTCCAGAGCATTAATACATTTCCATAATAAACCTCTTCCACTCTGGACAGTTCCTGACACGGACAGAGGTGGCAGCAGAGAGCACTGGAATTTACTAATATGTATAACTTTTTGGTACTAGTTGATTAGAATTTATTTTTTTGCCCTTTAAAGGATTAGTTACGGCTATAAAAATATATAGCCGCAACTAATCCTTTAAAGGGGGAAAAAAAATTAAAATCAACTATAACCAGAAAGTTATACAGATTAGTAAATTCCAGTGCTCTCTGCTGCCACCTCTGTACGTGTCAGGAACTGTCCAGAGTAGAAGAGGTTTACTATGGAAATGTATACGCCAAGTTACTGAACTTACTGAATTTATTTTCTGTCTGACCACAGTGCTCTCTGCTGACACCTCTGTCTGTCTCTGGAACTGTTCAGAGCAGGAGAAGTTTTCTATGGAGATTTGCTCCTACTCTGGACAGTTCCTGAGACAGACAGAGGTGTCAGCAGAGAGCACTGTGGTCAGACAGAAAATAAATTCAAAAAGAAAATAACTTCCTCTGTATTATACAGCAGCTGAAAAGTACTGGAAGGATTAAGATTTTTAAATAGAAGTAATTTACAAATCTGTTTAACTTTCTGGCACCAGTTGATTTAAAAAAAATGTTTTCCATCGGAGTACCCCTTTAAAGAAAGGTTAGAAAGAGTGCCTTCTTCTCTGGAGGACCTATTCTGTCCTGTATTACACAGACAACTCATCGATTAGAATGGGCACTGTGTAATACCTAATTTCCCCATGTGGTGGCGCTACAGGGAAACTGAACACTTACTGCCAGGCTCTGTATAGACTATATAGCCATGATTCTCTAACTGTTACAAAACTATGACTCCTGGCATACCCGGACAGCTGAAGGCATGCTGGGAGTTGTAGTTATGTAAAAAAAATGGAGAGCCACAGGTTGGGAAACATATAGGATGCTGTAAACCAGGGGTGTCAAACACCCTGCCCGCAGGCTGAATCCGGCCCGCCAGACCTCGTCATGTGGCCCGCCGCCGGCCGCCAGTCTTCACCTTTAATCTCGCTTTTTTTTTTTTTTAAAGAAAGCCGCCTCTTCAGCGCATGCGCAGCGATCCTCCTTCGGTCCTCCTGGTCCTCTGCCTCTATGGTTGTACGTCAGTGACGTCCCGTGCGTACAACCATAGAGACGCGGGAGGAACAGGTGGACGGCAGGATCATCGCAGGAGGACACGCGCAGGCCCTGGTAAGTGACCGGCGGCGCGTTATCTTCTTCAGCGTTCCGGTCACCGCTCGACCGGTCCTGGCACCTACTGCTATGGTCCATAGGCCATAGCAGTAGATGTGACCCCGGGCCGGAGGAGCGGTGACCGGATCACAATGGGGGCAGCACACAGAGATAATGCCTCCAGCCATACACTGTATATGGCTGGAGGCTGTATGTCTGTGGGGAGGGAGGGGGGGGGGATGCTGCCAACCTAATGTGGGGGGAACTGTACTGCCAACTAATGTGGGGGAACATGCTGCCTACCTAATGTGGGGGGGAACTATACTGCCAACTAATGTGGGGGAACATGCTGCCTACCTAATGTGGGGGGAACTATGCTGCCTACCTAATGTGGGGGGAACTATACTGCCAAACTAATGTGGGGGAACATGCTCCCTACCTAATGTGGGGGGAACTATACTGCCTACCTAATGTGGGGGGAACTATACTGCCTACCTAATGTGGGGGGAACTATACTGCCTACCTAATGTGGGGGGAACTATACTGCACCTAATGTGGGGGGAACTATACTGCCTACCTAATGTGGGGGGGACTATACTGCCAACCTAATGTGGGGGGAACTATACTGCCAAATAATGTGGGGGAACATGCTGGCAACTAATGTGGGGGAACACGCTGCCTACCTAATGTGGGGGGAACTATACTGCCAACTAATGTGGGGGAACATGCTGGCAACTAATGTGGGGGAACATGCTGCCTACCTAATGTGGGGGGAACTATACTGCCAACCTAATGTGGGGGAACATGCTGCCTACTAATGTGGGGGAACATGCTGCCTACCTAATGTGGGGGGAAACTATACTGCCTACCTAATGTGGGGGGAACTATACTGCCAACCTAATGTGGGGGAAACTATACTGCTAACCTAATGTGGGAGGAACTATACTGCCAACCTAATGTGGGGGGAACTATACTGCCTACCTAATGTGGGAGGAACTATACTGCCAACCTAATGTGTGGGGAACTATACTGCCAACCTAATGTGGGGGGAACTATACTGCCAACCTAATGTGTGGGGAACTATACTGCCAACCTAATGTGTGGGGAACTATACTGCCAACCTAATGTGGGGGGAACTATACTGCCAACCTAATGTGAGGGAACATGCTGCCAACTAATGTGGGGGAACATGCTGCCTACCTAATGTGGGGGGAACTATACTGCCTACCTAATGTGGGGGGAACTATACTGCCAACCTAATGTGGGGGAACATGCTGCCTACTAATGTGGGGGAACATGCTGCCTACCTAATGTGGGGGGAACTACAAGGTACTGTACATTGCGGTAGGAGGGGTAGTCTTATATGGCGAGTATATCCCAAACTCTACATTTTAACTGTAAAAGTTGGGGGTCGTCTTATACACCCAGTCGTCTTATACGCCGGCATATACGGTATGTGGGGGGGGGAGGGGTCCTACAGATACAATCGGCCCTTTGAGGGTGACCAAACTGCTGATGTGGCCCCACATGAATTTGAGTTTGACACCCCTGCTGTAAACAAAGCTTGGCGTTCCCAGCAGCCCTGCATGCTTATATTTGGATGTGTCATACTGTACTATGAATACATATGTTAGCGAGACGCTGGTCATACACAGTACATACATTGAGCAAGGTAAAATAAAAATAAATAAAAGCAATACCATATGTTACCACCAGATAGCAAAATAGAGTCTGACATTTTACTATATGGTAACGGGTAACGTTGTCACGATGCCGGCTGGCAGGTAGTGGATCCTCTGTGCCAGAGAGGGATTGGCGTGGACCGTGCTAGTGGATCGGTTCTAAGTCACTACTGGTTTTCACCAGAGCCCGCCGCAAAGCGGGATGGTCTTGCTGCGGCGGTAGTGACCAGGTCGTATCCACTAGCAACGGCTCACCTCTCTGGCTGCTGAAGATAGGCGCGGTACAAGGGAGTAGACAGAAGCAAGGTCGGACGTAGCAGAAGGTCGGGGCAGGCAGCAAGGATCGTAGTCAGGGGCAACGGCAGGAGGTCTGGAACACAGGCTAGGAACACACAAGGAAACGCTTTCACTGGCACGATGGCAACAAGATCCGGCAAGGGAGTGCAGGGGAAGTGAGGTGATATAGGGAAGTGCACAGGTGAACACACTAATTGGAATCACTGCGCCAATCAGCGGCGCAGTGGCCCTTTAAATCGCAAAGACCCGGCGCGCGCGCGCCCTAGGGAGCGGGGCCGCGCGCGCCGGGACAGGACCGAGGGAGAGCGAGTCAGGTACGGGAGCCGGGGTGCGCATCGCGAGCGGGCGCTACCCGCATCGCGAATCGCATCCCGGCTGGAAGCGGAATCGCAGCGCCCCGGGTCAGTGGATCTGACCGGAGCGCTGCAGTGGGGAGAGTGTAGCGAGCGCTCCGGGGAGGAGCGGGGACCCGGAGCGCTCGGCGTAACAGTACCCCCCCCCTTGGGTCTCCCCCTCTTCTTAGAGCCTGAGAACCTGAGGAGCAGACTTTTGTCTAGGATGTTGTCCTCAGGTTCCCAGGATCTCTCTTCTGGACCACAACCCTCCCAATCCACTAAAAAAAAGGTTTTCCCTCTGACCTTTTTAGAAGCTAGGATCTCTTTGACGGAGAAGATGTCCGAGGAGCCGGAAACAGGAGTGGGAGGAACAGATTTGGGAGAGAAACGGTTGATGATGAGTGGTTTAAGAAGAGAAACGTGAAAGGCATTAGGGATACGAAGAGAAGGAGGAAGAAGAAGTTTGTAAGAGACAGGATTAATCTGACACAAAATTTTGAAAGGACCAAGATAGCGTGGTCCCAACTTGTAGCTAGGGACACGGAAGCGGACATATTTAGCGGAGAGCCATACCTTGTCTCCAGGGGAAAAAATGGGAGGAGCTCTTCTTTTCTTATCCGCGAACTTCTTCATGCGTGATGAAGCCTGTAAGAGAGAATTTTGGGTCTCTCTCCATATGATGGAAAGGTCACGAGAAATTTCATCCACAGCGGGCAGACCAGAGGGCAAGGGGGTAGGGAGGGGGGGAAGAGGGTGACGGCCGTACACCACGAAAAATGGGGATTTGGAGGAAGATTCAGAGACTCTGAAGTTATACGAGAATTCGGCCCATGGAAGGAGATCTGCCCAGTCATCCTGGCGGGAGGAAACAAAATGTCGTAAATAATCACCCAAGACCTGGTTAATTCTTTCTACTTGTCCATTGGATTGGGGATGATATGCAGAAGAAAAATTTAATTTAATCTTGAGTTGTTTACAGAGAGCCCTCCAGAATTTAGACACGAATTGGACGCCTCTATCCGAGACGATCTGCGTAGGCAACCCGTGAAGACGAAAAATGTGTACAAAAAATTGTTTAGCCAACTGAGGCGCTGAAGGAAGACCAGGAAGAGGGATGAAATGTGCCATTTTGGAGAATCGATCAACGACCACCCAAATAACAGTGTTGCCACGGGAAGGGGGTAAATCAGTAATAAAATCCATACCAATCAGAGACCAAGGCTGTTCGGGGACAGGCAGGGGATGAAGAAAACCAGCGGGCTTCTGGCGAGGAGTCTTATCCCGGGCACAGATAGTGCAGACTCGCACAAAGTCCACAACATCCGTCTCCAGAGTCGGCCACCAATAGAAGCGGGAGATGAGTTGCACAGATTTCTTGATGCCCACATGACCTGCGAGATGGGAGGAGTGACCCCATTTGAGGATTCCGAGGCGTTGGCGTGGAGAAACAAAGGTCTTTCCTGGAGGAGTTTGCCTGATGGAGGCTGGAGAAGTGGAGATCAGGCAGTCAGGTGGAATGATGTGTTGCGGAGAGAGTTCAACTTCTGAGGCATCCGAGGAACGAGAGAGAGCATCGGCCCTAATGTTCTTATCGGCAGGCCGAAAGTGAATTTCAAAATTAAATCGGGCAAAGAACAGAGACCACCGGGCCTGGCGAGGATTCAGCCGTTGGGCAGACTGGAGGTAGGAGAGGTTCTTGTGATCGGTGTAAATAATAACTGGAAATCTTGATCCCTCCAGCAGATGCCTCCATTCCTCAAGTGCTAATTTGATGGCTAGAAGCTCTCGATCCCCGATGGAGTAGTTCCTCTCCGCCGGAGAGAATGTCCTAGAAAAAAAACACAAGTGACAGCATGCCCGGAAGAATTTTTTTGTAGAAGAACAGCTCCAGCTCCCACTGAGGAGGCATCAACCTCCAATAGGAAGGGTTTGGAAGGGTCCGGTCTGGAGAGCACGGGAGCCGAAGAAAAGGCAGACTTGAGTCGTTTAAAGGCGTCTTCCGCTTGAGGAGGCCAAGACTTGGGATCGGCATTTTTTTTGGTTAAAGCCACGATAGGAGCCACAACGGTAGAAAAATGTGGAATAAATTGCCTGTAATAATTGGCGAACCCCAAAAAGCGTTGGATAGCACGGAGTCCGGAGGGGCGTGGCCAATCTAAGACGGCAGAGAGTTTGTCTGGATCCATTTGTAGTCCCTGGCCAGAGACCAAGTATCCTAGAAAAGGAAGAGATTGGCATTCAAACAGACATTTCTCAATTTTGGCATAGAGTTGATTGTCACGAAGTCTCTGAAGAACCATACGGACATGCTGGCGGTGTTCTTCTAGATTGGCAGAAAAAATTAGGATATCGTCCAGATATACAACAACACAGGAGTATAAAAGATCACGAAAAATTTCATTAACAAAGTCTTGGAAGACAGCAGGGGCGTTGCACAGGCCAAAGGGCATGACCAGATACTCAAAGTGTCCATCTCTGGTGTTAAATGCCGTTTTCCACTCATCCCCCTCTCTGATGCGGATGAGGTTATAAGCACCTCTTAAGTCCAGTTTAGTAAAGATGTGGGCACCTTGGAGGCGATCAAAGAGTTCAGAGATGAGGGGTAGGGGGTAGCGGTTCTTAACCGTGATTTTATTAAGACCGCGGTAGTCAATGCAAGGACGTAGGGAGCCATCTTTTTTGGACACAAAGAAAAATCCGGCTCCGGCAGGAGAGGAGGATTTACGGATAAAGCCCTTTTTTAAATTTTCCTGGACGTATTCAGACATGGCAAGAGTCTCTGGGGCAGAGAGAGGATAAATTCTGCCCCGGGGTGGAGTAGTGCCCGGGAGGAGGTCGATAGGACAATCATAAGGCCTGTGAGGAGGTAGAGTCTCAGCTTGTTTTTTGCAGAAAACATCCGCGAAGTCCATATAGGCCTTAGGGAGACCGGTTACTGGAGGAACCACAGAGTCACGGCAAGGGTTACTGGGAACCGGTTTTAGACAGTCCTTGGAACAAGAGGGCCCCCAACTCTTGATCTCCCCAGTGGACCAATCCAGGGTTGGGGAATGAAGTTGAAGCCAGGGAAGTCCAAGGAGAATTTCCGAAGTGCAATTGGGGAGGACCAAAAGTTCAATCCTCTCGTGATGAGATCCGATGCTCATTAGAAGGGGCTCCGTGCGGAAACGTATGGTACAGTCCAATCTTTCATTGTTTACACAATTGATGTAAAGGGGTCTGGCGAGACTGGTTACTGGGATGTTGAACCTGTTGACGAGAGAGGCCAAAATAAAATTTCCTGCAGATCCAGAGTCCAAGAAGGCCACAGTAGAGAAGGAGAAGGCAGAGGCAGACATCCGCACAGGCACAGTAAGACGTGGAGAAGCAGAGTAGACATCAAGGACTGTCTCACCTTTGTGCGGAGTCAGCGTACGTTTTTCCAGGCGGGGAGGACGGATAGGACAATCCCTCAGGAAGTGTTCGGTACTAGCACAGTACAGGCAGAGGTTCTCCATGCGGCGTCGTGTCCTCTCTTGAGGTGTCAGGCGAGACCGGTCGACCTGCATAGCCTCCACGGCGGGAGGCACAGGAACGGATTGCAGGGGACCAGAGGAGAGAGGAGCCGAGGAGAAGAAACGCCTCGTGCGAACAGAGTCCATATCTTGGCGGAGCTCCTGACGCCTTTCGGAAAAACGCATGTCAATGCGAGTGGCTAGGTGAATGAGTTCATGTAGATTAGCAGGAATTTCTCGTGCGGCCAGAACATCTTTAATGTTGCTGGATAGGCCTTTTTTAAAGGTCGCGCAGAGGGCCTCATTATTCCAGGATAATTCTGAAGCAAGAGTACGGAATTGTACGGCATACTCGCCAACGGAAGAATTACCCTGGACCAGGTTCAACAGGGCAGTCTCAGCAGAAGAGGCTCGGGCAGGTTCCTCAAAGACACTTCGGATTTCCGAGAAGAAGGAGTGTACAGAGGCAGTGACGGGGTCATTGCGGTCCCAGAGCGGTGTGGCCCAAGACAGGGCTTTTCCAGACAGAAGGCTGACTACGAAAGCCACCTTAGACCTTTCAGTGGGAAACTGGTCCGACATCATCTCCAGATGCAGGGAACATTGGGAAAGAAAGCCACGGCAAAACTTAGAGTCCCCATCAAATTTATCCGGCAAGGATAGGCGTAGACCAGGAGCGGCCACTCGCTGCGGAGGAGGTGCAGGAGCTGGCGGAGGAGATGACTGCTGAAGCTGTGGTAGTAACTGCTGTAGCATAACGGTCAGTTGAGACAGCTGTTGGCCTTGTTGCGCTATCTGTTGTGACTGCTGGGCGACCACCGTGGTGAGGTCAGCGACAACTGGCAGAGGAACTTCAGCGGGATCCATGGCCGGATCTACTGTCACGATGCCGGCTGGCAGGTAGTGGATCCTCTGTGCCAGAGAGGGATTGGCGTGGACCGTGCTAGTGGATCGGTTCTAAGTCACTACTGGTTTTCACCAGAGCCCGCCGCAAAGCGGGATGGTCTTGCTGCGGCGGTAGTGACCAGGTCGTATCCACTAGCAACGGCTCACCTCTCTGACTGCTGAAGATAGGCGCGGTACAAGGGAGTAGACAGAAGCAAGGTCGGACGTAGCAGAAGGTCGGGGCAGGCAGCAAGGATCGTAGTCAGGGGCAACGGCAGGAGGTCTGGAACACAGGCTAGGAACACACAAGGAAACGCTTTCACTGGCACGATGGCAACAAGATCCGGCAAGGGAGTGCAGGGGAAGTGAGGTGATATAGGGAAGTGCACAGGTGAACACACTAATTGGAATCACTGCGCCAATCAGCGGCGCAGTGGCCCTTTAAATCGCAAAGACCCGGCGCGCGCGCGCCCTAGGGAGCGGGGCCGCGCGCGCCGGGACAGGACCGAGGGAGAGCGAGTCAGGTACGGGAGCCGGGGTGCGCATCGCGAGCGGGCGCTACCCGCATCGCGAATCGCATCCCGGCTGGAAGCGGAATCGCAGCGCCCCGGGTCAGTGGATCTGACCGGAGCGCTGCAGTGGGGAGAGTGTAGCGAGCGCTCCGGGGAGGAGCGGGGACCCGGAGCGCTCGGCGTAACAAACGTACTGTAAATTCTACGCTATACGATCAAGTATTTACTATCACTTTTGCATTAATATGTACAGTAGATCAGTGTTTTCCCAACCAGGCTAAAGCTGTTGCAAAACTACAACTCCCAGCATGCCCGGACAGCCTTTGGCATGCTGGGAGCTGTAGTTTTGCAATTGCTGGAGGCACCCTGGTTGGTAAACAACGATTAAGGAGTTATTCAAGAATAGAAAAACAGAGGTGATTTATTCCCATAACAGCGTCACCCCTGTCCTCAGGTTGGACGTGGTATTGCAACTTGGCTCCGATAACTTTGGATAGGAGGTAATTCTTCATTTAGGGAACAGCTAAGGTTGCCATGGGCAACAAAGACAGTCACCTCCGTACCTCTGGCGACCTGCCTGGCGCTTCTGTCAGTAGTTCTGTCAAATTTGACAGGAAGGAAAAGCATTACGCCATTATAAGTCACTAAGGTCCATTGGGGGCACCACTGCCCATCATGGCTCCTGTTATAAAGAGAGCCCACGGACCGGAGAGAATAGGAGGGGGCACATGACTGGGGTGGGATGAGCAGCGTAAGGGGTTAGCTAAAGGTTATAGTAAATAGCGGGGAAAGTTATGGGGAGGAGCAAGGAAGGGTTAAAAGGAAGAGGACCGGAAAGGGAGGGCAGTTCCAGGAGAAGCAGGGTTGCAACCCGCCCGCCCTCATGTTGGGGTTTGGGGGGGTGGTAGGGAAGGGGTAGGTGTTGAGGGAGTTGTCGCAGCGGCAGGAATGGAAAGGGGGGACTTGGAGGCATTTCTGGGAAAGTAGTGGCAGTGGCCCCGGTTATACCGGCCCCTGGTGGAGCTGGGATGGGACCCAGCTGGTTGTGGCAGTATACTCTCCGAAGGTGGGGCCCTTGGGTTGGGGGGGGGGGGGGGAGAGGTGACTAAGGGCACAGTAGGAGAAGGATTGGAGTCGGTAGCCTTCAGGTCCCCCCTTATTCTGGGGAGGTTAATAGCTCAGGGTTTTTAAGCAGGTTTGCACTTTTGTAATGGTTTGCACTTTTAGATCAGTTATTAAGGGGTTAATGTTGTCAACCCCAAAATGTTATCAATGTGAATATTTATATATTTATGGAAAATGTTAATAAAATTTGTTCAGCTGTGGCCGTTTATTCCACAAGCAGGTGTCTGTGTCTTGCTGGGAAGAGGGTGGTGGTATTCGGATAGCGGATCTAGACAATCCCCTAGTCATGGCAGTCGTGCTGGCAGTGTGAACAGAGCCGTACACAGGCCCAAATTTCCTTCACACATGAAAAGCAAAAAACAACCAATCAGATCGCTTCTTTCATTTCTAAGCTGCAATGTGATTGGAGGCTAGAAGTTAGAAAGGAAGGAGGATGTATGGGCCAGGAAAAAATGGCGCCGTTTAGGCCAGTTGCAAAACTACAACTTCGGCTGTCTGGGCATGCTGGGAGTAGTAGTTGTGCAACAGCCAGAGGCCCCCCGGTTGGGAAACACTGGTCTAGACGATGTGTAGACCAGAAGTAAATAATGATGGAGAAGAAAAGCGAAGTTTTGTGCGACTTTCTTTCATCTGTGTGACACAAGAGCGGCTTAACTCCAGGGTCCTGTGGCGGCGGCATGTTATCTGATGTCGCTACGAATGTCTATAGAGTTTACCGTACGAGGAAACGGCAGTTGCTAGGATACCGGCCTCTCTCCTTCTTCCCCTCCGCAATCCAGCATAAAGGAAAGGCACAGAGATGTGAAGGCGCCGGGGCTCCCCGCGAGCCTCACATCTCACTTCTATAATGCTCGCTGACGCAGGCGGACAGAAAAAAGGTGTGCGGCGCTCCGGACACAATATCGACTTTTGCTACTTTTTCTTTTAGTCAGTCTAGTCAGCGCATAACAGAAAGTTCTGCAACTTTATGACAGACTTTATCAAAACCTGTCCAGAGGAAAAGTTACCCAGTTGCCCATAGCAACCAATCAGATCGCTTCTTTCATTTTTAACAAATATTGTGCATCAGGCCGGGAGAGCATGATAAACAGGGTTGCCAACACTTTGGGTTACCTTAATGCAAAACATGGCGCAGCTAGCTGCGTATAGTCAGGGGTGGCATGGCCTTTGCGCAATTTTGTGTGACTATTGCAAAAGTCGGACTTGATTAACGCAAGCCTGTGAAAACACGCCGACTGTACGTGCTAAAAATACCCACTTGGTTAAAAAAGGCACATGCCTTGATACATCATCCACCCCCACCACCACCTTTTTTTTTCCTTCCAATTTATGACTATAAGATCTCTGCTTGTTGTCAAGGAATGCAAATATTTACTGGGAATTTTCTCAGTGGATCCGAGCCATTGATGGCCTGGAGTCGGGGCTTATTTTGTGCGGGATTTGCAGCGAAAACACATGCCAAAATTCAAAGTCCCATTGATAATGGGCTATTGTGCGTTCATTCATTTGGCGAAAAGTAATTCCTCCTCGGAAGTTCTGTCACGGAACAGTGTTTTCAGTCCAGCCATAAAACCGGATACGGGGCAAAAATGAGCCAACCAGAGTCACTATGGGGGAGATTTATCAAAACCTGTCCAGAGGAAAAGTTGCTGAGTTGCCCATAGCAACCAATCAGATCGCTTCTTTCATTTTTAACAAGGCCTCAGCAACCAATCAGATTGCTTCTTTCATTTTGCAATGGGCAACTCAGCAACTTGTCCTACGGACGGATTTTGATAAATCTCGCCCTAGATGACTCCGGCACTTTTAAATGAATGAGATTCGGTGGCGGTCTGGCAGCGACCAGTTTTTAAATTTCCCAGCCGGATTTCTGAAACGTGGTGTGAATGCACCCTTAGCTTTTCACATTGAGGATACATGCATGCTCGGCCAAGCCGAGCGTGCTTATGTAGGGGAGGATCAGAAGAAATAGCTTGCCTCCGAATGAGGATTCAGAAAATGTATAGCCAGCTTAAAGGGGAACTCTGCTCCTAAACATCTTATCCCCTATCCAAAGGATAGGAAATAAGATGTTTGATTGCGGATGTCTGGCCGCTGGGACCCCCTCCCCCCTGCGATCTTCAGGACGGCACCCCGGTCATCCGGTGCACGAAGCGAACTCCGCTCCATCTGACCGGCGACCACAGCCGTCAAGCCCCCACCATTCATGTCTATGGGAGGAGGCGTGACGGCTATTTGATAGCCATCACGCCCCCTCCCATAGACATGAATGGAGGGGGCATGGCAAGGCATGATGTCACGAACACGGAAGTTCTAAACTTGCGTGTTCTGAACGCTGCGATCACCAAGCGGATAGAGGTCCTTTGGATAGGGGATAATGGGGGAGATTTATCAAAACCCGTCCAGAGGAAAAGTTGCTGAGTTGCCCATGGCAACCAATCAGATCGCTTCTTTCATTTTTCAGAGGCCTGTTCAAAAATGAAAGAAGCGATCCGGTCGGTTGCTATGGGCAACTCAGCAACTTTTCCACTGGACAGGTTTTGATAAATCTACCCCAAGATGTTTAGGAACGATGTACCCCTTTAAGGCATCTTCTGTCTCTGCACCCTCTAAACTGTGCTACAAAAAACTACAACTCCCAGCATGCCCGGACAGCCAACGGCTGTCCGGGCATGCTGGGAGTTGTAGTTTTGTAACAGCTGGAGGTCCACAGTTTGGAGATTGCCGCTCTACCGCTACAGTATGGGTTAAATCCACGTTTCGCCAGCATGGGCTGAGCTGTGAATAGTAAATTCTAGAGACTGTGATAGAATCCTCCACTACGCACCGTGTATCCTAATAACACCTCCTCTTCTCCGCACTGCCGCCGGCACATATGATTAGTCAGCCAAATGGTCTGTGTCTATCCATAACCCGACATAACCTCTTCCTTTACCAGGGGGCACCCTGCTGCCGAGAAAACTAGGAAACTGACCCCCCTCCCCCCCCCCCCCCTTGCTCAACAGCGGCCTGACCTGATTAACAGAAACAGACGCAACGCCATCTAAGTCCCCCGTGCCTTCCATGACAAATAGGCGCTCAATGCAGAATCTGCACGTGCCAGGTCTCCCTCATCTCTAGGGCCGTCACAGGTGTTAGCGCTCTTTCCTTTCATTTTTTTTGTTTATTTATTTATTTTCAGTTCCGCTGTGAGAATTTGAAGCATCGTCCTTGTAAGAGTATGTGCACACTACTGAATTTATTCCACATGTAGCGGATTTGGCGCAAATGACTCAACGTTACGGTTATCCATGGGATCAGGATATGATGATGAGATACAAGGTTGGGATATGAGGACGGGGTATGAGAATGGGATATAAGGTCGGGATATGAGGATAGGATATGAAGTCGGGATATGAGGACGGGATATAAGGACAGGGTATGAGGATGGGATATGAAATCGGGGTATGAGGATGGGATATGAGGATGGGATATGAGGTCAGGATATGTGGACGGGATATCAGGACGAGATATGAGGTTGGGCTCTGTGGACGGGATATGAGGACAGGATATGACAACGGGATATGAAGACGGGATATGAGGACAAGATTTGAGGATGGAATATGAGGACAGGGTATGAGGAGGGGATATGAGGACAGGTTATGAGGATGGGATATGAGGTCGGAATATGAGGATGGGTATGGGGTCGGGATATAAGAATGGGATATAAGGACAGGATATGAGGATGGGGTATGAGGAGGGGATATGAGGATGGTATATGTTGTCAGGATATGAGGACGGGGTATGAGGACAGGGCATTAGTTCAGGATATGAGGACGAAATATAAGGTCGGGGTATGTGGACAGGATATCAGGACGAGATATGAGGTCGGGATATGTGGACGGGATATGAGGACGGGATATGTGGACGGGATATGAGGACGGGATATGAGGTTGGAATATGTGGACGGGATATGAGGAGGGGATATGAGGAGGGGATATGAGGACGGGTTATGAGGATGGGATATGAGGTCGGGATATGAGGACGGGGTATGAGGACGGGGTATGGGGTCGGGATATAAGAATGGGATATAAGGACAGGATATGAGGATGGGGTATGAGGAGGGGATATGAGGATGGTATATGTTGTCAGGATATGAGGACGGGGTATGAGGACAGGGCATTAGTTCAGGATATGAGGACGAAATATAAGGTCGGGGTATGTGGACAGGATATCAGGACGAGATATGAGGTCGGGATATGTGGACGGGATATGAGGACGGGATATGTGGACGGGATATGAGGACGGGATATGAGGTTGGAATATGTGGACGGGATATGAGGAGGGGATATGAGGAGGGGATATGAGGACGGGTTATGAGGATGGGATATGAGGTCGGGATATGAGGACGGGGTATGAGGACGGGGTATGGGGTCGGGATATAAGAATGGGATATAAGGACAGGATATGAGGATGGGGTATGAGGAGGGGATATGAGGATGGTGTATGTGGTCAGGATATGAGGACGGGTATGAGGACAGGGCATTAGTTCAGGATATGAGGATGAGATATAAGGTCGGGATATGAGGACGAGATATAAGGTCGGGATATGAGGACGAGAGCGCCATTGTTGCCTTTTCTCTCCCACAAGGTTTGAGCAGGCAGTGCCGGGTACTCAGCTAATGGTATACATATTGTTAAACATGAGAGTCAATGCGTGATGCACATCACTACAGACCTAGCTTAGATGTACACTGTGGTTCTCCAGCTGTTGTGAAACTAGAACTTCACTTGAAACCTCTGTCTATTACTTCTTAACCCCCATAGCCCTCATAAAGGGGATCCCTATGCTCAGTGACTCGGTGAGACTATACAGTATTTGTATGGACACAATGTAAAGCCCCATTTCTCCAGCAGTGGCCCCTATAGGAAGAATTTACTGCCACTCCTGATCACCGGGTTTTCTGCTTCTGGGCCTGGTATAATCCGGTTTTTAACACCTTTAGTATACAGCTGTATGGACTTCCATTCCCAACACCTCCCATCAGAGGGGTAACTACACTCCTGTACTCTGGGGCGAAATCTGTAACAGGGAACCCTCATATGAGGCCTGTGTTATGCCCCTGGTCCCCTTGTAATATTACCAGGGGCCAAGAAGCCGAGATATGAGGAGCTATTGGCTTGGTCCATGGAGAGGACACGGAGTCATGTTTTCTGCCTTATAATATTACATCATCGTACGTTATAATGCTACTTCGAGTGCAGTGGAGTTAGTACCCAGGTAATGTGTCTGATGGGCATGGTAGCGGCAGCGGTTACATTATGACTAGAATCTCTTTGCGGAGAGGAGATAGAGAAGACAATTGGATTAACGATCAATGTCGCCTATCTTCCCCAGACATCGGCAGCTACGGTTACAGCTATAGAGAACTGCAGTGAGCATCACTTCTGCAGTCTATTCTATTACTGGGGTGCGCCGTCACACTATTCCTGGGGTCTGCCTCCTATCAATACCCTTGGATGCAGGATTGAATGGGGTTGTCCATTCTACGAAATAATGCACAAAGGTTTATGAGATGTCCAGAGTACGTTGTTAGGGAATCTCCCTCTATTACCAAGGGCATCCATACCACATGACCTGTCCTAGGTGGTCCCAACCCCTTTAACATTGCGGGACTCCCCCATCCAGAGGAGCTGCACTGTAAGCAAACAAAGGGGTGAAGAGTCGTGTTAAGGGGGAAACAAACAGCGGCCCTTCAGTTCTGGGAGGTAACATCTAACATCTTTTTCTCTTATAGGAACCCAGCTGATATGGGACCTCCTCTCTTTTGCCTATACAACCTTAAAGGGGTACTCCGCCCCTAGACATCTTATACCACATCCAAAGGATAGGGGATAAGATGTCTGATCGCGGGGGTCCCGCCACTGGGAACCCCGTGATCTCGGCTGCGGCACCCCAGACATCCGGTGCACGGAGGGAGCTTCGCTCCGTGCCGGATGACTGGCGATGTGGGGTGTGAGGCTTGTGACGTCACGGCCACGCCCCCTCAATGCAAGTCTATGGGAGGGGGTGTGACGGCCGTCACGCCTCCTCCCATAGACTTGCATTGAGGGGGCGTGGCTGTGACGTCATGAGCCTCTGGAACTGCACCCAATGCTCTAAGCAAACTCAGCAAGGATATTGCAGGGGTCTCTCCACTGGATAGGGGATAAGATGTCTAGGGACGGAGTCCTAATCCTAAGGGGTCCTATGCTAAATGCACCAAAATAGTTGATTATTATGACACATACCTCCACTTAGTGTCTATATTTTACCAGGGGTTGAGGAAGGGTTTCCACCTTTCTTGCAAAAAAATACCGGCCATGCTAATTTGCATAATTAATTATATAGGTGTAACATCACAGGATACACATTTGCTGTGGAAATTTCATCCTATCCTGACCCCTATAACATCTTAATTTCTCCTTATACGGGGCCTGCATGAGGGTTCATTTTATGTGCCCCGATCTGTAGTTTTGAACAGAATAATTTTTGTTTTGATGTCACTTTTTGATCGATTTTTTAAATTATATTCGGGAGTTGCAGTTAGTTACTAACTACAAGCCCTAGCATGCCCTGATACAACCTGTGGCTCAGCAGCTGCCCCCAAATGAAAACTACAACTCCCAGCATGTTGGACTGTATAGTAGTATATAGTATAGGTCAGTGTTTCCCAACCAGGGGCACCTCCAACTGTTGCAAAACTACAACTCCCAGCATGTTGGACTGTATAGTAGTATATAGTATAGGTCAGTGTTTCCCAACCAGGGGCACCTCCAGCTGTTGCAAAACTACAACTCCCAGCATGTTGGACTATACAATGGTATATAGTATAGGTCAGTGTTTTCCAACAAGGGATGCCTCCAGCTGTTGCAAAACTACAACTCCCAGCATGCCCAGACAGCCGTTGGCTGTCCGGGCATGCTGGAAGTTGTAGTTTTGCAACAGCTGGAGGCGCTCTGGTTGGGAAATACTGGTATAGTATATGGTGAAACATTCTGGGAGTTGGAGGATTGGTTGGATAAATACCGACCATTGCATTGCTGGGATTTTTAATATGGGTTGAGGTAGCAGTCACAACTAGGTGTGGGGTCCCTATACTCCTAGACAGCAGTATTATATATGGCACCTGGTAGGTGGGGTTCATGCTATAGATTTTTCACTGGAGCTCAGGACGTCTCCGTCTCTTGCATATGGGGATGACCACTAATCCTTGGCGCCCTAATGGAGGGCTCTGGTGTTGTTTGAATTATGTTAGAACTTGGCGCCGTCCCCTGGATCGTTCTGGCTTCTTAAAACGCCAGCCTGAAGCTGGCACAGGATTTATCAGCCCATTCTTACAAACCACAAATGTTCAGTTATTAATATCGCTTTGATACTGTACAGATGATGCAGAAAACTGTCTCTTAATCCTAAATAAACAAGGAAAGAGGAAATCGTGAATGCTCTGCTTTGTAATGCGGCGGGGCACATCTCCCCTGCAGCACAGTTTCTGTTCAGGGATCTGTGTTACTATACTTGGTAAATATTCTTCTTAGTGCTCTGTCCCTAGGGCACCGTACATGTATTTTTGGAGATTGCATGTGTGGTGTTTGCTGAGAGCTAAAAGTGGCATCAAGTGGATACCAGTATTTACAGAAGACAAGGCCTTTCTGCCATATTTTATGGTGAGTCTCTAGTAAACAAGTATCTGTCGAGAGATGGGCACACGGACATGCCACCGAGGGAAAGTTCTCAACATTGGCCTCCGAAACAGTCAACTCTGTGTCCAAGTGGAGCAGAACTCCTAGGCCCGATCTTAGATGCTTAGGGTGACACACACAGACTCTTGCCCTTAAAGGGAAAGTGTCACCATTTTAATTTTTTTAATAAATTAAATTATTCTATCAAGATAAACCATTTCATTTATGTATTTAGTTTTAGGACAATGTAGTTTTAATGTTATTTATTAATAAAGTCTGTACTGGGGGGCTGCCATTACTGTAGCCTCTTTGTGGTGTGTCAGTTCACAACACCTACACAGTTGCTTTATGGCAGGCCCAGGGCATATGAATGTTAAGACTTAGAATATCTCATAGCACTGTGCATAGCACTGGTTAGGTGAAATGAAAGGGGGAGCCAGCACCATTTTCTTGAAGTCCCTGAGGAGCAGTGACCTATCAAGAGACATCTAGTCTGTTCTTTACCACTCTTCAGACACCAACAAAATGGTGACAGTGGAATAGAAAAAAAACTACAAAACCCCCCTACCCCTCTCCTTTTGCACATAGACATAGGAGGAAGGTAGACGGGCGAGGTCTAATTTGCAGCAGCCAGACAAGTTGCTTGCTTTCACCAGCTTCCTCATGTTATCTCCCTCTGCAGGTCAACAGTGGGAGATGTGACAAGATATTATTGAATTTTTCATATTTTGTGACAAATAAAAACATTTAAATAAATTTCCCAAAATATTTTAAAAATGTGAAAAAATTATTTAACCTCTAAAAAAAAAAAAATAATTACATTTGGTGACACATTTCCGTTTAAGTGCTGACTGGTTGCCGCACTGCAGGAACACTGACTGAAGGCCTCTGTATTTTTACCTTTAGAAGCCAAAACTAGTTTTAGAATAACATTTTTAGCATCAGCTCCTTCACATAACTATTTGGCTAGGCTGACTATTTATTTATTTAATTTAATTTAATTTATTTATATAGCACCTACAGATTCCGCAGCACTTACAATTATGGGGTACAAACAAAGACAAGTATCAGACATAATATTACACAATAACTATTCAAGCAAGAGGTGTGGGGATATGTTGGGGATATGTTGAGGATATGTTGGGGATGTGTTGGGGATATGTTGAGGATATGTTGGGGATATGTTGGGGATATGTTGGGGATATGTTGGGGATATGTTGGGGATATGTTGAGGATGTGTTGAGGATATGTTGAGGATGTGTTGGGGATATGTTGGGGATATGTTGGGGATATGTTGAGGATATGTTGAGGATATGTTGGGTATATGTTGGGGATATGTTGGGGATGTGTTGAGGTTGTGTTGAGGATATGTTGGGGATATGTTGAGGATATGTTGAGGATATGTTGGGGATATGTTGGGGATATGTTGGGGATATGTTGGGGATATGTTGAGGATATGTTGGGGATATGTTGGGGATATGTTGAGGATATGTTGTGGATATGTTGAGGATATGTTGGTGATATGTTGGGGATATGTTGAGGATATGTTGGGCATATGTTGAGGCCAATTAGTGACTGTTATAGGCCTGTCTGAAGAGATGTGTTTTCAGGCCACGTTTGAAACTATGGATGTTGTTGTTGAGTCTGAGGGATTGAGGGATAGCATTCCAGAGAACCGGTGCAGCACGAGTGAAGTCTTGGAGACGGGAGTGAGAAGTTCGGATTATAGAAGATGTTAGTGTGAGATCATTAGCAGATCGGAGAGAATGTGTAGGATGGTAGACAGAGATGAGAGAGGAGATGTAGGGAGGTGCAGCATTGTGGAGAGCTTTGTGTGTGAGACTGAGGATTTTGTACTGTATTCTGGACTGAATTGGTAACCAGTGTAGTGACTGGCACAGGGAGGAGGCGTCGGTGTAGCGGCTGGAGAGGAAGATGAGTCTGGCTGCGACATTAAGGATGGACTGGAGAGGAGAGAGTTTGGAGAAAGGAAGGCCTATTAGTAAAGAGTTACAGTAGTCGAGGCGGGAGTGAATCAAAGCAATAATGAGAGTTTTAGCAGATTCAGTAGTGATAAACGGTCGGATTCTGGAAATGTTTTTGAGATGCAGGTGACAAGAACGTGAAAGAGACTGAATATGGGGAGTGAAAGACAGATCAGAGTCAAGTATAACTCCAAGACAGCGAGCCTGCTGCCCAGGAGTTATGGTAGTACCACATACCGAGATGGAAATGTCAGGGTAAGGTACAGTATCAGTTGATGGAGAAAAGACAAGAAGTTCTGTTTTAGAAAGATTTAGTTTCAGATATAAAGAGGACATGATGTCTGAGACAGAAGAGAGACAGTCACTGGTATTCTGTAGGAGTGCAGGGGTGATGTTGGCGGAGGAGGTATAGAGTTGGGTGTCATCAGCGTAGAGGTGGTACTGGAAACCAAATCTACTGATTGTTTATCCAATGGGGGATGTGTAGAGTGAAAAGAGTAGAGGACCCAGGACCGATCCCTGGGAAACCCCGACAGCAAGGGGAAGAGGAGAAGAAGTAGAGCCAGAAAACGAGAAGCTAAAGGAGCGGCCAGAGAGATAGGAGGAAAACCAGGCGAGAGCAGAGTCCTTGAGACCGATGGAGCGGAGACTACTGAGTCAAAAGCCGCAGAGAGGTCCAAGAGAATCAGTAAAGAGAAATTGCCATTTGATTTGGCCGTCAGAAGATCTCTAGTGACTTTGGTTAGGGCCGTTTCTGTGGAGTGAAGGGAGCGGAAACCAGACTGTAAGGGGTCAAGGAGAGAGTTCTCGGAGAGATAGCGGATAAGGCGGGAGTAGACCAAGTGTTCCAGGAGTTTGGAGATGAAGGGGAGATTTAAGACGGGTCGATAGTTGGATGCACAGGACGGGTCCAGAGATGTTTTTTTCAATAGTGGGGTTATGATAGAGTGTTTGAAGGAGGAGGGAAAGACCCCAGAAGAGAGGGAGAGGTTAAAGATTTTAGTTAGGTGACAGCTGATAGCAGGAGAGAGAGACTGGATGAGGTGTGAAGGCATGGGGTCACTAGATGGAGAAAAGGGAAGAAAACTATTTCAGCTCACCCCTCTGCAATGCTGGAAGATCAGAAGTCCTGTAAGGTGCGGAGAGCAGGGCAGGCAAACAGCGGGCCGGGTCCCGGAATAGAATGGACAAGGAATGAGCAAAAAAGCACGGACCTCCAGCTGCTCCACTTGAGAGGTGAAAAATTCGCAAAACTTGACTTTTAATCCATCAGGTTAAAAACATAGGATATCCATGGACATACGACACACAAAGAAGAAGAAACCTTGGTTTCTTCTTCTTTGTGTGCCGTATGTCCATGGATATCCTATGTTTTTAACCTGATGTTTTTAACCTCGTGGCTGGGAATTGGATCAGAAATTTTAGGGGACTGGGAGAGAATTTCATCACGAATGTGATGACTAGAGGTTTCTATAAAGGAAGGATGGGGGGCAGCTACCCAAGGGTTCTGGCAAAACTTTTACACAATCCACTAACAATAGGCACATAGTGGCAGCACAGTATGGGCAAGTTGTTACCCCGTATCCTTGCCGCCCTGTCATGCAGCCTCCCTGCAGTGACCCCTGGGCCCCCCTCCCCCCTGCATCTGTTCTACTATAATTGTATATTATCCCCTATGTTATGTATATAAGAATGTTGTATCTTTAAGAAAGGTTAACATGTGATCACCAGTTGTCATGTGAGTTGTCATGTGATTGTTACCCAGGAGGTATCAGTGACCAGGTGACTTAAGGGTGACCAATGGGACCCCACCAGAGTCTCCCCCATAAAAGCCCTGGGAGGAGTCTCTTCTCTCTCTTAGTTCCTGACTCTTTGCTGAGGTGCAGTTGAGCCCAAGAGTCTGGAGTCATAGGAGCCTCAAGTCAAGTCTACAAGTAAGATAAAGTCACAGCTTATTCTCCAGTCAAGTCAGTCACTGTCATCTATTGTGAAGTCAACGTGGCCTGCAATAAATTGTCCCAAACCACTGCAAGTCCCAGCAAGCCCTTAAGGTCTCTGAAGTCACTGATCACCTCCTTGGGCCCTGGCTATACTGTATAGACTTTACCATCTGTCACTCGGTAAATCTACCGTTGTCCATAACTTGGCGTCTGAGTCATTATTGCCCCCCCCCGTGCCTAGCTCAGGATCCAGCGGTATACCTTCAGGCGGTATTGAGGATAAACTACGCCCTGGCGTCACGAATGGAAGGGGTTAATGCCATCTGCCCCTAGGGTAATTCCATCTGCCCTGCATCTCACACCCCATACCACACACAACTACCTTCATGGACTATAGAAGGAGAGAACATCCTGATGTTCTATCACAGTTCAAGCAGGAGTTTGGCTATGGTATTTAGCCATAATATAGAGATTAACCCAGATGACCACCCAAAATTGCACAAAATGTGGTATTTTAGGGGGTGGACTTCTTAAAGAATGCACAATAAATAAAGAGAATATCTGGTCTGGATAAGGAAGTGGTCTTCATTGAATTATACAGTCACTATATAGTGGTGTTCGATAACTCTATGGTGGTATTATCTAGCCACAGTCCGGTGCTTATATTATGTCACTATGTGCTGTATTACTGCATGGCGGTACTATTCAATCAATGTATAGTGGTACCGTTCAGTCACTTATGAGGGTACTGTTCAGTCACTGTATGAGGGTACCGTTCAGTCACTGTATGAGGGTACCGTTCAGTCACTGTATGAGGGTACCGTTAGGTCACTGTATGAGGGTACCGTTAGGTCACTGTATGAGGATACCGTTCATTCACTGTATGAGGGTACCGTTCAGTCACTGTATGAGGGTACCGTTCAGGCACTGTATGAGGGTACCGTTCAGTCACTGTATGAGGGTACCGTTCAGTCACTGTATGAGGGTACCGTTCAGTCACTGTATGAGGGTACCGTTCAGGCACTGTATGAGGGTACCGTTCAGTCACTGTATGAGGGTACCGTTCAGTCACTGTATGAGGGTACCGTTCAGTCACTGTATGAGGGTACCGTTCAGGCACTGTATGAGGGTACCGTTCAGTCACTGTATGAGGGTACCGTTCAGTCACTGTATGAGGGTACCGTTCAGTCACTGTATGAGGGTACTGTTCAGTCACTTTATGAGGGTACCGTTCAGTCACTGTATGAGGGTACCGTTCAGTCACTGTATGAGGGTACCGTTCAGTCACTGTATGAGGGTACCGTTCAGTCACTGTATGAGGGTACCGTTCAGTCACTGTATAGTGTCATCATGATGTTTTCATTTAGTTACTATATGCTGGTATTAGTCACTGGATGATGCTTTAATCTAGTTACTATGTGGTGGCACTATTTAGTCCCCATATGGTGACATTGTTAATTGACTATATAGTGGTATTTTAAAAGAGTACCTGTTGTTTGAAAAAAATGTGTGTATGAGATTTTCAAAAACTCATCCACCTTGCTATAAAATTGTAAATGTTGCAGGATTTATGCCAAGTGTGGACAAAACCCTACAGCTAGTGGTATTTTTTTTTAGGTCATTGCATATTGATATGGTTCAGTCACTGTGTGGCGGTAATATTCCATCCCTGTAATGTAGTATTATTTGGTCACTGTATGATGTAATATTATTCCTTTACTGTACGACTGAGTATTATGCAGTCAAGGTATGATGGAACAATACAGTGGTCCCTCAAGTTACAATATTAATTTGTTCCAGGACGACCATTGTATGTTGAGACCATTGTATGTTGAGACCATAACTCTATGGAAGCCTGGTAATTGGTTCTGAAGCCACCAAAATGTCCTCCAAATAGGAAAAAGTGAGGATTAAACAAAAACAGGTAGATAACATACAGATAAAGAAAATCCTTACATATAAAAGTAAGAAAGATCTGCTGGGATCTGTAATCACTGTCTATGTAGAGCAGTGGTGCTCAACCTGGGTACAAGTGCCCCCAGGGGTACTTAGCAGTTCTCCAGGGGGTACTTGAAAACAAATCAATAATGGCAGCCACAGCCACTGGTTACTGGTCTGACATCCCTGCACTGAGGAGCGGAGCAGGAGGACAGCAAAGGGGAAGCGCGGGCACTGGGCTGCTGTGGGCAGTAACTACCATCGACTGTGGTGTCACGGTACTGTATTTCATACTGTACCTTGTGTGCTGGGTCCCCAAAGTCAGAGTTCCTTGGTACCGTTGGGGTCCGCTTGCTGAGATAATCCCTAGTCACCGCTTCGTTCTTTAATTTCATGTGTTACATGTATATAATTAGTGTAATGTATTGATTTATATAGTGTCTGCAGGACCTTAGGTCACATGACTAATGTTTCTACTGTGATGGTATGTTAAAGAACCTTCCAGGTCACGTGGGTAGTCACATGTTCTACCATAATCCTTTGTGTAAAGGACTGACAGTTGGGATGAACCAATCAGCTCAAGGCCAGCCCCTGCCCATATAAGAGAGCTGCCAGCCAATCCTCGCTCTCTTCTCTTGCGCTCTTGCTCCTGAGCTGCAAAGCAAGCAGCATCTCTTGGGTTCCGGACTAGCAAAGAGAGGAGATCTGTGCGACTTACAAGACAAAACCGGGCCTGAAGCCTTACAATCCCGCAACTTACTAGTCGTGAGTTACTAAATCAAATCCCCGCTAAAGCTAGAGTGACTGCTGGACCTAAAACCAATCCCCTAAATCCAGCGGAACAGCGTAAATCAATCTCCAGAGCTTATACTCACAGGGTCCCAACCAACTGTCAGGATCCTCATAGACTGTACATGCGTACGTTGTTGGTCTTGACAGCGTCAATAATGTCCGCAGTAGCCGATACAGATGGAGTCTTCCACCAATGTGTGTCCTGTAAGCTATTAAAATGTGGCAGATAGGTGTCCTAAATCTAACATCTACAGCATGCAGGCCTAGATTTAAAAGTGCTAGTTTGCTAGACAAAGAAACTGATTTAGGGTGGGTTCACACTACGTTTTCTCCCATACGGGAGCGCATACGGCAGGGGGGAGCTAAAACCTCGCGCTCTCGTATGCCTTCGTATGCGCTCCCGTATGTCAATCATTTCAATGAGCCGGCCGGAGTGAAACGTTCGGTCCGGTCGGCTCATTTCTGCGCCGTATGCGCTTTTACGACCGGACCTCAAACCGTGGTTGACCACAGTTTTAGGTCCGGGGGGAAAGCGCATACGGCGCAAAAATGAGCCGACCGGACCGAACGTTTCACTCCGGCCGGCTCATTGAAATGAATGACATACGGGAGCGCATACGAAGGCATACGAGAGCGCGAGGTTTTAGCTGCCCCCTGCCGTATGCGCTCCCGTATGGGAGAAAACGTAGTGTGAACCCAGCCTAACTTGATATTAGTTTTATTAACTCATAAATGCCCTTTTTCAATTTATGTAGCGTAGGACATGTCCAAAAGACATGGCTAATAGTGCCCACCTGCCCACATCCTCGCCAGCATAACTGGGAGCAAGTGGGTATCATAGAATGAAGCTTAGCAGGGCTGTGATACCATTTGGATGTCTATTTGAAAAATTGCTCCTTATGTCCAATACAAGATGTAGCCTTATTTAACGTCAGATAAGCTTGAGCCCATTCATAATTAGAAATGACCCCCCCCCCCCCCCCCCCCGTGATCTCCAGCACAATGCTCCGGCTCTCCTCGCTCTAGGAGCGGGGGTCAGCACCCGCCCTCCATTAATCTCTATGGGAGAGCCAGAGATACACGAGTGCAGCATTGGGGTATCTCTGGCTCTTCCATAGGGGACACAGTTTACTACACTGCAGTACCCCCTTTAAGTGCCTGTTATAATACTAATTGGACACTGTGGTATAAATTGGTTGCTATATCATTGTTTTCTTTAGTCACTATATGGCGCTGTTATGTGTTCGCTGGGTTGCTCTTTTTTGTAGCATGTTACATACAGTATGTTGTTGTTTTTTTTTTTAGACATTATGAGTGGGATTCTATACTTTTTATAAAAAATCTGAAAATGTGAAGAGCACCCCTCCCTCCTTCTATCCACATCCATGCACCGCCAAACACTTTTTACCAGACCCTGATCCACTCAGTCCCAGTAATCCACATACCGTACGGTGAGGGGGGTCTAGTTTACAATTGCACCAGTTATTAGAAATGAACTAAATCTGGTAACTTGGAATCGTGGGTGGAATCTGGATTGTTCATTCGGCATATGTTTCATATGGAAATGAGGCACCCACTTGCCCACACCTCCACCACCCCGATATCCCTTAGAGATATGACGGTGGAATGAGCATCTGGCAGAACAGTAGGGGACGTAATTATTTATTTCTTCACCATCAGCTTCTGGAGATATTTAGTATACATGCACTTGGTGCTAGGCTCCTTTATTTGTCTTTTACATACTCAAGGATTACATTACCTTAAGTCATTTTGGATCATTAAAGGGGTACTCCACTGGAAAACACTTCCTTTTAAATCAACCGGTGCCGGAAAGTTAAACAGGTTTGTAAATTACAGTGATCCCTCAACTTACAATGGCCTCAACATACAATAGTTTCAACATACAATGGTCTTTTCTGGATCATTGTAACTTGAAACCAGACTCAACATACAATGCTACGGACAGTCCAGATCTGTGAAACGTGTCACAACTGGAGGAACTGACCAATAAGAATGGGCATTCACTGGTAAATCACCTGTATTACTGAAGCGTATGCACTGACTGGCTGTCTGGTAGCGCCCCCTACAGTACAGGGAGGTATTACATGTTCTGTACTACTCTTTACCTGTATTACTGAAGTGTATGCACTGACTGGCTGTCTGGTAGCGCCCCCTACAGTACAGGGAGGTATTACATGTTCTGTATACTCTTTACCTGTATTACTGAAGTGTATGCACTGACTGGTGTCTGGTAGCGCCCCCTACAGTACAGGGAGGTATTACATGTTCTGTACTCTTTACCTGTATTACTAAAGTGTATGCACTGACTGGTGTCTGGTAGCACCCCCTACAGTACAGGGAGGTATTACATGTTCTGTACACTTTACCTGTATTACTGAAGTGTATGTACTGACTGGTGTCTGGTAGCGCCCCCTACAGTACAGGGAGGTATTACATGTTCTGTACTCTTTACCTGTGCCAAGGTTAGCTGCTCCTTTTGGACACCAAGTAAGGGCGGCTCCATTTGGGACACTGTGTGTACTGTAGAGGACCCTAAAGAAGCTCCTGTCCTCTACATAAACCATTGTTTCCCAACCAGAGTGCCTTCAGCTGTTGCAAAACTACAACTCCCAGCATGCCCGGACAGCCAACGGCTGTCTGGGCATGCTGGAAGTTGTAGTTTTGCAACAGCTGGAGGCACCCTGGTTGGGAAACACTGACATAGACAATGATTTACAGCTCCCAGCAGATCTTTCTTGCTTTTATATGTAAGGATTTGATTTATCTATATTAGTTATCTACTTATTTTTCTTTAATTCTCACTTTTTCCTATTTTTGGATGACATTTTGGTGGCTTCAGAACCAATTACCAGGTTTCCATAGAGTTCTGGTCTCAGCATACAATGGTTTCAACATACAATGGTTTCAACTTACAATGGTCGTCCTGGAACCAATTAATATTGTAACTTGAGGGATCACTGTACTTCTATTAAAAAATCTTAATCCTTCCAGTACGTATCAGCTGCTGTATACTACAGAGGAAGTTCTTTTCTTTTTGAATTTCCGTTCTGTCTGACCACAGTGTTCTCTGCTGACACCTCTGTCCATTTTAGGAACTGTCCAGAGCAGGATAGGTTTGCAATTAGGGATTTGCTCCTACTCAGAAAGGAAACAGACAGAAAGGAAATTCAAAAAGAAAAGAACTTCCTCTGTGGTATACAGCAGCTGAAAAGTACTGGAAGGATTAAGATTTTTTAATAGAAGTAATTTACAAATCTGTTTAACTTTCTGGCACCAGTTGATTTAAATTTTTTTTTTTACAGTGAAGTACCCCTCTTAAAGGGGTATTCCAGGAAAAACTTTTATTTTTTTATTTTTTTTAAGATCAACTGGCTCCAGAAAGTTAAATAGATCTGTAAATTACTTCTATTAAAAAATATTAATCCTTCCAATAGTTATCAGCTGCTGAAGTTGAGTTGTTCTTTTCTGTCTGACAACAGTGCTCTCTGCTGACACCTCTGTCTGTCTCAGGAACTGTCTGGAGGATAAGAGGTTTGCTATGGGGATTCGTTCCTACTCTGGACAGCTCCCGAGACACGTGTCATCAGAGATCAGTCAGGGTATGTTCACACTACGTAATTCCCGCGGAATTCCGTGAGTGGAATTCTTCAAACGGAATTACGTGCTGTGAACAAAAACATCAGTGTGAATGGGTTTCCGCGAGACCCGTTCACACTGCGGAATTTCAGCGGCAGACAATTCCGTCGCTGAAATTGTTCCGCGCAAAGAAAGAACATGTTCATTCTTTGCGCGGAAATCCCCGAGTACTGCATAGCCGTCAATGGTGACGGCAAAGTGCCGCGCGGTCCTACCACCGAAGGATTGCGGCGGCGGCCGCCAGAATAGAATCTCCACTCGCGGAATTCTGCGAGCGGAGATTCCGTTCATAATCCGTAGTGTGAACATACCCTTAGACAGAAAAGAACAACTCAACTTCAGCAGCTGATAAGTACTGGAAGGATTAAGATTTTTTTTTTATAGAAGTAATTTACAAATCTGTTCAACTTTCTGGAGCCAGTTGATATATAAAAGAATACCCCTTTAATGCTGGCCTGAAAGGGCCACCTATGGAATCCTTCCAAAACAGCAATCCTACACAGTATGGTGGTACTGTCAAACGCAGTGTTTCTCAACAAGGGGGGCCTCCAGCTATTGCAAAACTACAACTCCCAGCATGCCCGGACAGCCAACGGCTGTCCGGGCATGCTGGGAGTTGTAGTTTTGCAATAGCTGGAGGCACCCTGGTTGGGAAACACTGCGTTTGACAGTACCACCATATGTTTGGCGGCTCAATCGCTCCACCTACATTTGTCTGGGTAGGATCCCTGTTTTGCTGACCAGTGGGGGGTCTACAGAATACCCACATAAATAATAACTATCTGGGGTGTAACTAGAGAGTGCTCCATGGGCTGGTTGGGCAGAAACGGAGGTTAATAGAAGCCCCCCTAGACCCTCAAGATAATGAAGGCCCCTCCCCATAATTTGTCCTGCAAACAGTGCCCCCTTGAGCTCTAGACCAGGCATTATTTTTTGCATGGAGTGTTCCTTTAAAGGGGTACTCTGGTGGAATTTTTTTTTATTTTTTTTTATCAACTGGTGCCAGAAAGTTAAACAGATTTGTAAATTACTTCTATTAAATAATCTTAATCCTTCTAGTACTTCTTAGCTGCTGAATACTACAGAGGAAATTATTTTCTTTTTGGAACAAACAGAGCTCTCTGCTGACATCATGACCACAGTGCTCTCTGCTGACATCTCTGTCCATTTTAAGAACTGTCCAGAGTAGAAGAAAATCCCCATAGCAAACATATGCTGCTCTGGACAGTTCCTAAAAATGGACAGAGATGTCAGCAGAGAGCACTGTGCTTGTGATGTCAGAAGAGAACACTGTGTTCCAAAAAGAAAATAATTTGCTCTGTAGTATTCAACAGCTAATAAGTACTGGAAGGATTAAGATTTTTTTAATAGAAGAAATTTACAAATCTGTTTAAAGGGGTTATCCAGGAAAAAACTTTTTTTTATGTATCAACTGGCTCCAGAAAGTTAAACATATTTGTAAATTACTGTCACGATGCCGGCTGGCAGGTAGTGGATCCTCTGTGCCAGAGAGGGATTGGCGTGGACCGTGCTAGTGGACCGGTTCTAAGTCACTACTGGTTTTCACCAGAGCCCGCCGCAAAGCGGGATGGTCTTGCTGCGGCGGTAGTGACCAGGTCGTATCCACTAGCAACGGCTCAACCTCTCTGGCTGCTGAAGATAGGCGCGGTACAAGGACGTAGCAGAAGGTCGGGGGCAGGCGGCAAGGTTCGTAGTCAGGGTGGATAGCAGAAGTTCAGGTAACACAGGCTAGGAACACACAAAACGCTTTCACTGGCACAAGGCAACAAGATCCGGCAAGGGAGTGCAAGGGAGGAGATCAGATATAGCCAGGGAGCAGGTGGAAGCCAATTAAGCTAATTGGGCCAGGCACCAATCATTGGTGCACTGGCCCTTTAAGTCTCAGGGAGCTGGCACGCGCGCGCCCTAGAGAGCGGAGCCGCGCGCGCCAGCACATGACAGCAGGGGACGGGAACGGGTAAGTGACCTGGGATGCGATTCGCGAGCGGGCGCGTCCCGCTGTGCGAATCGCATCCCCGACGGCCATGACAGTGCAGCGCTCCCGGTCAGCGGGACCGACCGGGGCGCTGCGGAGAGAGAGACGCCGTACGCGCTCCGGGGAGGAGCGGGGACCCGGAGCGCTAGGCGTAACAGTACCCCCCCCCTTAGGTCTCCCCTTCTCTTTGTCCGGTAACTGCCTCCCCTGGGATGAGGACACCGGGAAAGGATGGAGGGATTCCCCACCGGCAGGCAGTACAGCAGGAGTGGGAATGGGGAGGGAGGGCAGAGGGCGAGGCCTGGCACGGGGCAGTGTGACACCAGGACGAGGGCCATGAGGAGGCACCGAGGCTTGCCTGACTGGACTGGGAGGGGGGGAGAGGCACTTCTTAAGGCAGGCAGAGTCCATAAAGACCTTAGGGAGACCGGATACAGGGGGAACCACAGGGTCACGGCAGGGAGTACTGGGAACCGGTTTAAGGCAGTCCTTGAAGCAAGAGGTGCCCCAGCTCTTGATCTCCCCTGTGGACCAATCCAGGGTTGGGGAATGGTGTTGAAGCCAGGGTAGTCCAAGGAGAATTTCGGAAGTGCAATTGGGAAGGACCAAAAACTCAATTTTTTCGTGATGAGTTCCGATGCACATTAGGAGGGGCTCCGTGCGGTAACGCACGGTGCAATCCAACCTGGCTCCGTTGACCGCGGAAATGTGGAGTGGCTTGACGAGACGGGTCACCGGGATGCGGAATTTATTCACCAAGGACTCCCGAATAAAATTCCCAGAGGCACCAGAGTCCAGGCAGGCCACGGCTGAGAGGGAAGAGCTGGCTGAAGGAGAAATCTGTACAGGCACCGTGAGACGTGGAGAAGCCGACTTAGCATCAAGAGACGCCACACCCACGAGAGCTGGGTGCGTGCGTGCGTTTCCCAGACGTGGAGGACGGATAGGGCAATCCACCAAAAAATGTTCGGTACTGGCACAGTACAGACAAAGATTCTCTTCCTTACGGCGATTCCTCTCTTCCAGGGTCAAGCGAGACCGATCCACTTGCATGGCCTCCTCGGCGGGAGGCCTAGGCGCAGATTGCAATGGAGACTGTGGGAGAGGTGTCCAGAGATCTAAGTCCTTTTCCTGGCGGAGCTCTTGATGCCTCTCAGAAAAACGCATGTCAATGCGAGTGGCTAGATGAATGAGTTCATGCAGGTTAGCAGGAGTCTCTCGTGCGGCCAGAACATCTTTAATGTTGCTGGATAGGCCTTTTTTAAAGGTCGCGCAGAGGGCCTCATTATTCCAGGATAGTTCAGAAGCAAGAGTACGGAATTGTATGGCGTACTCGCCAACGGAAGAATTACCCTGGACCAGGTTCAGCAGGGCAGTCTCAGCAGAAGAGGCTCGGGCAGGTTCCTCAAAGACACTTCGAATTTCCGAGAAGAAGGAGTGTACAGAGGCAGTGACGGGGTCATTGCGGTCCCAGAGCGGTGTGGCCCATGACAGGGCTTTTCCAGACAGAAGGCTGACCACGAAAGCCACCTTAGACCTTTCAGTAGGAAACTGGTCCGACATCATCTCCAAGTGCAGGGAACATTGTGAAAGAAAGCCACGGCAAAACTTAGAGTCCCCATTAAATTTGTCCGGCAAGGACAGGCGGAGGCTAGGAGTGGCCACTCGCTGCGGAAGGGGTGCAGGAGCTGGCGGAGGAGATGGTTGCTGCTGTAGCAGAGGCAGAAGTTGCGACTGAAGTTGCTGCACCATGGTGGACACTTCTGACAGCTGGTGGGTTAGATGGGCGATCTGTCGGGATTGCTGGGCGACCACCGTGGTGATATCAGAGATATAAGGCAGAGGGACCTCAGCGGGATCCATGGCCGGATCTACTGTCACGATGCCGGCTGGCAGGAGGTGGATCCTCTGTGCCAGAGAGGGATTGGCGAGGACCGTGCTAGTGGACCGGTTCTAAGTCACTACTGGTTTTCACCAGAGCCCGCCGCAAAGCGGGATGGTCTTGCTGCGGCGGTAGTGACCAGGTCGTATCCACTAGCAACGGCTCAACCTCTCTGACTGCTGAAGATAGGCGCGGTACAAGGGAGTAGACAGAAGCAAGGTCGGACGTAGCAGAAGGTCGGGGGCAGGCGGCAAGGTTCGTAGTCAGGGTGGATAGCAGAAGTTCTGGTACACAGGCTTTGGACACACAAAACGCTTTCACTGGCACAAGGCAACAAGATCCGGCAAGGGAGTGCAAGGGAGGAGGTTAGATATAGCCAGGGAGCAGGTGGAAGCCAATTAAGCTAATTGGGCCAGGCACCAATCATTGGTGCACTGGCCCTTTAAGTCTCAGGGAGCTGGCGCGCGCGCGCCCTAGAGAGCGGAGCCGCGCGCGCCAGCACATGACAGCAGGGGACGGGAACGGGTAAGTGACCTGGGATGCGATTCGCGAGCGGGCGCGTCCCGCTGTGCGAATCACATCCCCGACGGCCATGACAGTGCAGCGCTCCCGGTCAGCGGGACCGACCGGGGCGCTGCGGAGAGAGAGACGCCGTACGCGCTCCGGGGAGGAGCGGGGACCCGGAGCGCTAGGCGTAACAATTACTTCTATTAAAAAATCTTAATCCTTTCAGTACTTATGAGCTTCTGAAGTTAAGGTTGTTGTTTTCTGTCTAAGTAATCTCTGATGACACCTGTCTCGGGAACCGCCCAGTTTAGAAGAGGTTTGCTATGGGGATTTGCTTCTAAACTGGGCGGTTCCCGAGACACGTGTGATCAGAGAGCACTTAGACAGAAAAGAACAACCTTAACTTCAGAAGCTCATAAGTACTGAAAGGATTAAGATTTTTTAATAGAAGTAATTTACAAATTTGATTAACTTTCTGGAGCCAGTTGATTTAAAAAATATAATGATTTCCACCAGAGTACCCCTTTAAATGCAGCAGCTCTTCGTGCCTACTGTAAACATCCTCTTTATGTTTTACACTGGCGCTAGGTTCCACAACCGTCCAATCCGCCCGCATACTACCGCCAGCTCGTCCACATACCAAGATGTTTTTCTGAAGTAAAAAGTTCCTCTCCTCATTACTTCTAATTTCTTAAGTCAATCTGAAGACAGCGCCTGGACAGGGAAACATTGACACAGTCCCCGCAGTCCATGAATGCTAAATTAACCGTTCGCTTCCACCTACAGGATATCCATTGGAAAACAAACAGTGATCCTGGATTCAGGTTACCATGGCGATCTGCGGCGGACAAATATTTCCGTTAGTTCTGTGGACCGTTCCCAAAGTTCTTTCGTTAAAAAAAACTTTCTCTCTCCACATTACTCATTTTTCTATGAAAACATCCAGACTGGGATAACAAGCTGTGTTCTTCTCCTCACGTCTGGATGTGCGATTGATGTCTGTTTACTTCCTACGGATCTGTAGCCCCGAGACAGTAACACTATAGTAACCCTATGTTCTCGTCTTACACAAGCATGTCGTTTACTACGAAGTTCTACTTCAATGTTTTATAATTAAAGGGGTACTCCGGAGGGAAAATAAAGGGTTTTTTATTTTCAAAATCAACTGGTGCCAGAAATTTATACAGATTTGTAAATTACTTCTATATAAAAATCTTAATCCTTCCAGTACTTATCAGCTCCTGTATGTTCAACAGGAAGTTGTGTAATTCTTTCCAATATGACCACAGTGCTCTCTGCTGACACCTCTGTCCATGTCAGGAACTGTCCACAGCAGGAGAGGTTTGCTATGGGGGATTTGCTCCTACTCTGGACAGTTCCTGACACGGACAGAGGTGGCAGCAGAGAGCACTGTGGTCAGACTGGAAAGAACTACACAACTTCCTCTGGAGACTGGAAGAATTAAGATTTTTACCTAGAAGTGTGGTGACACAGTACAGAATCACATGTTCTTCTGTACTCCTGCCCATCCTGTATGGCAGATGTTGCTCAATGTCCATCATGGGTCCCCTCTCCCCAGAACTCTCTATAATGCACTATATATAATATACTGTCATATAAGAGTTAATGTATTTTGTATTATCTATGTACTTGTTGCCTTAAAGGGGTTCTCCGGTGCTTGAACATCTTATCCCCTATCCAAAGGATAGGGGATAACATGCCTGATCGCGGGAGTCCCGCCACTAGTCCGCATGTTAGCTCCGGGACTGATTACCGGCGACTACAGGGCAGGCGGCGTGTGACGTCACGCCTGCGCCGGCATGTGACATCACGCTCCGCCCCTCAATGCAAGCCTACCGGAGGGGACGTGATAGCTATCACCTTGTTGTTAAGGGGAGTATGCAGAGGTGAACATGTGACTTATCCAGGGCTCAAGTCCTGCAGGAATGCGTGGGAACTGAGTTCCTGCACTTTTTCCCCAGCAGGAACCCTGTTCCCATTAGCAGGAGTTCTGCAGGACCTGCCCTTGAGTAGCAATCTTGGGTGAGTTCCCACACTTTTTTTTTTCCAGGACTTGACCCCTGGACTTATCCAGCCAATAGGAAGGCTCTAAATTGTCCCCTTATATACTGTAGCTAGAGTTCAGGGTTCAGATTAAGCCTTTGCTGAGGTTCAGTTTGGTGAGGAGTGAAGTCTGTGAGGTGGATCTGAAAGGAGGCCTGAGGCCTAGTCCAGCAGCCACACATCTACTACCAGTTAACCCCAGTACCCAGGTGAAAGTCAAAGCCTTGAGGTAAGCCGACAGTCTTGGGGATATTATACATGTCAAGTCCAAGTCTCTACAGTATAGCGTAGGCTGAATCAGTCATATACAGCACAATCAACTATAAGTCCCAGCAAGCCGATAAGCGTCCCTAAGTTCACACTGCAATTCCTTCACGCTGATCTGAGCTGTAACGGATTGTACCATCTTTCCAACATAAGTAAAGCAAACCAGTTACCCGTAACGTTGCGTCAGAGTGATTATTTGCCCCGTGCCTGGCACAGGTGAAGCTGGCCTACCCCGGGTGGTGTATAGGTCAACCACGCCCTGGCGTCACGATAAGGTTCCTTACACATTACCCCATCTGACACAACAGAAGCAATATACAAATCTGTATACCTTTCTGACAACAGCTAAATTGAAAACATTTTTGTCCTACAGAGTATCCCTTTAAATGATAATTCTCAAGAGTTTTGCAGGGTTGTTTGAAATCAACTAAAGAAAACCTGTTGTCACGTTAATGCTGCCTGAACCACAAGTCATCAGGGTGGTCCGAACCACAAGTCATCAGGGTGGTCCCCAGTGGTGTCTTCCTGCCCCATTGGCCTTAATTGATAGATCTCTCGCCCATACCCAAACAGGAATATATCTGTCAATCAAGGCTTGTGAGAAGCCACCGGGACCTCCCCAATGGTTCTTGGTTTAGGCAGCATGAAAGTGATGACAGGTTCCCTTATTCCAGTCATATAGCTTTCCTTCTTCTGTCCACATGGCCCCATTCACACTATGCAGAATCCAAGCAAAATATTCACAGGGAAATCCACCTTGCATCAGGCTTCCATTGAGAAATTGGATTTCAGCAAAAGACTCAACATATTCAATCTTCCGCCTGAGAAGTCCTGTTTGTCACCGGGATGGCACTTACGTCCGTGCAAATGCACATGTGATAGCCTGGGGGAGTAGGGGATGGGGAGTGTAGCTGTGAGGTGATTAAAGGGTGTTTATTAAGCCTTGTTATTCGTGACGCCAGGGTGAGGGCTCCTCAGTAATGCTTGTCCTACCGCCACCCTTCCCAAGAGCGATAGTGAGGTAGATAATAATAGAATGTCTACAACCGGAGAGTTTTCTGAAACAGGATTAACTTTTACTGAAGAATTTCTGCAAGTTTCAATAACAGAACAGTCTCTAAGCATAACAACTGCTTTCCTTGGAGATTGACAAAGGTTGGGACTTTAGCATTTAGAGTCTTTTGGTATTGTGCGCTGTTCCACTGGATTTAGGGGTTTAGTTGCGGTCCAGTAGGCACGCTAGCATTAGCAGGGATTTAGATTTGAACTCACGGTTTTGGTTCAGCTGAGGCCGGGAGGTTTTGAGGCCTAGCGTGTCTTTGAAAGTTGCGCAGAACCGTCCTGTTAGTCCGGCATCCACGAGATCAGCAACCCAAGAGAGCGATAATTGGACGCAGCTCCCTTATATGGGCAGGGGCTGGACTAGTGCTAATTGGTCCATACTGATGTCAATCACCATTACAAGGATTTGTGGGTAACACGTGACCCAAGGACCTCCAAAGGTCCTCCAACATTCCATAGAGGTTATTAGCATGGTCACATGACCGAAGGTCCTGCGATGCCAAACAAGGTAAGCACTATACATTATCATAAAATATATATGATTATTAAATATATTCTATATGTATTATCATTAGAGAATTAGACTTGAGGAGAGGCGACTAGGGTCTGTCCCACCTGAGGAACCCTACCTGAGCGTAGTTACTCTGACCTCTACACAAGGTACAGTATGCAATACGGTACTGGGAGACCACACACACTTAAAAGGGTATTCCGGGCAAAAACATTTTATCTCCTATCCAAAGGATAGGGGATAAGATGCCCCCTCCCATAGACATGAATGGAGGGGGCGTTGCGTGACGTCACGTCCCCAGTCCCCAGATGCGGGTGTAAAATGTTTTTGCCCTGAATACCCCTTTAATTTCCTCAGTGCGCAGCAGCCTCCTATTGTAATTTTCACTGTGATTCTGGATCCCAGACTTATGTTTATTATTTTGGCGGACTTCCAATTGGACTGCATTGCGGTCAATAAGGACAACACTAGAGATGAGCGAACTTACAGTAAATTCAATTCGTCACGAACTTCTCGGCTCGGCAGTTGATGGGTTTTCCTTAATAAATTAGTTCAGCTTTCCGGTTCAGACTCCTTCCTAGGAATGTATCCACCTTTTCCAGCCCACCGGAGCACCGGAAAGCTGAACTAATTTACGCAGGAAAAGTCATCAACTGCCGAATTTATTGTAAGTTCGCTTGTCTCTAGACAACACACATCTAGGTGGGCCTATCGCTAACTTGTTTTGCCGCCGGCACAGTGTGAATAGGCCATTACTGTCTCTGTGCTGACAAACTGAGGAATTGATTCAGTCGGCGCTAGGACCATGCAGACATTGCCTGTCCCCATAGAGGGTAATGTCTACTGCGCCGATTCCGTAGTGTGGACTGTGTGGTTGAATCCCATTGACAGCAATGGGACTCTGTGTGGAAATTCTACAGTGTGAACCTAACCTTAGTGTCTTTACATGTGGCACCAGGGCCTGGATTCACATACCAACCCCGCACCCCACCACAAGCAGTGTTCCCCAACCTGTGACTTTCTAACTCCCATCATGCCCCGATGGCAGATAGAACATACAGGCAGGACTGGCTCTGTAAATTTGTATTTTAGGCCCAAATACCTTTCAGGACAATGCAGCTAGGGCTGGGCGGTATGACCAAATGTGTGTATCACGGTATTTATGTAACTTTTGGTGGTTCCACGGTATTTCCTCCTCGTCCGCCCCCCCCCCCCCAAATTAATTATCAGCCCAGCGCTGCCCCCAACGGGGTAAATACTCACATGCCACCCCCAAGCGCTGCCCTCCTCGCCCTGTTTGTTGCGGCCGCCGGCGCTGACACTCTATAGCTGTATCCCTATGCCCGGGCTGCGAAAGGTAACAAAATAAACTAACGCACTGTCTTGCGTCGGCCTTACGCTGGGGACGGGAACGTCGGAGAGCCGTCAGCCTATCACCGGCCGCAGCGATGTTCCGCCTCGGCCGGTGATAGGCTGAGCCCACTGTCATGTATGGAGCTCTGGCCGGCTCCTTACATGACAGTGGGCTCAGCCTATCACCGGCGGAGGCTTAACATCGCTGCGGCCGGTGATAGGCTGACGGCTGTCCGACTTTCCCCATCCCCAAGAAGCAGATGAGGCCGGTACCGGACCAACGGGAGGCGAGTTAAAGTCTATTTTGTTTATTTTTTTGCAGCCTGGGCATAGGGATACCGCACAGTATAGAGCAGTGGTCTTCAACCTGCGGACCTCCAGATGTTGCAAAACTACAACTCCCAGCATGCCCGGACAGCCAACGGCTGTCCGGGCATGCTGAGAGTTGTAGTTTTGCAACATCTGGAGGTCCGCAGGTTGAAGACCACTGGTAGAACAGCGCTCGCAGGTCACATATGATTAGTGATGGCGACAGCGCAGCGCCGGGCTGATAATTAGTTCATTCCCGAGGGGGAGGAGCCAAACCGATATTGCGGTACGGGTTAAAATTCATATCGTGCAGCACAAAAGTTTCGTTATTCGGTATGAACCGGTATACCGCCCAGCCCTAAATGCAGTGTTGCCATTTAATTTTACTTTATTATTCTGCATGACTTTTTCTGCCTCTACGACTCCAGAACGTCAAACTCCCGAACCCCCCCCCCCCCCCCCCCCGCCTTCGCCCGCCGCCCTCCTGCGCATTGCACATGCCTAATTCAATATCAATATGACAAAGATTGCTGGATAGGCTTTCAGACCATAAAAAAAACAACAACATGTGAAACAAATATCTGGCTGCGGCCAGAGAGAGAGAGGTAATAGCTCTTACTGGAATGCCACTGGATGTTTTCCATAACCTCGTAAAATAGGCCGCACATTCTGCTACGGAGGGGGCAAAATAATAAAGTACAGAGGAGAGGTGAGGATCCAGAGGGGGCCGGGGGCCAGGGAACATGGATAAATAACTGTGTGTTATTATGCTGTAGCGTTTGTTTTGCGCTGGCCCGTCCTCTAACCCTACTCAGGTAATGGAGGCCGACGGTTCCTTCGACGTGTCCTAAGTGCACGTGGGCTGCCATATGGAGCGTCTACCTTTTTTTTTGGGAATATTAGCATTCATTACATGCTTTCGAATTAGGCCTCAAAGACGCAGGAGCGACGTTTCCTCTGACTGTGGACCTCCAGCTGTTGCAAATCTACAACTCCCAGCATGCCCGGACAGCCTGCATATGCCAACATTTATTATTTATCCATGTATGTTTATATTGAAAATGGGGATAATTCGATTTTTGGTGATGAATATGTTACTTAGTACCTTATCCTGATCATGTACATCTAATTTTTATGCCTCTATCACCGATATTTATTATAAAAATACTTCCTTTTATTAGCTCACAGTGTTCTCAGGGGAAGGGGGCGTGTCCCTCCCTTGTGGTGGTGTGAGGTGATTGGTGTGTGGTGGACGTGTCCCTCCCTTGTGGTGGTAGGAGGTGATTGGTGTGTGGTAGGAGGGGTGTGTCCCTCTCTTGTGGTTGATGGGTTGTGATTGGTGTGTGGTGGGAGGGGAGTGTCTCTCCTTGTGGTGGTGGAAGGTGATTGGTGTGTGGTAGGAGGGGGCACGTCCCTCCCTTGTGGTGGTGGGAGGTGATTGGTGTGTGGTGGGCGTGTCCCTCCTTGTGGTGGTGGGAGATGATTGGTGTGTGGTAGGAGGGGACGTGTCCCTCCCTTGTGTTGGTGGGAGTTGATTGGTGTGTGGTAGGAGGGGTGTGTCCCTCTCTTGTGGTGGTGGGAGGTGATTGGTGTGTGGTAGGAGGGGGCGTGTCCCTCCCTTGTGGTGGTGGGAGGTGATTGGTGTGTGGTGGGAGGGGAGTGTCTCTCCTTGTGGTGGTGGAAGGTGATTGGTGTGTGGTAGGAGGGGGCATGTCCCTCCCTTGTGGTGGTGGGAGGTGATTGGTGTGTGGTAGAGGGGTGTGTCCCTCTCTTGTGGTTGATGGGTTGTGATTGGTGTGTGGTGGGAGGGGGCGTGTCCCTCTCTTGTGGTGGTGGGTGGTGATTGGTGTGTGGTGGGAGGGGGAATGTCCCTCTCCCCTCTCTTGTGGTGGTGGGTTGTGATTGGTGTGTGGTGGGAGGGGCATTTCCCTCCCTTGTGGTGGTGGGAGGTGATTGATGTGTGGTGGGAGGGTGCGTGTCCCTCCTTGTAGTGGTGGGTGGTGATTGGTGTGTGGTGGGAGGGGGCGTGTCACTCCCTTGTGGTGGTGGGTGGTGATTGGTGTGTGGTGGTGGGAGGTGATTGGTGTGTGGTGGGAGGGGCATTTCCCTCCCTTGTGGTGGTGGGAGGTGATTGATGTGTGGTGGGAGGGTGCGTGTCCCTCCTTGTAGTGGTGGGTGGTGATTGGTGTGTGGTGGGAGGGGGCGTGTCACTCCCTTGTGGTGGTGGGTGGTGATTGGTGTGTGGTGGTGGGAGGTGATTGGTGTGTGGTGGGAGGGGGCATGTCCCTCCTTGTGGTGGTGGGTGGTGATTGGTGTGTGGTGGGAGGGGGCGTGTCACTCCCTTGTGGTGGTGAGTGGTGATTGGTGTGTGGTGGGAGGGGGCGTGTCACTCCCTTGTGCTGGGGGAGGTGATTGGTGTGTGCTGGGAGGGGGCGTATCCCTACCTTGAGGTGGTGGGTGGTGATTGGTGTGTGGTGGGAGGGGGCATGTCCCTCCTTGTGGTGATGGGTGGTGATTGGTGTGTAGTGGGAGGGGGCGTGTCCCTACCTTGTGGTGGTGGGAGGGGATTGGTATGTGGTGGGAGGGGGTGTGTTCCTCCCTTGTGGTAGTGGGAGGTGATTGGTGTGTGGTGGGAGGGGGTGTATCCCTCCCTTGTGGTAGTGGGAGGTGATTGGGTGGGAGGGGGTGTATCCCTCCCTTGTGGTGGTGGGAGGTGATTAGTGTGCTGTGGGAGCAGACATGTCCCTCCTTATGGTGGTGGGTTGTGATTGGTGTGTGGTGGGAGAGGGCTTATCCCTCCCTTGTGGTGGTGGGAGGTGATTGGTGTGTGGTGGGAGGGGGCATTTCCCTCCTTGTGGTGGTGGCTGGTGATTGGTGTATGGTGGGAGGGGGCTAGTCCCTCCCTTGTGGTCGTAGGTGGTGATTGGTGCATCTGCTTTTGCAGCCTTGTCCTAGAGTCATCTCTTGTCTATGACTCATGGACAAGCTGATGCTGCTGCAGGACTGATTAGTGTCGTAGTAGGTATGCGAACCCCTAGTGCTGGGATTTTCAGGAGCCATTTTCTTTATTAAATATTATACAAATTTTAAACAACAATTTTAGAAAAGGTCTTTAATTTTCAGCAGTTACAACATATAAAAAGTTTTTGGATCTGACGATGCCCATTTATTAAACACTTTTTTAGTCCCTTTAGGGAACCTGTATGAGCAATCATATAGATGTGCTGCATGGATCCATTACATCTGCCCTCTAATGACAGAGCCTGCCACTGAGTCTCGGCAACTTTTGGCCGCCTTTTAGGCTGCCATGACAACAGATCCCCTGCCCCAGAGCAGATAAACTAATCGATCCACTAATCAATAATGAAAATCATTGACAATTCTTTTCTTTATTGATTATTATTGTTTTTATAGTTTAGTTGTTTTAGCCCCCCCCCCCCAAAAGTATATATTATAGAAACAGACTGAATATAAACACAAGCGGATCAAGTTCGTCTCCTATAGTCAATGGACCCATACATGCAGGTATACAGCAGGACACTTCAAGATAACTTCCTGCCGGTATGTTGACATACTGTCTATTGGTGACCATTCTAAAAATTAGATGGGAATGGAACCTTAGGCCATGTTCACACAGCAGAATTTTCAAGCGGAATCTGGCAGAAAAATTAGGCATGGAAATTCTGTTTCAGTCCCAATGTTTTCAATGGGATTCTACAGCCCCGTGCACATGGTGGGATTTCCATGGTTGAAGCATCTGCCGCGGAAATCCTATTTCTGGCTTTTGCAGAAAGAGTCTATGCATTGCTGTCTATGAAGATGGCACATTTTCATACTGTCCTAGCGCCGGCATGTTCTGCCGATGCTCGCTGTCTTCGAAATGTCCGCCGGAAATTTTCCTGGTGGATATTCCACAAAACTCCTGCCGAGTGAACGTGGCCTTAAGTGGAATATACTGGAAATCAATAAGGAGAAGAGAACATAGAAGCATGTATATATATTTTATGATATATAGTGACTGGGTTGGTGACTGGGTGACTGAAGACTACTGACCATAACCTCCAAAATGGTTGACTATAGATGCAACTTACTGTCTCAAGCAGGAACAGCAGCTCTAGAGAACAAACTGCTGCTTTATGAAATAAAATCAGTGCTTTAACTGGGCCGGAACGCGGCGTTACTCTGTACCGACACTTCCAAAAATGGCTCTGGAGAGTACCAGCACCTCTCTGTGCGCCCAGAACGTGGGTTTCTCGTACCGGAACGCAGCCCCAGGCCCGTCGCTATACTGTTCGGCAGGCAGCTCGCCCTGTCGGCCTGCTGGGCCAGCAGTGCGAGACCCTGCCTGGAGCAGGAGGCAGAGACTGAAGTCGCTGCCTCCGGCTCCTTTTTGTGCCCTGCTCCGCTCTGGCTCACCGTCAGTTGGTCCGGGATTTGTATTTCCGCGCGTCACTGCCGTCACATGACCATCATGACGTCACGCTGAATTCAAGGGCCGGCGTCCTAACGCCGGCCCTAGAGCGTGATGTGTCACGTGACGGTACGCAGCTCACAGGATTACCGCGCTAAGTGAGTGAATGTTATTTCAACCTGCCTACTGGGTCTGGGGGGAGGGGGTTAATCTGGGGCACCGTACTATCTTCCTACGGGGGGGAGGGGGTTAATCAGGGGGGTACTACCTTCTAACAGGGTGGGGGGAGAGGGGGTTAAACTGGGGGGTACTGCATTCCTACAGGGGGGAGAGGGGTTAATCTTGGGGGTACTACCTTCCTACAGGGGGGGGAGGGGGTTAATCTGGGGGGTACTACCTTCCTACAAGGGGGGTTAAACTGCAGGTACTACCATCCTACTGGGGGGGGGGAGGGGGTTAATCTGGGGGTACTACCTGCCTACTGGGGGGGAGGGGGTTAATCCCCCTCCCCCCAGTAGGCAGGTAGTACCCCTAGATTAACCCCCTCCCTCCAGCAGGCATGTAGTACCCCCAGATTAACCCCCTCCCCCCAGTAGAAAGGTAGCACCCCCCAGATGAACCCCCCTCCTGGGTTAATCTGGGGGTACTACATGCCTGCTGGAGGGTGGGGGTTAATCTAGGGGGTACTACCTTCCTACAAAGGGGGGGGGGTTTAAACTGGGGGTACTACCATCCTACTGGGGGGGAGGGGGTTAATCCCCCCCCAGTAGGCAGGTAGTACCCCTAGATTAATCCCTCCCTCCAGCAGGCATGTAGTACCCCCAGATTTACCCCCTCCCCCAGTAGGAAGGTAGCACCCCCAGATGAACCCCCCTCCTGGGTTAATCTGGGGGTACTACATGCCTGCTGGAGGGAAGGGGTTAATCTGCGGGTTACTACCTGCCTACCGGGGGGAGAGGGTTAATCTGGGGATACTACCTGCCTGCTGGGGGGGAGGGGGTTGATCTGGGGTACTACCTGCCTACCGGGGGGAGGTGGTTAATCTGGGGCCCCAAGTAGGCAAGTAGTACCTCCAGATTAACCCCCCCAGTAAGAAGGTAGTACCCTCAAATTAATCCCTCTTTCTGCCAGTAAGAAGGCAGCACTCCCAGATGCTGGGGGCCTCCATGTCTATTTTGCTTTTGTGGGGAAGTATACTGCACCTAATGTGGGGAACTATACTGCACCTAATGTTTGGGAACTATACTGCACCTAATGTGGGGGAACTATACTGCACCTAATGTGGGGAACTATACTGCACCTAATGTGGGGGAAACTACTGCACCTAATGTTTGGGAACTATACTGCACCTAATGTTTGGGAACTATACTGCACCTAATGTTTTGGGAACTATACTGCACCTAATGTTTGGGAACTATACTGCACCTAATGTGGGGAACTATACTGCACCTAATGGGGGGAACTATACTGCACCTAATGTGGGGGAACTATACTGCACCTAATGTGGGGGAACTATACTGCACCTAATTTGGGGAACTAAACTGCACCTAATGTGGGGAACTAATGTGGGGCCCCAAGTAGGCAAGTAGTACCTCCAGATTAACCCCCCAGTAAGAAGGTAGTACCCTCAAATTAATCCCTCTTTCTGCCAGTAAGAAGGCAGCACTCCCAGATGCTGGGGGGCCTCCATGTCTATTTTGCTTTTGTGGGGAACTATACTGCACCTAATGTGGGGAACTATACTACACCTAATGTGGGGGAACTATACTGCACCTAATGTGGGGGAACTATACTGCACCTAATTTGGGGGAACTATACTGCACCTAATGTGGGGGAACTATACTGCACCTAATGTGAGGGGAACTATACTGCATCTAATGTGGGGGAACTATACTGCCAACCTAATATGGGGAACAGGTTTATGACCGGAGGAAGCACGATCACCATGCGAAACGGAGCTTGGTCGCCATCCTGTGTCCCCCCACTACCCTCTTCCCATTTAACATATTTGTGAGTATGAAATAAAAGAAGATTTATTCAGCTGGTTGCGGTGAGTTGCCGATTATTTTCCTGCTTCTTTGAAACGTAAATATATATTCAGCCAACCCACTAGGAGGAGATATATACTTTTAATAAACCATATTTGTATATTTATGGATAGTAGACACATGATCACTTAGGATAAACAAGCCCACATTTATAAAGGACACACCTTCAATCATGATGGACACACCCATCATTTGAGCATAAGTTGCTCCAGAGAAAGCCAGGTGGAGGAACAGCGGAACGGACGAGGGTCTCCAGTAAGTCCTGTATAGCCCTCCAGCACAAGGAGGATGACAGCTGGAGGAAGCTAACAGAGGCGGCCATTTTGATGGATATTTCAAGATGGATCCACCAAGCTGAATGAAGTACTTAGGAAGAAATCCCAGCTGGTGAGACAAGATTTATGGACATTCCTACATAACCTTATATGAAGATTTCTTGTTTTATGTACTGTCTGCCATGATGTCAAAAAAATTACAATAAATGTATGTTTTTTTATACAAACAAAGAGCTCTCTCTCTCCATGGTCAGACCGGTTATAATTTAGCGATTCGGTTATATTTAACAGGCCTCTACTACTCAGTATGGGGGAGGATGGAGAACATTGGCCGTCAGACTTATTATCCGGAGACAATTTGGCTCAGCAGATGACAGACGTGTGTGATGATCAGTCAGGTTGCCCTGTGAGGACCTGGAATGAGATCCAACACCTGCAGCAGTAATTTATGTAGCCCTGGGGTGATCCCAATGATACATTTGGTATTTGGCACCTGTGCAGATGTTCTATGGTTTCCTACAGCTAAAATTTACTAGATTGATACTGAGGGTATAACACCACAGCACATGGAGTTTGGGGACAATATAATAAGTGTAGAGGAGATCCTGGATAACCGTCCCACCTACAAATTCTTGTATATGTAACCTATAATGTGGACTATAAACCCACTATAGCCCCTTAGGGAAGATAGGGAAGATAGAGTTGGCTGAATTCCCGGCTACAGTGTCCTGTACAAAGGAACAGGAAGTCCATTACAGGATGAACAGCAGACAGGACATTGGGCTGAAGACAACAGAGCAGAAAGTTTGCATCAAAAGCAGAAGGAAAACATGAAAGATCACAAAAGATAGTAAAATAACCTTACATGTGTTTACTATTATATGTTCATTTATTAGACAGCTGAAAATAGGTTTCATCATTGGACAACCCATTTAATAACATACATGCCCAAAAAATGGTGTTCTAGGGGGGAGGTCTTCTCAAAGAAGATGGCCAAAATGCATAATATATGATGGAATAAAATATTGGTCTCAAGAAATCTGGTATGGACAAGATAGTGGTCTTCTTAAGAGGTGGTCTTTTGGAGAGGTTTCACTATATTAAAAGGAAGAGGGTGCAACTCTGACCCCCTGTGGTACTCAACTAGTAACTGGGACCTAATTCGAATATGTTCTATTGATAACCAGCCTCAGGACTGAGCTAGAATCATTTTTTTTACCCATTTTTGTGTCCTGGTACATGTTTACTACAGGCCAGTTATGTGGAACAGACTCTGCCATGATAGAATTTTTAAATATAAGGAATATGGGGGAGATTTATCAAAATCTGTGTAGTGGATAAGTTGACCAGTTGCCCATAGCAACAAATCAGAGTGTCTTTAATTTTTAAAAAGACCTCTGGGGGGGGGGGGGGGGGGCGGAATGAAGTCTCTGATTGGTTGCTATGGGCAACTGATCCACTTTTCCTATGCACGGATTTTGATAAATCTCCTATGTTTCTGAATATCATTGTACCCAAATCACTAATTCAGGGGGCGGATACCATCTGGACCTGCTGATTTGTCAATTTGTGTGGACTTCTTGTTAATTAAAGCAGGTGACATTTAACAATTTAAGAATTTACATTATTCATAATCATGTCATCCGTCATTGGATTTCCTATGTAAATACAACAGAGATGAAGGCATTTAATAGATTGGCCTTTTTTCCATCCTCCTCCATCGTTACACCCAGATTATCTCTGACTGAATGAATGAACATGTACACTTTTACATTGAAAGGATAGAAAGAGCCAACAATTCCAGTTTTATATTTCTTACTATTTGCCTCAGCCGAGGCAAGTGGTCTCCATCACCCAAAGTGCAAGAAAAAGTGCAAACGTGTCACACAAAAAAAAACCTGCACAAAGGATGTGGTCTATCGCTAAGCCCTTCCCCAACAGGAGAGAGACCCCCAACAAACCTACCCTTCCCCTCCCGGCCAAAAGGCACCTGCAAGGATCCAGGTTCGATGCCCCTTTTCGCTGAAGCTACTAAGGGGCCGCAAATGCTCCTGGCTTCAACCTAGGCGTTAACTAAGGTATCAGCCAAGGAGCCGTATACTGATGGCATCTCGGCCAAAGCAAAGATGCCCGGGGGTGCAGGGAGGTGAGGAACCTGATGGCCACACACACCTCCCCTAGACCACCAGGAGGGACACCCAGAAGGGCTACCGCATCCTAACAATCCTGTGAACAAACAAAACACGTAAAAGTGGCACAGTGACATACAACAATAATAAATAAATGGATGAGTGCAGATATTTCTTACTATTTATACTTAAGAATATCTTTGGGTGACTTATACTTTCTCTGGCAAGGATTCTACCGGTCTCAGTCTTTGCCGCCCAGTTGCCCATAGGAACCAATCAGATCCGTTCTTTAATTTTTCAGAGGCCTTTTCAAAAATGAAAGAAGTGATCTGATTGGTTGCTATGGGCGACTCAGCAACGTATCCTCTGGACAGGTTTTGAAAAAATCTCCCCCAATGTATCTTTCCTCTTCATAAAATTTTAAAGTCTAATTGCTGCCTTCTTGTTTTTGTTTTTTTTTAAATAAAGTTTATTCACAGAAGTATACAGTACAGACATTGGAACAAAGAAGTACAGAGTCATCAGTGAAATGATCTTTAGATATTTAGGACATTTGACTCTACTGCATACAAAATGAAAAAGTGTAAGACCCCTGGTGTTTTTATAAAGAAAAAACAATAATACCAATAAAACAAACAACAAAACCTCTCTCAGGGTCATATAGAACAAGTAAGAGAGTAGACCATGACAGACCAAGTCGATATTGTGCTACATCCTAAGTGTTCCCTGAACAAACACAATAAAGGTACAGTTAGACCGCTCACCATCCCGACAGAGGAGGAATTATATTAGTCATGCGCCCTACCCACAAGAAAAAGAAAGTGAGCCATTGGCCAGCTCAGGTAGGTAATTCCAAGTTCCATAAGGTACCATTGATACGCTCTATACTATGCTATGAAGAAGATTTAAAGGGGTACTCCGGCCCTAAGACATTCCTTTGGATAGGGGATAAGATGTCTGACCGTGGGGGTTCCGCCGCTGGGGACCCCCGCAATCTTGCATTCGGCTCCCACCTCTTTGAGGTGCACGTCGTGCTTCCAGCTCACAAACTGCCGGGTGCCGACCACTGGGCAGGAGTATTGTGACGTAATGACTGCGCCCCTGTGTGATGTCACCCCCCGCTATGCAAGTCTATGGGAGGGGGCGTGACATCCGTCACGCCCCCTCCCATAGACTTGCATAGCGGGGGGTGACATCACACGGGGGCGGAGTCGTGACGTCACAATTCTCCGGGACCGTGGTCAGCACCCGACCGCGTGTGAGATGGCATCGCGGCGTGCAGCTCAAAGAGGTGGGTGCCGAATACAAGATTGACGAGGTACCCAGCGGCGGGACCCCTGCGGTCAGATTTCTTGTCCCCTATCCTTTGGATAGGGGATAAGATGTCTTAGGGTCTGAGTACCCCCTTTAAAATGGGCCACAATGTTATGTCTTTCCACCTCATTTGATGAGTATTGTAAGTAGGCCTTCCACTTATGAAAAAATGATTTGGCGCGTAATTCCGAATTTCTTATTGCAAGTAACAACTCCCTGTGAAGTACAGAGTGGAATTCTTGAAAGATTTCCGCTATGTTTGGAATCGGGGGAATGAGCAAGTGTCTTAGAAGGCACAATTTTGTGACTAAAAATAGGAGCCTTTCGTCCTCTATCTGGAGGATCCGATTCTCGCATAGGAAGATATTGGAATAAGTAGGGTCCAGGTGAGGTGGGAAGTCTGTAACCCCAAATAGTGTCAACTAGTTCTCGGATTTCCTGCCACAAGCACATCACTTGTGGACACTCCCATAAACAATGCCATAGATCAGCCCTTGACAGGTAGGACAGTGATCAAGATAAAGAGGGGGTGGTGGTGTTCCCTGCCACTTAAATCCATAAATGAAATGCATTAAATATGTTTGTAAATCCGGGTCATCAATATGAGTAGACCATTTAACAAGCGCCTTTGCCGCCGCTCCCTTTAACATTACATCCCTGATGTTTGCGTAGATGAGAAAAAAGGAGTGATTTTTTACAGGACCCCACCAATGTGTCAAAATTCCTAGGTTTCTCTACGGTACCGTATCCCCTGACCAAGCTACCAAAAAAAAAGAGAACAGAATTGGTTAAAAAGCCAGTGATGTGTACTGGGAAGAACATACTTAACATTGAACTCTTCCCAACTCATGAGTGTCCTACTACAGCCCTTTAAAAAGTCTCCAAATGCACTTATCAACCCACACCTTGCGGGCCGGATTATCCATACAGGCCCTCATTTAATATTCTAAACCCGACTTGTTTTGTCGCGTTTTTTTGGCGAATCTTTGTCTGCAACATGTCGCAGACATCGTGTGCCAGTCTGCGACACGATGCAACAATTTTTCCCGACGGACCCGATGTGGATTCTCCCAAACCCGAAAAAGGGGCATAACCCGACATTTCTGAGCTTTCCCACGTATTTATAAAGGTTTCCAACCCGAATTTGTTGAATTGTTGTGGATTTTTTCCCGACAACTCAGAGGAGTTGGAAACCAAAACCAACAAAATCCCTGTGCGACAAACAGGATGCGACATAATAATAAATACCAGGGGAAAAAAGCAGTCGGGTAAGAAAGCAACATAGACTTACAACCCGATTTTCTAAGTAAATGAGGGCCACAGTGTTTTAAAGCAGGAGTATGCCATAACTGAAAGAATTATCAAATGCTTTTTCGGCATCTAAAGCCAACAGTGCCGGGACCCGGCTGGAATATGGCTGTGCAGTCACAGCTCCCTGAACTGCTAGAACTGTTGGTAGATTACAAACCGCCGCCCTACCCTTCATAAAACCCACTTGGTGGGGCCCAATTAATTTAGGTAATAAGGAGGCTAATAACACTAATAACTGGGAAATCCGTTTTACATCCACGTTTATCAGAGATATGGGACGATATGCCCCTGGTAGAGAGGGGTTCTTGCCTTCTTTATGTCAAACTTTTATATGGGCCATATTAACCTATTGAGGGAGAAGCCCGGTGGAAAGGATGTTGGTTTAGACTGCCTGGAGAGTCGGGCTAATTTTGTCATGAAGTAATTTGAAAAACTCTCTCGAGTACCCGTTGGGGCCGGGCACTTTATGGTTCTTAAGATTTTTGATCCCTGAAGATACCTCCTCAATAGTAATAGGAGCGTTGAGGATAGCATTATCCTCCTCCGATAAAGACGGTAGGGATACGTTTTTAAAGAAGTTATGTCCCGCTACCACATCTAAATGTTGTTTAGCATATAATGACTGGTAAAACTGTTTAAAGATATCAGCTATTTCTTTTGGTCGTGTACGCAGAGTGCCCAACCTGTCTCTCATTGGTCTAATAGGAACTATAGGCCTTTGTCCACTCGTCATTTTTGCCAATAGTCTACCCGATTGTTGCCAAACCTATAAGGTCGCAAAACAGTCTTTGTGATAAGTATCTGCTGCCGCCTGGGAAGTCTCAAACGAGGGCTGAGCCTGTATCCAGGTCTCTTTCGCTGTTTCCGATGGCGAGGTGAGAAAGGCAGTATAAGGCTATTGTAGGGCTTTAGTTGTCGCCAACTTTTTATGAGAAGTGATGTGAGCAATTATTCTGCCTCTCAAGACCGCCTTACCCTCCTCCCAGAATAGAAAAGGATCTCCGGTATGTTCAGCATTACAAATAGCATATTCCTCCCACCAATGGCCCAACAGTTGTGCAAAATGTTCATTAGTGTTGAGTGCGAATATTCGCAATTCAAATATTTATCGCGAATTTTGCCTATTCCTGAATATGTCGAATATAGCGCTATATATTCACAATTACAAATATTCGTCATTTTTTTCTCCCACAGAACACATCACAGTGATCTCATCCCTCCCTGCTTCCAGATTGTGGTCTAAAGAAGACGTCTAAACTATTTACTGCATTAGACTGGAGAGCGAATATTCGCGAATATCGTCACTAAAATTAGATAGGAAGATAGATAGTGACGATATTCGCGAATATGACATGACAATATTCAAAATGACAAATGTCATAGACCATTATCACTTCTGTATAGACCAAGAATATTAGGAGATAGATATGAGATAGATAATATAGGTAGATAGTTACAGTCGCATTTTAATACGAATGTCACGTGACGCAGTTCCGCATATGCGCATTTACACAAAGCGAAAATAACCATGAATATATCGAATATGTGAATTTGACGAATATAGGAAGAATATTCGTCCACATATTCGCGAATATAGGATGGATATTCGTCCATATATTTGCGAAATATTGCGAATTTGAATATGGCATATGCCGCTCATTACTACTAGGTAACCCTACATGACTGAGGTTTATGTCAATGAGAACCAGGCACCATATAGAAGTAACAAATCCTCTTTGGGCGATTTTGGGAGATTTTGTTACATGTTGTTTTCTCTAAACATATGGAAGATTTTAATTCTTCATGGCCTCAAAATATAGTTGTGGTGTCCCGGTACAGGACCTGTCCTGTACCATCCTTAAGTCCCCTCAGGAAGAGTTCCTTAGGTCCATTGGGCTCTCCTGCAAGGCTCCCCCCTTGTTGTCTCATGGCAATGCAAAGTATATTCATTATGTTTATCTATTGTTCATATGTATAAAGTTGTACAGTTTGTATAAAATGTATAGGACCTTCCTTGGTCATGTGATCTACTGTCATGTGATATACCCAGAGTTCCATGGGCACAGGAACCCCAGGCATTAGCAGCCAATGGGCTTTAGTCCAGCCCCCTAATATATAAGGCGCTGTAGTCTCTCAGTTAGATCTCTTATTCCTGCACTCTCTTAGTTCCTGCTCTTGTTCCTGCACTCTCTTATCTCCTGGACCTAAAGAAAGCACAAAGTGCTGTATACTGCAAATTCATCTCATCTAGGCCAAAGCCTTAAGAAACGCAGCCACTTCGAAAACATGAGCTACAATTCTCTCTACAAATCCAGTGACTACTACTCAGCTAAGGAATATATTAGTAGCACAGTGGCCTGCCAAAATATCTCAATAACTACAAGTCCAAGCAAACCTGCGAGGTATCCTGTGTCCCGGTTGCCTCTGAAGGATCTGCATAATTGTAAAGACTGTTCCCTAATCATCATTTCAAGTAAAGGTTCCAGTTTATTAAGAATCCTTGCTGTGAACATTCCTTTATTACAAACCGTTTTTTGGGTTGGTTGACTGCGATTACCATACCGGAATAACCACATCCTGGCGTCACGAACATTAAGGGGTTAACAACATCTTGCCCCCAGGGTTTATACCACCAGACCCTGCTACATACTGCAACACCCCAGTCACCACATATTTACCACAACAAAAATAAAATAAATAAAAACCAGTAAGTTCATTGCAATAGTTGGTGAACTGAATCATACAGCCTAAGGGACTTTTACAAACCAGAACCCACAGGCACAACAATGATACAGATCTAGACAATACAACAATAAGAAAACCACACAAAGGTAGAAAATACAGCAGTAGGTGGAACGAGCATGTGCCGAGCAAGCATAAACTTGAAGAGATTGCTGTATATTGCTGTATATTGTAGGCACTATATATATATGGCTTATTGGTTGTTAATCTGCATTTAACTATGAAACATTTTTGAAAGTTTTTGAAATGTTTGTTGTGTTGTGGTTTATGGAGCCCTGTGCATAGATTATGGTGGGTATCTTGGCCCCTAAAGGGTTACTCCAGAGGGGGGGGGAAATGTTTTTTAACTAACCGGTGCCAGAAAGTTCTACAGATTTGTAAATTACTTCTATTTAATGATCTTAATCCTTCCAGTATTTATCAGCTGCGGAAGTTTTGTAGTCCTTTACAGTCTGACCACAGTGCTCTCTGCTGCCACCTCTGTCCGTGCCAGGAACTATCTAGAGCAGGAGCAAATCCCTATAGCAAACCTCTCCTGCTCTAGACAGTTCCTAACACAGACAGAGGTGTCAGCAGAGAGCACTGTGGTCAGACTGGAAAGAACTACAAAACTTCCTCTGGAGCATACAGCAGCTGATAAGTACTAGAAATGCACTGTGTGTAAAGCTGTTGTTTGCAGGTGGACGCAGCATGTGACAGTATTATATTCAGGAGGGACTGTATGTGGCACTATGAGGAGCTTGTTATGGTATTGAGAATGAGTACTGGCTGCCAAATGGAGTATCCAAAGATGTCTGGGTGGAAATCTCAGTAAGAAGAAGCTGTAAGACGTCATGGCAGTCTGAACCAGATGGCGGAAAAAAGGAATGAGTGCATAGAAGACGTCACCCGTGGGTCACTGAATGACTTGGTGCATTTCATTAAAGGGTACCTCTCATCAAATAAACTTTTGATATATTTTAGATGAATGAATGTTGAATAACTTTCCAATAGCATGTTAATGAAAAATATGCTTCTTTCTATTGTATTTTTCCCGATCAGTCCTGTCAGCAAGCATTTCTGACTCATGCTGGAGTCCTAAACACTCAGAGCTGCCAGCCTGCTTTGTTCACAGCCAAACAGGCTGTGAACAAAGCAGGCTGGCAGCTCGGAGTGTTCTCCTTTGTGAACAAAGCAGACTGGCAGCTCGTAGTGTTTAGGACTCCAGCATGAGTCTGAAATGCTTGCTGCCAGGACTGGTAGGGAGACCCCTAGTGGTCATTTCTTCAAAGTGGAAAATTAAATAGAAAGAAGCATATTTTTTAATAACATGCAATTGTAAAGTTATTCTGCATACATTAATCTATAATATATCAAAAGTTTTTTTGATGAGAGGTCCCCTTTAATAGTGTATACATATTATCCATGGCGCACAAGCCCACCCCTGGATGTATAGATATAAAAATCATAGACAGACAAACTGATATATAATCTGATACACGCTAGAACATTTTGTTATATGATGATGACTTCACCATTAACCATTCTATGGCGGGTTATAAGAAAACACCTCCTGCCAGGCGCAGACATGTTTATCACAGACAGGACTCCTGTGGTACAGTGTACTTGGCACATTGAGTGTTTGGTTGGCATCCCAGCCGGTGTGGTTTGTCAGACCCAGGAGCAGCCCAAGAAAGTTACATAAGGTCTGGTAAGATGGGTGTGAGACATGAGGTGGAGGACATAAGACCAATGTTCAGAATAAGTTATATACATTGGCTGTTCAATATGTATTCAGTATATCAGCCCTTAATGCTATTACCCCACCAAAGGGCCAGGGCCGTTTGTACAAATTTGGGGGCCCCAAGCAAAATAGACATGGAGCCCCCCCCCCCCCTCCACACCTTAAACACGCAAAGCCTACAGGAACCTTACTGCTCCCACCCTCCCTGTGTCCTTCTTCTTACTACTCCCCCCTCCCCCATGTTCTTCTCACTACTCCCCCTGTGTCCTTCTTATTCCCCTCCCCCATGTCCTTCTTACTCCCCCCTCCCTCTCCCTGTGTTCTTCTTATTCCCCTCCCCCATGTCCTTCTTACCCCCCCCTGTGTCCTTCTTATTCCCCTCCCCCATGTCCTTCTTACTCCCCTCTCCCCCTCCCTGTGTTCTTCTTATTCCCCTCCCCCCTGTACTTCTTACCCCCCCCGTGTCCTTCTTATTCCTCTCCCCCATGTCCTTCTTACTCCCCCCTCCCTGTGTTCTTCTTATTCACCTCCCCCATGTCCTTCTTACTCCCCCCTCCCCCTCCCTGTGTTCTTCTTATTCCCCTCCCCCATGTCCTTCTTACTCCCCCCCCCTCCCTGTGTCCTTTTTATTCCACTCTCCCTGTTTTTCTTATTCCCCCCTCCCCCTCCCTGTGTCCTTCGTACTCCCCCCCCCCATCAGTTTTTTCCCCTCTCTACCCTATGTTCTCAGTTACCCCTGTGGTGTCCCGGTACCGCATCCTGTACGGTACCTATATGTCTGTGGGTCCCCATAGCCAGAGTCCCTAGGACGTAGGGGTCCACGTTATATAGTCTGCCCTTGTCACCTCTATTCCATATAGTAAATCAGTAGTTTACTCAAGGTTTATGTAAATATAGTGATATACATGTAAATAAATGGTTAATTACCTGCGCATAGCGTACCAGGACCTGCGGGTCACATGACTAGGTGAACTCTATGGTATTTCTGCTTTGGGACCTTTGGAGGTCCTTATGACGTATGCAATCCCATCATACTGTGTAACAGTGAATGACAGGTATTCTGACCAATCAGATTCACCCCGCACCCTGCCCATAAGGGAGCGGCGGCCAATGTTCTCTCTCTTGTTCCTGGGCTGGCAAACGAGAAGGATCTGCGCAGCTATTATCGCAGTGAGTTAGGCCTGAGCCTTGCGGCAACGGCTGAATCTGGAGGGGCAAGCTGTGCATAACTAGCTTGCCCCCTGACTGGTGAGCAGTTAAGGGGTTAAGAAATGTACAGGCAAGGTTTTTTATCCCCCTCCCCCGCCTGTAAAACTTCCCAGTGGCTACAGTGGTATGTCCCATGGGTGGGGGGGAAGGAGTGCACCAATCAGGGGTTTAAATAGTTTCCCGGGCTTTCAGAGGCCCTCCCCTGGGTATTTATAGCTGTGGTGCCTCCCTTCCCCCCTCAATCTGCCCAGGACCCGGAGTTTTGCCCTCCCTCCCTCCCTTTTTTGTATCTCTGTTTATTGTAAGTCACAGCTTGGCGGTAAGAAGACGGTGAAAGCGGGGTCAACCCGGGGTAGACCTCCACACAGGACAGTGTGGCAGCACCTCTCGGGTTGGTAAGAAGCCAATCGGTGTCTTTGTTACAGTTAAATTGTTATTTATATAAGTAATTTTATAAATAAAGCTGTGGCCGATTCCCACCCACGGAAAAGTTAAATTGTTGTTGTATCAGTTATTATTTAATTAATTATTGTAATAAGGGGGAGGGGTAGTTATAGCCTGCTAGGAGCTAATTGTGTCTCAGCAGTCTATTCAGAATCGTGAGTGTATCAATCCCAAGCACTCTGCAGGATCACCGGACCTTATCTATCCGCTAAATCCGGACGGATCTGCAATAATTATCCTAAATTCAGAGACTTGTAATAATACTCAGTCACTGAGCAATATAGAGACTGTTTATATAAGACTGTCACTGTGCATTGGATGTACCGCAACCACTTAAGTAAAGTTATTCAAGTTCAAGCAAGTTCAAGTTCAACTTCCTTGTGGACCTTCAGTCATTTAATGCACCTATCGTTACTGGGAAGGGCGGCGATAGGCCGGAGAATTACCTCAGCATACTAGCCCTCAGCCTGGCGTCACGAACTATCTGGTTAATATTAACCCCTCATATACCGAAACAACATCCCCACTACTATACACCCCCCAAGGCATACCACACCTCCTTCCCTGGACCCTGTAGCGTGGCCGAGCTCCTCTACCTCCTGGCTGTCACTCAGTCCAGCCGGGTACCGCGTCGTACAGGAGATTCAGTTTCCTGTTCCCGGCCGGACTGAAAGGAAGTGAGCACTCAGTGTACACTTCCTGTCAGTCCGGCCAGGAACAGGAAACTTAATCTCCTGTTCCTGTACTGCGCGGTACCCGGCTGGACTGACAGCCAGGAGGAAGAGGCGCTCGGCCACACTACAGGGATTGGGAGGAACTCGGGAAGTGACCAGGAGAGCTGCAGCCGTCTAAGGCTGTCTATAGAGTGCGCAGGCGGCTGCAGCCTTCTAGGAAGCACAACAAGGCCCGGCTCTGCTTGGGACCCCGGGCCAGCTCAGGGCCCCAAGCAATTGCTTGATTTGCCTGTCCTTTAGCGATGGGCCTGCAAAGGGCACCACATGTGGTTACACACTACAACAAGTCCAACGGTAAACACCTTTTATAGGCACGGTGTGTGTGTGTGTTATGGGGGCGATGAGAGGTGCAGAGGGGGTGTTATGGGGGCGATGAGAGGTGCAGGGGGGGGTGTTATGGGGGCGATGAGAGGTGCAGAGGGGGTGTTATGGGGGCGATGAGAGGTGCAGGGGGGGGTGTTATGGGGCGATGAGAGGTGCAGGGGGGGTGTTATGGGGGCGATGAGAGGTGCAGGGGGGGTGTTATGGGGGCGATGAGAGGTGCAGGGGGGGTGTTATGGGGGCGATGAGAGGTGCAGGGGGGTGTTATGGGGGCGATGAGAGGTGCAGGGGGGGGGTGTTATGGGAGCGATGAGAGGTGCAGGGGGGGTGTTATGGGGGTGATGAGAGGTGCAGGGGGGGTGTTATGGGGGTGATGAGAGGTGCAGGGGGGGTGTTATGGGGGCGATGAGAGGTGCAGGGGGGTTATGGGGGCGATGAGAGGTGCCGGGGGGTGTTATGGGGGTGATGAGAGGTGCAGGGGGGGTGTTATGGGGGTGATGAGAGGTGCAGGGGGGTGTTATGGGGGCGATGAGAGGTGCAGGGGGGGTTATGGGGGCGATGAGAGGTGCAGGGGGGGTGTTATGGGGGTGATGAGAGGTGCAGGGGGGTGTTATGGGGGCGATGAGAGGTGCAGGGGGGGTGTTATGGGGGCGATGAGAGGTGCAGGGGGGGTGTTATGGGGGCGATGAGAGGTGCAGGGGGGTGTTATGGGGGCGATGAGAGGTGCAGGGGGGGTGTTATGGGGACGATGAGAGGTGCAGGGGTTGTTATGGGGGCGATGAGAGGTGCAGGGGGGGTTATGGGGGCGATGAGAGGTGCAGGGGGGGTGTTATGGGGGCGATGAGAGGTGCAGGGGGTGTTATGGGGGCGATGAGAGGTGCAGGGGGGTGTTATGGGGGCGATGAGAGGTGCAGGGGGTGTTATGGGGGCGATGAGAGGTGCAGGGGGTGTTATGGGGGCGATGAGAGGTGCAGGGGGTGTTATGGGGGCGATGAGAGGTGCAGGGGGTGTTATGGGGGCGATGAGAGGTGCAGGGGTTGAGAGGTGCCACAAGGTTAGCTTGCACAGGGCGCCTGAACACCTAAGGCTGGCCCTGGTCGCACAAGATACAAGGCCATAGGTGACGCCCCCATCAGCAGGGGGTGGCCCTGAAGACTTGGCAATATCCGCTGCACCCAGGGGCTCCTCTAAGCTTCCTAAAAAGGTACAAAACAGAATTAAAATAATCCCTCAGAATCCAGACGTGTATCTCTCAGCAGCAGATCTCTCCTCCCCCACCCGCTTCCTCCTGTGTCTTGCGCTGTTAAATTATTTATCTCAACATGTATTTTGTTCATTAGCCGCGACTCCGTCCCCCCTTCCAGGACATGGGAAAAGCCGAATTCAACACCTCTGCTCTGCTATTAGCAAATGCCAGCAGTCATCTTGCTCCATTCAATTCATCTTGTTCAACAGGCGAGGTGACAATCCTGTATAAGACTACAAAACTTTCCAGGACCCTGTGCATCCAAGATAGTAGGTCGGCACATCGTATATAGCAGTGGTCTCAAAACGGTTGACCTCCAGATGTTGCAAAACTACAGCTCCCAGCATGCCCGGACAGCCTTCGGCTGTCCGGGAGTGCTGGGAGCTGTAGTTTTGCAACATCTGGAGGTCCACAGTTTGGTGACCACTGCTATATAGGATAGATAAATATAAGAAAAATAAAAGAAACAAGTCCAACATCGTAGCATGCGGTGAATCAAACACATAATACAGGAACGGGCACGATACAAAAATGTGACACGTTTCAGGTGTGTGGAACACCTTTAAAGGGGTACTCCACTGGAAAACATTTTCTTTTAAATCAATGGGTGTCAGAAAGTTAAACAGATTTGTAAATTACCTATATTTAAAAATCTTAATCCTTTCAGTATTTATCAACTGCTGAATGCTCCAAAGGAAGTTCTTTTCTTTCTGTCTAACCACAGTGCTCTCTGCTGACACTCTTTTTTATTATAAAAGTACAAAACTTACACAAAAACACAAAACAAGCTTAACCAGCTATAACATAAATAAGAAATACACTGCTACCAAAACACAAAAACAAAACCCTGCCTAACCGGCCAGCCCAGCTTTACAAAAACCAAAAATTTGCCAACCCACCTAACTGAACCAAACAACACACTCACACACATACCAAAAATTTACATAAAAATAGCACAACTTGGCTTATCAAAATATGAAAATAAAATTTAGCACTACCTAGCTACAACTCAAAACCATCCATACTCGGGAAACACAACGCGAAAACAGAACAGTATAACAAAAGTATAACAAGCACACCGCCACAAAAAAATGAAATAAAATATAAAAGCACAACTTGGCTTAGCAAAATATAAACATAAAATTTAGCACTACCTGGCTACAAAAAACAAACAAAAAAAAAAAAAACACATACACTATACCAAGTAAACTGAAATAAACCAAATAAACCACGTAACAACATAACTGGTCCGACTGCCATAACTACTGTAATGCTATAATATTAAAAAAAAATATATAAACAATATACATACAAAATCACATGAACATAATAATATAGTATTTAAGTAAAAATATATATATACACTACAGAAAACCTACAAAAATAATAGAACACCCTACCAAAATCCCTACACTAAAACTGTACCCTCTCCCACATCACCCCTCCTGCACATGGGTCAGAGTCCATACCGTTCATACACAAAATCCTGTCCCTAACTGACCCATGTCAGGTCCCCAAAAGAAAAGCAAAACACCACCACCCACAAATACACCCTCCCCACCTAGCACTCCTCCCAACCAACTTACACACAAACTTATACATACTAACATATACACACTGAACCAAAACCATCTATTTTTTTAGGCCCAAGTTTGGTCGCCTGTAAGCCCTTCTTACCATATCGGCTTAAAACAAAACAAAAAAGCTAGCGTGCACATGCATTAGCCCACCACCAGGAAGAAGGATGGCAGACTTGATACATGAAAATAATTTAAAACTCTTTCCCTAACTCCCCCCTACAATTTTCCCTAATTATATCCCTCCATTAAAACTGACCCTGCTTTCACCCTATCACTATCCCTATAACACTGCCCCTAACCAAAATAAAGGTACTCTACCTAAAAGGTCTATTAACTAGGGCACATCAAAAGAAAAACCTCTCCACAGGAGAGAAGCCCTACTGGTACCAAGACTGCCATACTCCAAAGACCTGATCTTTCCAAAGTCACCTGTTATGTTCCTACAGACCTCCCCCTCGGAGAGGATTTTCTGTTGGGTCGACACTAAGCACCGTGCATTCCACGTGTAGTACCTAACTACTAAGCTAACTATGAATAAAGTGCCCCGGTCTCGGCCACCCAGGTTCCTAAATGCCCCATAAGCCCACTCCGGGTAGGTAAGGCCGGCAAGTTGACTCCAGCCGATGGAAGCACCCACCCGGTTGTAGACCCCTATATTAAAGGGACAATGAAGCAGGAAGTGGTCCATGCTTTCCAGCGTGTCCCCGCACTCTTCTCGGGGACATCCCCGATCATCAGAGTTCCTACACTTCAAATTGTCTCTCACATATAGCTTCCCCTGAAAGCAGCACCAGGCCAAATCCCAAAACTTCTGAGGGATCCTTTTCATGTTCAAAAGATACAACCCCACCCTCAGATCCCGACCTGGGCAGTCCCTGAGCACCAGAGGCTTCTGGAAGTGGGTCAACAGAACCAGTTTGTCAAGGAACTGCCTTGACTGGGTCCTGATCTCCCACACTCCCAGACCCCACTGACGTATCGCCTTCAGAGTCGGGGTAGCGTAAGCCGTAAGATATCCATGGGGCGTACGGAGGTCCTTCACTTGCCCTCCTGTCTCCCATTCCTGGAAGAAAGGCCGAAACCATTCCCTGCAGGAGAGTACCCACGGAGGAGCCCTCTCTTTCCAGAGGTTAGCGATGTTAGCTTTCAAGAAGGTGTTCGTAAAGAACACCACCGGGTTTACCATAGATAAACCCCCTAGTCTCCTCGTGCGGTACGTAACCTCCCTCTTGACTAGGTTAATCCTGTTCCCCCATAACAGTTGGAAAAACAGGCTGTAGATCCTAGTGTAGTAAGCCTCTGGCAAGATACACACGCTGCCCAGATAGATAAACAAGGGGAGCAGGTACGATTTGATCAGGTGTACCCTTTCCCTGAGGGTCATAGACCAACCCTTCCACTGGTCCACCTTCTGAGCGGCATCCTGGAGCTTACCATCCCAGTTTTTGGTGGGATAATTATCCTGGCCGAATGTGATGCCTAAGACTTTTGCTGATTCTTGGGGCCCTGGAAGGGTGTCCGGGAGATCAAACGTGGGATCCCCCCTCCCAGCCAGAGACTTTCACACTTATCCCTGTTGATCTTAGACCTGGATGCCTCCAAGTAGCGGTCCACCTCCGACATCACCACATCGACCTCCTCTGGTGGCAGCCAGACCAGACCCAGAACCACTAATACCATCATTCACACCACCACTCTCATCCACACCAGACTTCCCATTCATACCACTACCACTCCCACCAACATTCACTCCACTGACACTCCCACATACACTCCTCTCATCCACAACACTACTACACTCAGCATTCACACACCCTGCACTCTTGACCTGACTAATAGATTCTGGGCTGGCTGGGACTTGTAGTATTGCTGGCTTCAGAATAGTCTTCTTCTCTGGCTTAGGCGCTGCTGTTGGGGTCGACACCGATGGCTCCTCCTCCATGGCTGATGTTATTATCAGAGTCTGAGGCTGCCCCACCGGGCGCACCCCAGCTCCTTCCACAATGCCAGCACCTGCTTTGCCCGACCGCACGGGCTCTGCGGATGATTCCGGCACCCGGACACTCCCCCCCCCCCCCCCTCACATAGGAGTGCCCCGCAGTACCCGCAGAACACACTATGCTCGGAGGACCTCCCCCCAAGCACATGGACCTACCACTCTCTGCCACAGCACCTGGACACTCCCCTGCCCTGCAGAGGCGGTAGTGCCCACAGCACTCGGGGAACCGCCCCCCGAGCACACATAGCGACATAGCTCGCCTCAGGCACTTGGACATGCACTGTAGTGGTCCTGTAGTGCCAGAGCTGCCCACCATGAGCCCATCCTGCCCCTCCCTACTGGCAGGATGGGTGGGCTTCACTTCTATTTCGTCCACACCCTTTACTGACGCCATGCTGTACCCCCCATGCTGGCTCCGTTCCACCACAGAAACGGGGTCTGGAAGTCTGGGGGGCCCATTAGCCTGAACCAGCGTTGCAGCTGGCCCAGACTGCTGGAAAGGAACAAAGACATACTGCACAGTTTCCTGCATCTTATGTTTCTTAGCCTTATGTTTAACTGCAACATCCTCACATGAGTCTTCTCCAAATGTGAAATTCTGGAGGTGGGCTTGGGACTCCTGTAACACTATAGCCCTCAGCAATCCCCCAGCCTCACTCTCCGCATCATCCTCATCACGATCAGTAAGTGGAAGTGCCACCTGTGCCGGCTCAATGTAGCTGTCCTGGGTGGTATGGGCTACAGGCACAGCATCTTCCTCGACAACTGCACTTTCCACCACCTTCTCCTCTTCCTCACCACTATCCTCACTTTCTTCACCGCCACTACTCTCCCCATCATCCACCTTACCTGGGGATTTTGTGGCGGCAAACCGATCCTCGTTGATCAGCTTCTCCCGGAAGAGGCTGCTCCCTTCAACGATTTCTGCCCTCCGCATCTCTAATTTCACAATTTCCAGCGCTGAGATCCTTTTCTTTAATTCTGGATGGTTCTTTTTGGACCCCGTATTTGCCAGATTCTGAGACACCCCTAGATCCTCTCTGGCCATCTTCAGCTCCTTACGCACTGGTCATACTCTGCAAACCTTGCGGCCATGCGAGAGCAGTAGGTTGCTGTTACGCCGAGCGCTCCGGGTCCCCGCTCCTCCCCGGAGCGCTCGCTTCACTCCCTCCGCTGCAGCGCTCCGGTCACGTCCTCTGACCCGGGGCGCTGCGATCCTGCTGCCAGCCGGGATGCGATTCGCGATGCGGGTAGCGCCCGCTCGCGATGCGCACCCCGGCTCCCCTACCTGACTCGCTCCCCGTCTGTTCTGTCCCGGCGCGCGCGGCCCCGCTCCCTAGGGCGCGCGCGCGCCGGGTCTCTGCGATTTAAAGGGCCACTGCGCCGCTGATTGGCGCAGTGGTTCCAATTAGGGTTTCACCTGTGCACTTCCCTATATTACCTCACTTCCCTTGCACTCCCTTGCCGGATCTTGTTGCCTTAGTGCCAGTGAAAGCGTTCCTTGTGTGTTCCTTGCCTGTGTTTCCAGACCTTCTGCCGTTGCCCCTGACTACGATCCTTGCTGCCTGCCCCGACCTTCTGCTACGTCCGACCTTGCTTCTGCCTACTCCCTTGTACCGCGCCTATCTTCAGCAGCCAGAGAGGTGAGCCGTTGCTAGTGGATACGACCTGGTCACTACCGCCGCAGCAAGACCATCCCGCTTTGCGGCGGGCTCTGGTGAAAACCAGTAGTGGCTTAGAACCGGTCCACTAGCACGGTCCACGCCAATCCCTCTCTGGCACAGAGGGTCCACTACCTGCCAGCCGGCATCGTGACAGTAGATCCGGCCATGGATCCCGCTGAAGTTCCTCTGCCAGTTGTCGCTGACCTCACCACGGTGGTCGCCCAGCAGTCACAACAGATAGCGCAACAAGGCCAACAGCTGTCTCAACTGACCGTTATGCTACAACAGTTGCTACCACAGCTTCAGCAGTCATCTCCGCCGCCAGCTCCTGCACCTCCTCCGCAGCGAGTGGCCGCTCCTGGGATACGCTTATCCTTGCCGGATAAATTTGATGGGGACTCTAAGTTTTGCCGTGGCTTTCTTTCCCAATGTTCCCTGCATCTGGAGATGATGTCGGACCTGTTTCCCACTGAAAGGTCTAAGGTGGCTTTCGTAGTCAGTCTTCTGTCCGGAAAAGCCCTGTCATGGGCCACACCGCTCTGGGACCGCAATGACCCCGTCACTGCCTCTGTACACTCCTTCTTCTCGGAAATCCGAAGTGTCTTTGAGGAACCTGCCCGAGCCTCTTCTGCTGAGACTGCCCTGTTGAACCTGGTCCAGGGTAATTCTTCCGTTGGCGAGTATGCCGTACAATTCCGTACACTTGCTTCAGAATTGTCCTGGAATAATGAGGCCCTCTGCGCGACCTTCAAAAAAGGCCTATCCAGCAACATTAAAGATGTTCTGGCCGCACGAGAAATTCCTGCTAATCTACATGAACTTATTCACCTAGCCACTCGCATTGACATGCGTTTTTCTGAAAGGCGTCAGGAACTCCGCCAAGATATGGACTCTGTTCGCACGAGGCGTTTCGTCTCCTCGGCTCCTCTCTCCTCTGGTCCCCTGCAATCTGTTCCTGTGCCTCCCGCCGTGGAGGCTATGCAGGTCGACCGGTCTCGCCTGACACCTCAAGAGAGGACACGACGCCGTATGGAGAACCTCTGCCTGTACTGTGCTAGTACCGAACACTTCCTGAGGGATTGTCCTATCCGTCCTCCCCGCCTGGAAAGACGTACGCTGACTCCGCACAAAGGTGAGACAGTCCTTGATGTCTACTCTGCTTCTCCACGTCTTACTGTGCCTGTGCGGATGTCTGCCTCTGCCTTCTCCTTCTCTACAGTGGCCTTCTTGGACTCTGGATCTGCAGGAAATTTTATTTTGGCCTCTCTCGTCAACAGGTTCAACATCCCAGTGACCAGTCTCGCCAGACCCCTCTACATCAATTGTGTAAATAATGAAAGATTGGACTGTACCATACGTTTCCGCACGGAGCCCCTTCTTATGAGCATCGGATCTCATCATGAGAGGATTGAACTTTTGGTCCTCCCCAATTGCACCTCGGAGATTCTCCTTGGACTTCCCTGGCTTCAACTTCATTCCCCAACCCTGGATTGGTCCACTGGGGAGATCAAGAGTTGGGGGTCCTCTTGTTCCAAGAACTGTCTAAAACCGGTTCCCAGTAACCCTTGCCGTAACTCTGTGGTTCCTCCAGTAACCGGTCTCCCTAAGGCCTATATGGACTTCGCGGATGTTTTCTGCAAAAAACAAGCTGAGACTCTACCTCCTCACAGGCCTTATGATTGCCCTATCGACCTCCTCCCGGGTACTACTCCACCCCGGGGCAGAATTTATCCTCTCTCTGCCCCCAGAGACTCTTGCCATGTCCGAATACGTCCAGGAGAATCTAAAAAAGGGCTTTATCCGTAAATCCTCCTCTCCTGCCGGAGCCGGATTTTTCTTTGTGTCCAAAAAAGATGGCTCCCTACGTCCTTGCATTGACTACCGCGGTCTTAATAAAATCACGGTTAAGAACCGCTACCCCTTACCCCTCATCTCTGAACTCTTTGATCGCCTCCAAGGTGCCCACATCTTCACTAAATTGGACTTAAGAGGCGCCTATAACCTCATCCGCATCAGAGAGGGGGACGAGTGGAAAACGGCATTTAACACCAGAGATGGACACTTTGAGTATCTGGTCATGCCCTTTGGACTGTGCAATGCCCCTGCCGTCTTCCAAGACTTTGTCAATGAAATTTTTCGTGATCTGTTATACTCCTGTGTTGTGGTATATCTGGACTATATCCTAATTTTTTCTGCCAATCTAGAAGAACACCGCCAGCATGTCCGTATGGTTCTTCAGAGACTTCGTGACAACCAACTCTATGCCAAAATTGAGAAATGTCTGTTTGAATGCCAATCTCTTCCTTTTCTAGGATATTTGGTCTCTGGCCAGGGACTACAGATGGATCCAGACAAACTCTCTGCCGTCTTAAATTGGCCACGCCCCTCCGGACTCCGTGCTATCCAACGCTTTTTGGGGTTCGCCAATTATTACAGGCAATTTATTCCACATTTTTCTACCATTGTGGCTCCTATCGTGGCTTTAACCAAGAAAAATGCTGATCCCAAGTCCTGGCCTCCTCAAGCAGAAGACTCCTTTAAACGACTCAAGTCTGCCTTTTCTTCGGCTCCCGTGCTCTCCAGACCTGACCCTTCCAAACCCTTCCTATTGGAGGTTGATGCCTCCTCAGTAGGAGCTGGAGCTGTTCTTCTACAAAAAAATCCTTCCGGGCATGCTGTCACTTGTGGTTTTTTCTCTAGGACCTTCTCTCCAGCGGAGAGGAACTACTCCATCGGGGATCGAGAGCTTCTAGCCATTAAATTAGCACTTGAGGAATGGAGGCATCTGCTGGAGGGATCAAGATTTCCTGTTATTATCTACACCGACCACAAGAACCTCTCCTACCTCCAGTCGGCCCAACGGCTGAATCCTCGCCAGGCCCGGTGGTCTCTGTTCTTTGCCCGATTTAATTTTGAGATTCACTTTCGTCCTGCCGATAAGAACATTAGGGCCGATGCTCTCTCTCGTTCCTCGGATGCCTCAGAAGTTGATCTCCCTCCGCAACACATCATTCCACCTGACTGCCTGATCTCCACTTCTCCTGCCTCCATCAGGCAGACTCCTCCAGGAAAGACCTTTGTTTCTCCACGCCAACGCCTCGGAATCCTCAAATGGGGTCACTCCTCCCATCTCGCAGGTCATGCGGGCATCAAGAAATCTGTGCAACTCATCTCCCGCTTCTATTGGTGGCCGACTCTGGAGACGGATGTTGGGGACTTTGTGCGAGCCTGCACTATCTGTGCCCGGGATAAGACTCCTCGCCAGAAGCCCGCTGGTTTTCTTCATCCTCTGCCTGTCCCCGAACAGCCTTGGTCTCTGATTGGTATGGATTTTATTACTGATTTACCCCCTTCCCGTGGCAACACCGTTATTTGGGTGGTCGTTGATCGATTCTCCAAAATGGCACATTTCATCCCTCTTCCTGGTCTTCCTTCTGCGCCTCAGTTGGCTAAACAATTTTTTGTACACATTTTTCGTCTTCACGGGTTGCCTACGCAGATTGTCTCGGATAGAGGGGTCCAATTCGTGTCTAAATTCTGGAGGGCTCTCTGTAAACAACTCAAGATTAAATTAAATTTTTCCTCTGCATATCATCCCCAGTCCAATGGACAAGTAGAAAGAATTAACCAGATCCTGGGTGATTATTTGCGACATTTTGTTTCCTCCCGCCAGGATGACTGGGCAGATCTCCTTCCATGGGCCGAATTTTCGTATAACTTCAGGGTCTCTGAATCTTCCTCCAAATCCCCATTTTTCGTGGTGTACGGCCGTCACCCTCTTCCCCCCCTCCCTACCCCCTTGCCCTCTGGTCTGCCCGCTGTGGATGAAATTTCTCGTGACCTTTCCATTATATGGAGAGAGACCCAAAATTCTCTCTTACAGGCTTCTTCACGCATGAAGAGGTTCGCGGATAAGAAAAGAAGAGCTCCCCCCGTTTTTTCCCCTGGAGACAAGGTATGGCTCTCCGCTAAATATGTCCGCTTCCGTGTCCCTAGCTACAAGTTGGGACCACGCTATCTTGGTCCTTTCAAAATTTTGTGTCAAATTAATCCTGTCTCTTATAAACTTCTTCTTCCTCCTTCTCTTCGTATCCCTAATGCCTTTCACGTCTCTCTTCTCAAACCACTCATCCTCAACCGTTTTTCTCCCAAATCTGTTCCTCCCACTCCTGTTTCCGGCTCCTCGGACGTCTTCTCGGTCAAGGAAATTTTGGCTGCCAAAAAGGTCAGAGGGAAAAATTTTTTTTTAGTAGACTGGGAGGGTTGTGGTCCTGAAGAGAGATCCTGGGAACCTGAGGACAACATCCTTGACAAAAGTCTGCTCCTCAGGTTCTCAGGCTCCAAGAAGAGGGGGAGACCCAAGGGGGGGGGTACTGTTACGCCGAGCGCTCCGGGTCCCCGCTCCTCCCCGGAGCGCTCGCTTCACTCCCTCCGCTGCAGCGCTCCGGTCACGTCCTCTGACCCGGGGCGCTGCGATCCTGCTGCCAGCCGGGATGCGATTCGCGATGCGGGTAGCGCCCGCTCGCGATGCGCACCCCGGCTCCCCTACCTGACTCGCTCCCCGTCTGTTCTGTCCCGGCGCGCGCGGCCCCGCTCCCTAGGGCGCGCGCGCGCCGGGTCTCTGCGATTTAAAGGGCCACTGCGCCGCTGATTGGCGCAGTGGTTCCAATTAGGGTTTCACCTGTGCACTTCCCTATATTACCTCACTTCCCTTGCACTCCCTTGCCGGATCTTGTTGCCTTAGTGCCAGTGAAAGCGTTCCTTGTGTGTTCCTTGCCTGTGTTTCCAGACCTTCTGCCGTTGCCCCTGACTACGATCCTTGCTGCCTGCCCCGACCTTCTGCTACGTCCGACCTTGCTTCTGCCTACTCCCTTGTACCGCGCCTATCTTCAGCAGCCAGAGAGGTGAGCCGTTGCTAGTGGATACGACCTGGTCACTACCGCCGCAGCAAGACCATCCCGCTTTGCGGCGGGCTCTGGTGAAAACCAGTAGTGGCTTAGAACCGGTCCACTAGCACGGTCCACGCCAATCCCTCTCTGGCACAGAGGGTCCACTACCTGCCAGCCGGCATCGTGACAGTTGCGCTGGACTCTTTGGGCCCTCTCTCAGCCCACAACTCCACACTTTTCCTCCTCGCCTTCTTTCCACCAGATCTCTGGCTGGCACCCGTTGCCGGAGGAGCAGAGCCTGCATTGCTGCAGACTCTGCTAGATCTTCTTCCTCTGGCCGGAACATTGGCTGTTACAGTTTTCTCTCCACTTCCCGCCAGCCTGGAAGAACGAGGAGTGGAGGCCCGAGACTCCATGCAGGAAGGCTCTCCCGAGGAGCCTGCCACGCTTCTGGGAAAGGCTGATTTAACACCTGCTGCTTTCTGCTTCTGGAAGTCTGGAGGAGCACACAAAGGGACACACCCGCTCGCTGCTCACACTGAATGGTTCTGGACTGCTGTGTTCACAGGAATTGCTCTCCGCTGACACCTCTGTCCATGTCAGGAACTGTCCAGAGCAAGAGAGGTTTGCTATGGGGACTTGCTTCTACTCTGGACAGTTCCTGACATGGACAGAGGTGTCAGCAGAGAGCACTGTGGTCAGGCAGAAAGGAAATTCAAAAAGAAGCCCTGCAGCGAACAGTATGGGAGAAGAGGGGCACATGAAAGGGGGAGGATGAGAGCAGAGGTAGGGGGGTTAACTAGGGGTTAAAGGGGAGTGGCTTGGGAGGGAAGTGACGCTGGGCAGGAAGTGGAGTTCAGTGCAGCGCTGGAGAGGAAAGTTGCCCGCTCGCCCGCCCTTATATATTTTATGTGGTTGTAGGGGTTCTTAGTAACAGAGGCCGGTGCTGGAGGGGGACTTGGAGGCATTGGAAGAGATTTGGAGAAGTGTATGGAGAGATTAGTATGGTGGAGCTGGGGCGGTACCCAGCCGGCGGTGGAAATCCCTGTGGGGGGAGGTGCCAAAGGGAAATGGTCTCCGAAAGAGGTGCCCTTGGGTCAGGTGAGGTACGGCCAAGGGTGAAGTAGGAGACTGAAAATTTGTGCTGCCTTCAAGTCCTCCTCCCACTGGGATAGTGTTCGTAGGATTGTTTTTCTTGAACTGTTAAAATGTTATGGGTAATGTTTACCTAATTATTATGAGAGTATTTATATGGTTATTTATATTGTTAATATGTTATTTAATAAAATTGGGCTGCTCTGGCCTTTTTTTCTACCAAGTTGGTGTCTGCCTATTTTTGGGGCAATGGGTGGTCACAGAGATCTAGACTATCCCCTAGTCAAGAAAAGAACATCCTCTGTAGTATACAACAGCTGATAAGTACTGGAAAGGTTAAGATTTTTTAATAGAAGTAATTTACAAATCTGTTTAACTTTCTGACACCAGTTGATTTTAAAGAAAATGTTTTCCAGTGGAGTACCCCCTTTAATCATACAAGATGTATATAGTACCAATATATGCTGAAGTACGTCACACTTTTGTATCGTACCCGTTCATGTATCATGCATTTTATGAAGTAAAGTATCTTTGCGTATGACTAAGGGTGTAACGCGCACCTGAAACGCATCACACATTTGTGTATTTGTATTGTACCATTCCTGTTTCATGGGTTTTATGGAATAAAGCATTTTTCTGTATGACTAAGGGTGTTATGTACGCCTAAAACGTATCACACTTTTGTATCGTTCCTGTTTTTATGGTTTAAAGCATCTTTCTAAATGAATAAGAAAGTTAAATACATCTTAAACGCATCATACTTTTGCATCAAACATGTTCCTGTATCATGCATTTTATGGAATAAAGCCTCTTTCTGTATGACTAAGGGTGTTATGTATACCTGAAACGTGTCACACTTTTGTATCGTACCCCTTCCTGTATCATGCGTTTTATGGAATAAAAAAATCCTTCTGTGTGACTAAGCGTGTTACATACACCTGAAACGTGCCGCACTTTTGTATCGTACCTGTTCCTGTATCATGCATTTAATGGAATAAAGAATCTTTCTATACGACTAAGGGTGTTATATACACCTGAAAATCGTCACACTTTTGAATTGTACCCGTTCCTGTTTCATATATGTTTCATGGAATAAAGAATCTTTGTGTATGACAGGGTTTAATATACACCAGAAACACTTCACACTTTGTATCATACTCATTCCTGAATCCTGAGTTTTATTAAAGAAAGCATCTTTCTGTATGACTAAGGGTGTTACATACACCTGAAACATGTCACACTTTTGTATCGTACCTGTTCCTGAATCATGTGTTTTATGGAATAAAAAAATCCTTCTGTATGACTAAGGGTGTTACATACTGTCACGATGCCGGCTGGCAGGTAGTGGACCCTCTGTGCCAGAGAGGGATTGGCGTGGACCGTGCTAGTGGACCGGTTCTAAGCCACTACTGGTTTTCACCAGAGCCCGCCGCAAAGCGGGATGGTCTTGCTGCGGCGGTAGTGACCAGGTCGTATCCACTAGCAACGGCTCACCTCTCTGGCTGCTGAAGATAGGCGCGGTACAAGGGAGTAGGCAGAAGCAAGGTCGGACGTAGCAGAAGGTCGGGGCAGGCAGCAAGGATCGTAGTCAGGGGCAACGGCAGAAGGTCTGGAAACACAGGCAAGGAACACACAAGGAACGCTTTCACTGGCACTAAGGCAACAAGATCCGGCAAGGGAGTGCAAGGGAAGTGAGGTAATATAGGGAAGTGCACAGGTGAAAACCCTAATTGGAACCACTGCGCCAATCAGCGGCGCAGTGGCCCTTTAAATCGCAGAGACCCGGCGCGCGCGCGCCCTAGGGAGCGGGGCCGCGCGCGCCGGGACAGAACAGACGGGGAGCGAGTCAGGTAGGGGAGCCGGGGTGCGCATCGCGAGCGGGCGCTACCCGCATCGCGAATCGCATCCCGGCTGGCAGCAGGATCGCAGCGCCCCGGGTCAGAGGACGTGACCGGAGCGCTGCAGCGGAGGGAGTGAAGCGAGCGCTCCGGGGAGGAGCGGGGACCCGGAGCGCTCGGCGTAACAGTACCCCCCCCCTTGGGTCTCCCCCTCTTCTTGGAGCCTGAGAACCTGAGGAGCAGACTTTTGTCAAGGATGTTGTCCTCAGGTTCCCAGGATCTCTCTTCAGGACCACAACCCTCCCAGTCTACTAAAAAAAAATTTTTCCCTCTGACCTTTTTGGCAGCCAAAATTTCCTTGACCGAGAAGACGTCCGAGGAGCCGGAAACAGGAGTGGGAGGAACAGATTTGGGAGAAAAACGGTTGAGGATGAGTGGTTTGAGAAGAGAGACGTGAAAGGCATTAGGGATACGAAGAGAAGGAGGAAGAAGAAGTTTATAAGAGACAGGATTAATTTGACACAAAATTTTGAAAGGACCAAGATAGCGTGGTCCCAACTTGTAGCTAGGGACACGGAAGCGGACATATTTAGCGGAGAGCCATACCTTGTCTCCAGGGGAAAAAACGGGGGGAGCTCTTCTTTTCTTATCCGCGAACCTCTTCATGCGTGAAGAAGCCTGTAAGAGAGAATTTTGGGTCTCTCTCCATATAATGGAAAGGTCACGAGAAATTTCATCCACAGCGGGCAGACCAGAGGGCAAGGGGGTAGGGAGGGGGGGAAGAGGGTGACGGCCGTACACCACGAAAAATGGGGATTTGGAGGAAGATTCAGAGACCCTGAAGTTATACGAAAATTCGGCCCATGGAAGGAGATCTGCCCAGTCATCCTGGCGGGAGGAAACAAAATGTCGCAAATAATCACCCAGGATCTGGTTAATTCTTTCTACTTGTCCATTGGACTGGGGATGATATGCAGAGGAAAAATTTAATTTAATCTTGAGTTGTTTACAGAGAGCCCTCCAGAATTTAGACACGAATTGGACCCCTCTATCCGAGACAATCTGCGTAGGCAACCCGTGAAGACGAAAAATGTGTACAAAAAATTGTTTAGCCAACTGAGGCGCAGAAGGAAGACCAGGAAGAGGGATGAAATGTGCCATTTTGGAGAATCGATCAACGACCACCCAAATAACGGTGTTGCCACGGGAAGGGGGTAAATCAGTAATAAAATCCATACCAATCAGAGACCAAGGCTGTTCGGGGACAGGCAGAGGATGAAGAAAACCAGCGGGCTTCTGGCGAGGAGTCTTATCCCGGGCACAGATAGTGCAGGCTCGCACAAAGTCCCCAACATCCGTCTCCAGAGTCGGCCACCAATAGAAGCGGGAGATGAGTTGCACAGATTTCTTGATGCCCGCATGACCTGCGAGATGGGAGGAGTGACCCCATTTGAGGATTCCGAGGCGTTGGCGTGGAGAAACAAAGGTCTTTCCTGGAGGAGTCTGCCTGATGGAGGCAGGAGAAGTGGAGATCAGGCAGTCAGGTGGAATGATGTGTTGCGGAGGGAGATCAACTTCTGAGGCATCCGAGGAACGAGAGAGAGCATCGGCCCTAATGTTCTTATCGGCAGGACGAAAGTGAATCTCAAAATTAAATCGGGCAAAGAACAGAGACCACCGGGCCTGGCGAGGATTCAGCCGTTGGGCCGACTGGAGGTAGGAGAGGTTCTTGTGGTCGGTGTAGATAATAACAGGAAATCTTGATCCCTCCAGCAGATGCCTCCATTCCTCAAGTGCTAATTTAATGGCTAGAAGCTCTCGATCCCCGATGGAGTAGTTCCTCTCCGCTGGAGAGAAGGTCCTAGAGAAAAAACCACAAGTGACAGCATGCCCGGAAGGATTTTTTTGTAGAAGAACAGCTCCAGCTCCTACTGAGGAGGCATCAACCTCCAATAGGAAGGGTTTGGAAGGGTCAGGTCTGGAGAGCACGGGAGCCGAAGAAAAGGCAGACTTGAGTCGTTTAAAGGAGTCTTCTGCTTGAGGAGGCCAGGACTTGGGATCAGCATTTTTCTTGGTTAAAGCCACGATAGGAGCCACAATGGTAGAAAAATGTGGAATAAATTGCCTGTAATAATTGGCGAACCCCAAAAAGCGTTGGATAGCACGGAGTCCGGAGGGGCGTGGCCAATTTAAGACGGCAGAGAGTTTGTCTGGATCCATCTGTAGTCCCTGGCCAGAGACCAAATATCCTAGAAAAGGAAGAGATTGGCATTCAAACAGACATTTCTCAATTTTGGCATAGAGTTGGTTGTCACGAAGTCTCTGAAGAACCATACGGACATGCTGGCGGTGTTCTTCTAGATTGGCAGAAAAAATTAGGATATCGTCCAGATATACCACAACACAGGAGTATAACAGATCACGAAAAATTTCATTGACAAAGTCTTGGAAGACGGCAGGGGCATTGCACAGTCCAAAGGGCATGACCAGATACTCAAAGTGTCCATCTCTGGTGTTAAATGCCGTTTTCCACTCGTCCCCCTCTCTGATGCGGATGAGGTTATAGGCGCCTCTTAAGTCCAATTTAGTGAAGATGTGGGCACCTTGGAGGTGATCAAAGAGTTCAGAGATGAGGGGTAAGGGGTAGCGGTTCTTAACCGTGATTTTATTAAGACCGCGGTAGTCAATGCAAGGACGTAGGGAGCCATCTTTTTTGGACACAAAGAAAAATCCGGCTCCGGCAGGAGAGGAGGATTTACGGATAAAGCCCTTTTTTAGATTCTCCTGGACGTATTCGGACATGGCAAGAGTCTCTGGGGCAGAGAGAGGATAAATTCTGCCCCGGGGTGGAGTAGTACCCGGGAGGAGGTCGATAGGGCAATCATAAGGCCTGTGAGGAGGTAGAGTCTCAGCTTGTTTTTTGCAGAAAACATCCGCGAAGTCCATATAGGCCTTAGGGAGACCGGTTACTGGAGGAACCACAGAGTTACGGCAAGGGTTACTGGGAACCGGTTTTAGACAGTTCTTGGAACAAGAGGACCCCCAACTCTTGATCTCCCCAGTGGACCAATCCAGGGTTGGGGAATGAAGTTGAAGCCAGGGAAGTCCAAGGAGAATCTCCGAGGTGCAATTGGGGAGGACCAAAAGTTCAATCCTCTCATGATGAGATCCGATGCTCATAAGAAGGGGCTCCGTGCGGAAACGTATGGTACAGTCCAATCTTTCATTATTTACACAATTGATGTAGAGGGGTCTGGCGAGACTGGTCACTGGGATGTTGAACCTGTTGACGAGAGAGGCCAAAATAAAATTTCCTGCAGATCCAGAGTCCAAGAAGGCCACTGTAGAGAAGGAGAAGGCAGAGGCAGACATCCGCACCGGCACAGTAAGACGTGGAGAAGCAGAGTAGACATCAAGGACTGTCTCACCTTTGTGCGGAGTCAGCGTACGTCTTTCCAGGCGAGGAGGACGGATAGGACAATCCCTCAGGAAGTGTTCGGTACTAGCACAGTACAGGCAGAGGTTCTCCATACGGCGTCGTGTCCTCTCTTGAGGTGTCAGGCGAGACCGGTCGACCTGCATAGCCTCCACGGCGGGAGGCACAGGAACAGATTGCAGGGGACCAGAGGAGAGAGGAGCCGAGGAGACGAAACGCCTCGTGCGAACAGAGTCCATATCTTGGCGGAGTTCCTGACGCCTTTCAGAAAAACGCATGTCAATGCGAGTGGCTAGGTGAATAAGTTCATGTAGATTAGCAGGAATTTCTCGTGCGGCCAGAACATCTTTAATGTTGCTGGATAGGCCTTTTTTGAAGGTCGCGCAGAGGGCCTCATTATTCCAGGACAATTCTGAAGCAAGTGTACGGAATTGTACGGCATACTCGCCAACGGAAGAATTACCCTGGACCAGGTTCAACAGGGCAGTCTCAGCAGAAGAGGCTCGGGCAGGTTCCTCAAAGACACTTCGGATTTCCGAGAAGAAGGAGTGTACAGAGGCAGTGACGGGGTCATTGCGGTCCCAGAGCGGTGTGGCCCATGACAGGGCTTTTCCGGACAGAAGACTGACTACGAAAGCCACCTTAGACCTTTCAGTGGGAAACAGGTCCGACATCATCTCCAGATGCAGGGAACATTGGGAAAGAAAGCCACGGCAAAACTTAGAGTCCCCATCAAATTTATCCGGCAAGGATAAGCGTATCCCAGGAGCGGCCACTCGCTGCGGAGGAGGTGCAGGAGCTGGCGGAGGAGATGACTGCTGAAGCTGTGGTAGCAACTGTTGTAGCATAACGGTCAGTTGAGACAGCTGTTGGCCTTGTTGCGCTATCTGTTGTGACTGCTGGGCGACCACCGTGGTGAGGTCAGCGACAACTGGCAGAGGAACTTCAGCGGGATCCATGGCCGGATCTACTGTCACGATGCCGGCTGGCAGGTAGTGGACCCTCTGTGCCAGAGAGGGATTGGCGTGGACCGTGCTAGTGGACCGGTTCTAAGCCACTACTGGTTTTCACCAGAGCCCGCCGCAAAGCGGGATGGTCTTGCTGCGGCGGTAGTGACCAGGTCGTATCCACTAGCAACGGCTCACCTCTCTGGCTGCTGAAGATAGGCGCGGTACAAGGGAGTAGGCAGAAGCAAGGTCGGACGTAGCAGAAGGTCGGGGCAGGCAGCAAGGATCGTAGTCAGGGGCAACGGCAGAAGGTCTGGAAACACAGGCAAGGAACACACAAGGAACGCTTTCACTGGCACTAAGGCAACAAGATCCGGCAAGGGAGTGCAAGGGAAGTGAGGTAATATAGGGAAGTGCACAGGTGAAAACCCTAATTGGAACCACTGCGCCAATCAGCGGCGCAGTGGCCCTTTAAATCGCAGAGACCCGGCGCGCGCGCGCCCTAGGGAGCGGGGCCGCGCGCGCCGGGACAGAACAGACGGGGAGCGAGTCAGGTAGGGGAGCCGGGGTGCGCATCGCGAGCGGGCGCTACCCGCATCGCGAATCGCATCCCGGCTGGCAGCAGGATCGCAGCGCCCCGGGTCAGAGGACGTGACCGGAGCGCTGCAGCGGAGGGAGTGAAGCGAGCGCTCCGGGGAGGAGCGGGGACCCGGAGCGCTCGGCGTAACACATACACCTGAAACACATCACACTTTTATATTGTACCCGCTCCTGAATCATGTGTTTTATGGAATAAAACACATTCCATATATCATCTACTATCTGTTCAAGGAAAAAGCTGGTTAACGAACAATACGACCATGATTATTGCTATGGTAGCATTTTGGTTGATTTGCCATTGGGAAAGCTGAGTGGCAGCATCTGTGAGAGCTGCAATGACAAATATATTATTCGCCACTCAGCTTTCCCACTCACATATACAGCATAAGTTATAGAAACAACAGTTGACAACTCAAGGACTGAGAATTACCGAAGTACTATTCTGGTTTGCTAGTACGGGTGTTCAAAGAGCCGCTGCCTTTTCTGTGTCACCTTGGATAAGGTCACCGATGCATTTTAAGCACATTGTCACGATGCCGGCTGGCAGGTAGTGGACCCTCTGTGCCAGAGAGGGATTGGCGTGGACCGTGCTAGTGGACCGGTTCTAAGCCACTACTGGTTTTCACCAGAGCCCGCCGCAAAGCGGGATGGTCTTGCTGCGGCGGTAGTGACCAGGTCGTATCCACTAGCAACGGCTCACCTCTCTGGCTGCTGAAGATAGGCGCGGTACAAGGGAGTAGGCAGAAGCAAGGTCGGACGTAGCAGAAGGTCGGGGCAGGCAGCAAGGATCGTAGTCAGGGGCAACGGCAGAAGGTCTGGAAACACTGGCAAGGGACACACAAGGAACGCTTTCACTGGCACTAAGGCAACAAGATCCGGCAAGGGAGTGCAAGGGAAGTGAGGTAATATAGGGAGTGCACAGGTGATAACTCTAATTGGAACCACTGCGCCAATCAGCGGCGCAGTGGCCCTTTAAATCGCAGAGACCCGGCGCGCGCGCGCCCTAGGGAGCGGGGCCGCGCGCGCCGGGACAGAACAGACGGGGAGCGAGTCAGGTAGGAGAGCCGGGGTGCGCATCGCGAGCGGGCGCTACCCGCATCGCGAATCGCATCCCGGCTAGCAGCAGGATCGCAGCGCCCCGGGTCAGAGGACGTGACCGGGGCGCTGCAGCGGAGGAGGTGAAGCGAGCGCTCCGGGGAGGAGCGGGAACCCGGAGCGCTCGGCGTAACAGTACCCCCCCCCTTGGGTCTCCCCCTCTTCTTGGAGCCTGAGAACCTGAGGAGCAGACTTTTGTCAAGGATGTTGTCCTCAGGTTCCCAGGATCTCTCTTCAGGACCACAACCCTCCCAGTCTACTAAAAAAAAATTTTTTCCTCTGACCTTTTTGGCAGCCAAAATCTCCTTGACCGAGAAGACGTCCGAGGAGCCGGAAACAGGAGTGGGAGGAACAGATTTGGGAGAAAAACGGTTGAGGATGAGTGGTTTGAGAAGAGAGACGTGAAAGGCATTAGGGATACGAAGAGAAGGAGGAAGAAGAAGTTTATAAGAGACAGGATTAATTTGACACAGAATTTTGAAAGGACCAAGATAGCGTGGTCCCAACTTGTAGCTAGGGACACGGAAGCGGACATATTTAGCGGAGAGCCATACCTTGTCTCCAGGGGAAAAAACGGGGGGAGCTCTTCTTTTCTTATCCGCGAACCTCTTCATGCGTGAAGAAGCCTGTAAGAGAGAATTTTGGGTCTCTCTCCATATAATGGAAAGGTCACGAGAAATTTCATCCACAGCGGGCAGACCAGAGGGCAAGGGGGTAGGGAGGGGGGGAAGAGGGTGACGGCCGTACACCACGAAAAATGGGGATTTGGAGGAAGATTCAGAGACCCTGAAGTTATACGAGAATTCGGCCCATGGAAGGAGATCTGCCCAGTCATCCTGGCGGGAGGAAACAAAATGTCGCAAATAATCACCCAGGATCTGGTTAATTCTTTCTACTTGTCCATTGGACTGGGGATGATATGCAGAGGAAAAATTTAATTTAATCTTGAGTTGTTTACAGAGAGCTCTCCAGAATTTAGACACGAATTGGACCCCTCTATCCGAGACAATCTGCGTAGGCAACCCGTGAAGACGAAAAATGTGTACAAAAAATTGTTTAGCCAACTGAGGCGCAGAAGGAAGACCAGGAAGAGGAATGAAATGTGCCATTTTGGAGAATCGATCAACGACCACCCAAATAACGGTGTTGCCACGGGAAGGGGGTAAATCAGTAATAAAATCCATACCAATCAGAGACCAAGGCTGTTCGGGGACAGGCAGAGGATGAAGAAAACCAGCGGGCTTCTGGCGAGGAGTCTTATCCCGGGCACAGATAGTGCAGGCTCGCACAAAGTCCCCAACATCCGTCTCCAGAGTTGGCCACCAATAGAAGCGGGAGATGAGTTGCACAGATTTCTTGATGCCCGCATGACCTGCGAGATGGGAGGAGTGACCCCATTTGAGGATTCCGAGGCGTTGGCGTGGAGAAACAAAGGTCTTTCCTGGAGGAGTCTGTCTGATGGAGGCAGGAGAAGTGGAGATCAGGCAGTCAGGTGGAATGATGTGTTGCGGAGGGAGATCAACTTCTGAGGCATCCGAGGAACGAGAGAGAGCATCGGCTCTAATGTTCTTATCGGCAGGACGAAAGTGAATCTCAAAATTAAATCGGGCAAAGAACAGAGACCACCGGGCCTGGCGAGGATTCAGCCGTTGGGCCGACTGGAGGTAGGAGAGGTTCTTGTGGTCGGTGTAGATAATAACAGGAAATCTTGATCCCTCCAGCAGATGCCTCCATTCCTCAAGTGCTAATTTAATGGCTAGAAGTTCTCGATCCCCGATGGAGTAGTTCCTCTCCGCTGGAGAGAAGGTCCTAGAGAAAAAACCACAAGTGACAGCATGCCCGGAAGGATTTTTTTGTAGAAGAACAGCTCCAGCTCCTACTGAGGAGGCATCAACCTCCAATAGGAAGGGTTTGGAAGGGTCAGGTCTGGAGAGCACGGGAGCCGAAGAAAAGGCAGACTTGAGTTGTTTAAAGGAGTCTTCTGCTTGAGGAGGCCAGGACTTGGGATCAGCATTTTTCTTGGTTAAAGCCACGATAGGAGCCACAATGGTAGAAAAATGTGGAATAAATTGCCTGTAATAATTGGCGAACCCCAAAAAGCGTTGGATAGCACGGAGTCCGGAGGGGCGTGGCCAATTTAAGACGGCAGAGAGTTTGTCTGGATCCATCTGTAGTCCCTGGCCAGAGACCAAATATCCTAGAAAAGGAAGAGATTGGCATTCAAACAGACATTTCTCAATTTTGGCATAGAGTTGGTTGTCACGAAGTCTCTGAAGAACCATACGGACATGCCGGCGGTGTTCCTCTAGATTGGCAGAAAAAATTAGGATATCGTCCAGATATACCACAACACAGGAGTATAATAGATCACGAAAAATTTCATTGACAAAGTCTTGAAAGACGGCAGGGGCATTGCACAGTCCAAAGGGCATGACCAGATACTCAAAGTGTCCATCTCTGGTGTTAAATGCCGTTTTCCACTCGTCCCCCTCTCTGATGCGGATGAGGTTATAGGCGCCTCTTAAGTCCAATTTAGTGAAGATGTGGGCACCTTGGAGGCGATCAAAGAGTTCAGAGATGAGGGGTAAGGGGTAGCGGTTCTTAACCGTGATTTTATTAAGACCGCGGTAGTCAATGCAAGGACGTAGGGAGCCATCTTTTTTGGAGACAAAGAAAAATCCGGCTCCGGCAGGAGAGGAGGATTTACGGATAAAGCCCCTTTTTAGATTCTCCTGGACGTATTCGGACATGGCAAGAGTCTCTGGGGCAGAGAGAGGATAAATTCTGCCCCGGGGTGGAGTAGTACCCGGGAGGAGGTCGATAGGGCAATCATAAGGCCTGTGAGGAGGTAGAGTCTCAGCTTGTTTTTTGCAGAAAACATCCGCGAAGTCCATATAGGCCTTGGGGAGACCGGTTACTGGAGGAACCACAGAGTTACGGCAAGGGTTACTGGGAACCGGTTTTAGACAGTTCTTGGAACAAGAGGACCCCCAACTCTTGATCTCCCCAGTGGACCAATCCAGGGTTGGGGAATGAAGTTGAAGCCAGGGAAGTCCAAGGAGAATCTCCGAGGTGCAATTGGGGAGGACCAAAAGTTCAATCCTCTCATGATGAGATCCGATGCTCATAAGAAGGGGCTCCGTGCGGAAACGTATGGTACAGTCCAATCTTTCATTATTTACACAATTGATGTAGAGGGGTCTGGCGAGACTGGTCACAGGGATGTTGAACCTGTTGACGAGAGAGGCCAAAATAAAATTTCCTGCAGAACCAGAGTCCAAGAAGGCCACTGTAGAGAAGGAGAAGGCAGAAGCAGACATCCGCACAGGCACAGTAAGACGTGGAGAAGCAGAGTAGACATCAAGGACTGTCTCACCTTTGTGCGGAGTCAGCGTACGTCTTTCCAGGCGGGGAGGACGGATAGGACAATCCCTCAGGAAGTGTTCGGTACTAGCACAGTACAGGCAGAGGTTCTCCATACGGCGTCGTGTCCTCTCTTGAGGTGTCAGGCGAGACCGGTCGACCTGCATAGCCTCCACGGCGGGAGGCACAGGAACAGATTGCAGGGGACCAGAGGAGAGAGGAGCCGAGGAGACGAAACGCCTCGTGCGAACAGAGTCCATATCTTGGCGGAGTTCCTGACGCCTTTCAGAAAAACGCATGTCAATGCGAGTGGCTAGGTGAATAAGTTCATGTAGATTAGCAGGAATTTCTCGTGCGGCCAGAACATCTTTAATGTTGCTGGATAGGCCTTTTTTGAAGGTCGCGCAGAGGGCCTCATTATTCCAGGACAATTCTGAAGCAAGTGTACGGAATTGTACGGCATACTCGCCAACGGAAGAATTACCCTGGACCAGGTTCAACAGGGCAGTCTCAGCAGAAGAGGCTCGGGCAGGTTCCTCAAAGACACTTCGGATTTCCGAGAAGAAGGAGTGTACTGAGGCAGTGACGGGGTCATTGCGGTCCCAGAGCGGTGTGGCCCATGACAGGGCTTTTCCGGACAGAAGACTGACTACGAAAGCCACCTTAGACCTTTCAGTGGGAAACAGGTCCGACATCATCTCCAGATGCAGGGAACATTGGGAAAGGAAGCCACGGCAAAACTTAGAGTCCCCATCAAACTTATCCGGCAAGGATAAGCGTATCCCAGGAGCGGCCACTCGCTGCGGAGGAGGTGCAGGAGCTGGCGGAGGAGATGACTGCTGAAGCTGTGGTAGCAACTGTTGTAGCATAACGGTCAGTTGAGACAGCTGTTGGCCTTGTTGCGCAATCTGTTGTGACTGCTGGGCGACCACCGTGGTGAGGTCAGCGACAACTGGCAGAGGAACTTCAGCGGGATCCATGGCCGGATCTACTGTCACGATGCCGGCTGGCAGGTAGTGGACCCTCTGTGCCAGAGAGGGATTGGCGTGGACCGTGCTAGTGGACCGGTTCTAAGCCACTACTGGTTTTCACCAGAGCCCGCCGCAAAGCGGGATGGTCTTGCTGCGGCGGTAGTGACCAGGTCGTATCCACTAGCAACGGCTCACCTCTCTGGCTGCTGAAGATAGGCGCGGTACAAGGGAGTAGGCAGAAGCAAGGTCGGACGTAGCAGAAGGTCGGGGCAGGCAGCAAGGATCGTAGTCAGGGGCAACGGCAGAAGGTCTGGAAACACTGGCAAGGGACACACAAGGAACGCTTTCACTGGCACTAAGGCAACAAGATCCGGCAAGGGAGTGCAAGGGAAGTGAGGTAATATAGGGAGTGCACAGGTGATAACTCTAATTGGAACCACTGCGCCAATCAGCGGCGCAGTGGCCCTTTAAATCGCAGAGACCCGGCGCGCGCGCGCCCTAGGGAGCGGGGCCGCGCGCGCCGGGACAGAACAGACGGGGAGCGAGTCAGGTAGGAGAGCCGGGGTGCGCATCGCGAGCGGGCGCTACCCGCATCGCGAATCGCATCCCGGCTAGCAGCAGGATCGCAGCGCCCCGGGTCAGAGGACGTGACCGGGGCGCTGCAGCGGAGGAGGTGAAGCGAGCGCTCCGGGGAGGAGCGGGAACCCGGAGCGCTCGGCGTAACACACATTATATCTAAAATTAGATTGCAAGCTCTTCTGGGAAGCAGTGACAGACAGATGGTGGAGTTGCTGATGGCTTTTTGCTGTGTAATATCCCAGGAAAATATAACCCACTGGATGATTTATGTATTATGTACTGGGACTGGTACTTGTGATTCCAGTGAAGATGAATGTATAAGGCGCCCATTATATAGATAGAGGCCTGATACAAAGATATAATACTGCCCACCATGTAAAAGAATATAACTACTACAATACTGCTCCTATGTACAAGAATATAACTACTATAATCAAACATATGTAGAAAGCAGGGACGTCACTCACCGGGGTACTGTGCCGATAATTCTTTATTTCTTTAAGGTGCAAAGACAGACATGGTGCACGGACGTTTCCAAGGACTCAGCTAATCAGAGTAAGACTGGGTGACAGCTGTTGCGCGTGCGCATTCACGCTTCTTCAGACAGGGTCTGAAGAAGCGTGAATGCGCACGCGCAACAGCTGTCACCCAGTCTTACTCTGATTAGCTGAGTCCTTGGAAACGTCCGTGCACCATGTCTGTCTTTGCACCTTAAAGAAATAAAGAATTATCGGCACAGTACCCCGGTGAGTGACGTCCCTGCTTTCTACATATGTTTGATACGAAGATGTCTTTTCATTAGGGACTTGGAACCCGAAGGGTTACAGTGCCTGCCAGCACTGTTAAGGGAACTGTGGAGCCCGAGCTCAGGGCGTCTTTCATTTTCGCTGCACTAGCTGAGAGTGCGATCTTAGGAATTTAGGGGTAGTTGTGCCGGCTGCTCGCTTCTGTGTGCCGCTTATAACTACTATAATACTGCCTCCTATATACAAGAATATAACTACTATAATACTACCTCCTAAATACAAGAATATAACTACTATAATTGTTACGCCGAGCGCTCCGGGTCCCCGTTCCTCCCCGGAGCGCTCGCCTCATCTTCGTTGTTGCAGCGCCCCGGTCAGATCCACTGACCGGGTGCGCTGCGGTCCCGCCTTCAGCCGGGATGCGATTCGCGATGCGGATAGCGCCCGCTCGCGATGCGCACCCCGGCCCCCGTACCTGACTCGCTCTCCCTCGGTCCTGTCCCGGCGCGCGCGGCCCCGCTCCCTAGGGCGCGCGCGCGCCGGGTCTCTGCGATTTAAAGGGCCAGTGCACCAATGATGGTGCCTGGCCCAATCTTCCCAATTAGCTTAATTAGTTTCCACCTGTGCACTCCCTACTTATACCTCACTTCCCCTGCACTCCCTTGCCGGATCTTGTTGCACTTGTGCCTAGTGAAAGCGTTCCCTTGTCTGTTCCTAGTCCGTGTTCCTGACCTCCTGCCGTTGCCCCTGACTACGATCCTTGCCGCCTGCCCCCGACCTTCTGCTACGTCCGACCTTGCTTCTGCCTACTCCCTTGTACCGCGCCTATCTTCAGCATCTTCAGCAGCCAGAGAGGTGAGCCGTTGCTAGTGGATACGACCTGGTCACTACCGCCGCAGCAAGACCATCCCGCTTTGCGGCGGGCTCTGGTGAAAACCTGTAGTGGCTTAGAACCGGTCCACTAGCGCGGTCCTCGCCATCCCTCTCTGGCACAGAGGATCCACCACCTGCCAGCCGGCATCGTGACAGTAGATCCGGCCATGGATCCCGCTGAAGTTCCTCTGCCAGTTGTCGCTGACCTCACCACGGTGGCCGCCCAGCAAGCCCGACAGATCGCCCTTCTAACCCGTCAGCTGTCGGAAATGTCCACCATTTCGCACCAACTTCAGTCGCAACTTCTCCAGCAATCTTCTCCTCCGCCAGCTCCTGCACCTCCTCCGCAGCGAGTGGCCACTCCTAGCCTCCGCCTGTCCTTGCCGGACAAATTTAATGGGGACTCTAAGTATTGCCGTGGCTTTCTTTCGCAATGTTCCCAGCACTTGGAGATGATGTCGGACCAGTTTCCTACTGAAAGGTCTAAGGTGGCTTTCGTGTTCTGCCTTCTGTCTGGAAAAGCCCTGTCATGGGCCGCACCGCTCTGGGACCGCAATGACCCCGTCACTGCCTCTGTACACTCCTTCTTCTCGGAAATTCGAAGTGTCTTTGAGGAACCTGCCCGAGCTTCTTCAGCCGAGATTGCCCTGCTGAACCTGGCCCAGGGTGTTTCTTCCGTTGGCGAGTACGCCATTCAGTTCCGTGCTCTTGCTTACGAGTTGTCCTGGAATAGTGAGATTCTCTGCGCGACCTTTAAAAAAGGCCTATCCAGCAACATTAAAGATGTTCTGGCCGCACGAGAGACTCCTGCTGACCTACATGAACTCATTCATCTAGCCACTCGCATTGACATGCGTTCTTCCGGATGGCGTCTGGAGCTCCGCCTGGATATGGACTTTGTTCGCACGAAGCGTTTTTTCTCTCCGGCTCCTCTCTCCTCTGGTCCTCTGCAATCTGTTCCTGTGCTTCCCGCCGCGGAGGCTATGCAAGTTGACCGGTCTTGCTTGACACCTCAAGAGAGGACACGACGCCGCATGGAGAATCTTTGCCTGTACTATGCCGGTACCGAACACTTCCTGAAGGATTGTCCTATCCGTCCTCCCCGCCTGGAAAGACGTACGCTGACTCCGCACGAAGGTGACACAGTTCTTGATGTCAACTCTGCTTCTCCACGTCTTACTGTGCCTGTGCGGATATCTGCCTCTACCTTCTCCTTCTCTACTATGCTCTTCTTGGATTCCGGATCTGCAGGAAAATTTTTTTTGGCCTCTCTCATCAACAGGTTCTACGTTCCTGTGACCAGTCTCGCCAGACCCCTCTACATCTATTGTTTTTACAATAAAACATTGGACTGTCTCGTACGTTTCCACACAGAACCCCTCCTAATTTGCATCGGACCTCATCACGGAAAAATTGTGTTTTTTTTCCTCAGGTTCTTTGGCCCCAAGAAGAGGGGGAGACCCAAGGGGGGGGGTACTGTTACGCCGAGCGCTCCGGGTCCCCGTTCCTCCCCGGAGCGCTCGCCTCATCTTCGTTGTTGCAGCGCCCCGGTCAGATCCACTGACCGGGTGCGCTGCGGTCCCGCCTTCAGCCGGGATGCGATTCGCGATGCGGATAGCGCCCGCTCGCGATGCGCACCCCGGCCCCCGTACCTGACTCGCTCTCCCTCGGTCCTGTCCCGGCGCGCGCGGCCCCGCTCCCTAGGGCGCGCGCGCGCCGGGTCTCTGCGATTTAAAGGGCCAGTGCACCAATGATGGTGCCTGGCCCAATCTTCCCAATTAGCTTAATTAGTTTCCACCTGTGCACTCCCTACTTATACCTCACTTCCCCTGCACTCCCTTGCCGGATCTTGTTGCACTTGTGCCTAGTGAAAGCGTTCCCTTGTCTGTTCCTAGTCCGTGTTCCTGACCTCCTGCCGTTGCCCCTGACTACGATCCTTGCCGCCTGCCCCCGACCTTCTGCTACGTCCGACCTTGCTTCTGCCTACTCCCTTGTACCGCGCCTATCTTCAGCATCTTCAGCAGCCAGAGAGGTGAGCCGTTGCTAGTGGATACGACCTGGTCACTACCGCCGCAGCAAGACCATCCCGCTTTGCGGCGGGCTCTGGTGAAAACCTGTAGTGGCTTAGAACCGGTCCACTAGCGCGGTCCTCGCCATCCCTCTCTGGCACAGAGGATCCACCACCTGCCAGCCGGCATCGTGACAATAATACTGCTCCTATATACAAGAATGTATCTACTATAATACTGCTCCTATATACAAGAATATAACTACTATAATACTGCTCCTGTCACGATTCGGCTGGCTGGAGGTGGATCCTCTGTGCCAGAGAGGGATTGGCGTGGACCGTGTTGGTGGACCGGTTCTAAGTTGCTACTGGTATTCACCAGAGCCCGCCGCAAAGCGGGATGGTCTTGCAGCGGCGGTAGCAACCAGGTCGTATCCACCAGCAACGGCTCAACCTCTCTAACTGCTGAAGATAGGCGCGGTACAAGGGAGTAGACAAGAGCAAGGTCGGACGTAGCAGAAGGTCAGGGCAGGCAGCAAGGATCGTAGTCAGGGGCAACGGCAGGAGGTCTGGAACACAGGCTAGGAACACACAAGGAAACGCTTTCACTGGCACAATGGCAACAAGATCCGGCGAGGGAGTGCAGGGGAAGTGAGGTATAAGTAGGGAGTGCACAGGTGACCACACTAATTAAGCCTGCTGCGCCAATCAGTGGCGCAGTGGCCCTTTAAATTGCAGAGACCCGGCGCGCGCGCGCCCTAAGGAGCGGGGCCGCGCACGCGCCGGGACAAGACCGACGGGGAACGGGTCAGGTACGGGAGCCGGGATGCGCATCACGAGCGGGCGCCTCCCGCATCGCGAATCGCATCCCGGCTGAGAGAGATATTGCAGCGCACCCGGTCAGCAGGTCTGACCGGGGCACTGCAAATGCGAGGATGTTGCGAGCGCTCCGGGGAGGAGCGGGGACCCGGAGCGCTCGGCGTAACAGCTCCTATATACAAGAATATAACTACTATAATACTGCTCCTATATACAAGAATATAACTACTATAATATTGCCCCCTATATACAAGAATATAAAAACTATAATACTGTCTCCTATATTAAAGGATATAACTACTATAATACTGCTCCTATGTACAAGAATATAACTACTATAATACTGCTCCTATGTACAAGAATATAACTACTATAATACTGCTCCTTTATACAAGAATATAACTACTATAATACTGCTCCTATATACAAGAATATAACTACTATAATACTGCTCCTATATACAAGAATATAACTACTATAATACTGCATCTATATACAAGAATATAACTACTATAATACTGCTCCTATATACAAGAATATAACTACTATAATACTGCTCCTATATACAAGAATATAACTACTATAATACTGCTCCTTTATACAATACAAGAATATAACTACTATAATACTGCTCCTATATACAAGAATATAACTACTATAATACTGCTCCTATATACAAGAATATAACTACTATAATACTGCTCCTATATATAAGAATATAACTACTATAATTCACAAAAGAGGTAGTGCGGCACTGCTTGATTGTCCTGGGACTTGTGATGGCAGGTGGATACTAGTGTAGCTAAATTGCCGTAGGCGGTGCTCAGATATGGAAGACAGTATTCATATATAGTCCGTGCAGAAAAGAAGATATCGGCACTCACCAGGTAGGCTGTAAGTCTTCTTTATTGAGGAATACTCACATCAAGGGTACAGACGAGAGGGGTGGTGGGGGGACAGTGGATGGCGACCGAGCTCCTGTTTCGCACACTTAGCGTGCTTCGTCCGGACGAAGCACGCTAAGCGTGCAAAACAGGAGCTTGGTCGCCATCCACTGTCCCCCCACCACCCCTCTCTTCTGTACCCTTGATGTGAGTATTCCTCAATAAAGAAGACTTACAGCCTACCTGGTGAGTGCCGATATCTTCTTTTCTGCACGGACTATAACTACTATAATACTGCTCCTATATACAAGAATATAACTACTATAATACTGCTCCTTTATACAATACAAGAATATAACTTCTATAACACTGCATTCTTTGTCCCTCTGAACCTCTTCTGCCCCTGTAACCACAGGTCTAGCGCGTCTGATACTACAACTCTGATGAAATTATCTGTACACACCAAGTATGAGCGCTGTCCCAGTAGATTGCGCGGTGGAGCGTGGAGCAGACATCTTGCTGATCAGCTCTGATAACCCACGCTCCACAGGACATTATCGCTCCTCATGAGTTCACCCTCTTCGGTGACGGTAATATACGTGCATTGATGCCCTTGGCCGGGACAAATGACTTCCTAATTGAATAATAAGCCAAGATATGAACGTCCCCTCATTTTAATATCATTCTTCTTGGAGACGGGCGCAAATGATGAGAAGCGCATAAATAAAAGATGTTCTCTCAAAAGGATGAAACGGCGACTTAGCTGCAGAAAGCCGCCCGCTACATCATTCTGTCTGGGTATGGATTGTGTTTTTTTATCTGTGATGAGAAGATGTCAGTCAGAATCCTAGGATACCAAGAAGGGATTTAACAAGATGATGGCCGGGAAGTGATTGTTTCTGCTGCCACCGAAGAGGCCTTCATGTGACATATTGTTACGATTCGGCAGGCTGGATGTGGATCCTCTGTGTCAGCGAGGGATTGGCGTGGACCGTGTCGGTGGACCGGTTCTAAGTTGCTACTGGTTTTCACCAGAGCCCGCCGCAAAGCGGGATGGTCTTGCTGCAGCGGTAGCAACCAGGTCGTATCCACCGGCAACAGCTCAACCTCGCTGACTGCTGAGAAGGCGTGGGACAGAAGGACTAGGCAGAGGCAAGGTCAGACGTAGCAGAAGGTCGGGGCAGGCGGCAAGGTTCGTAGTCAAAGAGGATAGCAGGAGATCTGAAAAACAGGCTTTGGACAACACTAAACGCTTTCACTGGCACAAGGCAACAAGATCTGGCAAGGAAGTGCAGGGGAAGTGAGGTAATATAGCCAGGGAGCAGGTGGAAGCTAATTAGGCTGATTGGGCCAGGCACCAATCATTGAGAGAGCTGGCGCGCGCGCCAGTACATGACAGCCGGGGGCCGGGACAGGTAAGTAACTTGGGATGCGATTCGCGAGCAGGCGCGTCCCGCTATGCGAATCGCACCCCCCCCCCGGCAGTGTCAGTGCAGCGCTCCCGGTCAGCGGGTCTGACCGGGGCGCTGCAGAGAGAGAGACGCCGCGAGCGCTCCGGGGAGGAGCAGGGACCCGGAGCGCTCGGCGTAACACATATTCATATCTTCTCCATACAGGGTTGGGGCATCCATCCTACCTCAGAACCCCACATGATCACCTATTGCATGAACACCTCATCCATACAGGGTTGGGGCATCCATCCCACCCCAGAACCCCACATGATCACCTATTGCATGATCACTTCATCCATACAGGGTTGGGGCATCCATCCCACCCCAGAACCCCACATGATTACCTATTGCATGATCACCCAGGCTCATCCATACAGGGTTGGGGCCTCCATCCCACCCCAGAACCCCACATGATCATCTGTTGCGACCTTCTGTAAAGTTTTTTAAATTTTTTAGGACAGACGACTGACCACACATTTTAGATATCTCTTGGCCATACATTCATTTGGCAAACACCTATGTCTCCTAATCCCATCCCAATACACATGCACACTTGATTCAGTAGGGTGTGCTTGTGTTCTGAATAGGAAGATGGATGAAAGTCACTGTTAGACTTCTCTGGTGGTATCTTCATTCCTGAAAAGCAATAGGATCAGCCTTGTTCAAATCTAACGTGCCCATCGGAGGAGAGTCTGGGGGTCACCATACACCCGTACACTTGATTCAGTAGAGCGAGCTTGTGTTCTAAATGGGGAGATAGAAGAAAGCCACTTCTAGACTTCACTAGTGGTATCTTCCTTCCCGAAGAACAAAAGGGTAAGCCTTGTTGAATCAAACATGGCCATCGGAGGAGAGTCTGGAAGCACCCATACACAAACACATGTAATTCAGTAGGGTGTGCTTGTGGTCTGAATGGGGAGATAGAGAAAGTTCCCATTAGACTTCTCTGGTGGTGTGTTCATTCCCCAAGAAAAAAACGATCAGCCTTGTTGAAAGCCTACATGCCCTTTAGAGGAGAGTCTGGAGGCCCCCATACACCTGCACACTTAATTCAGTAGAGTGTGCTTGGGTTCTGAATGGGAAGATGGCAGAAAGCCACCATTGGACTTCTCTGGTGGCATCTCCTATCCCAAAGAATAAAAGGATCAGCCTTGTTAAAATCCAAGATGCCCATCGGAGGAGAGTCTGGAGGCCACCATACACATTCAATAGTTGGCTGATCCCAACTAAATCGGCAAGTTCAACTAACTTTAGTCTAATCAGTACAGCCGGTGACTTCAGTAGACAGAGGCACATACATGCCTGGCCTTTTATCTACATCTATTTGGTTGGCCTAGGACCATGGAAGGTTGGATAGTGGTGGCTCCATGGCCTCTACAGAGCCCACAATGTTGTTGAAGAGTACCTCTCATGATCTTGTTAAAATTTATAATCCTCCCAGGTCACTGCCCCCATCATGATAAACCACCCCCTGCCTTTATTTATTTATTTATTTTTGTTATGTTTTCTACCTTGATATTGCTCTGTATTTTCTGCTCAGTCTCAGTCAGATTCACAGACTGTGAAGGGGCGTTCCCCAGCAGGCGTGACATCATCTGAAGCCATACAGGGGAGAACTTCCTCCCTCACTCTGCTACACACAGCCCAGAGCAGTTCATTGTGAGATGAGCTATGATTGGCTAAGGCTGCCCCCCCCCCCTGGGCTCTGGACAAGTAGGCGGACACCTAGGGGCAGATTTTTTAAACACAAATAAAACATGGAAATTGTCTTTTTTTAATTTTTTTAAACATGGGCGTAGTTTAGCCTGTAACCACCCGAAGGTATACCGCTGGATCCTGGGCCCAAGGAGGTGACCAGTGACTCAGAGACCTTAAGGGCTTGCTGGGACTTGTAGTAGATGGGGTCAATTTAATGCAGAGCACGTTGACTTGACAAATGAAGACTGTGACTGACTTGACTGACAATACTGAGACTGTGGCTTACTTCAACATGACCTCAGCAAAGACTTGTAAGGAAAGAGAGAGAAGCTCCACCTAGGGCTTATATGGGGGACACTAGCAGGGAGCCCATAGGTCACTGCTGGGATCACCTGGTCACTGGTACCTTCTGGGTAACAATCAAATGACATATCACATGGTAACAGTCTTAAAGTGACGACGCTTTATGAACACATTACATGGTATAATACATTAGAAACATATTTACATGGGGGGGGGGGGACACTGTAGGGAGGCTGCCTGACAGGACAGCAGGAGTACGGTGTAACACCTCCCATACTGGGCCACCACATAAATATTAGATCCTAGATAGATATTCCCCTTGAGGGTACATTCACACGTGTAATCTGGTTGGGCGGATTAGAGGGGGTTTGGGTAAAGTTATATCCACATGATGGAATTTCAGTGCAGAATTCTGCAGACAAATTCGGCATAGACAGTCCGCTGCAGCAGAGTACCATTGATTTCAATGGGATTCTGCGCCAGATGTGTCTTAGAAATTCAAATTCCCGCAGAAAGAATAGACCTGAAGGCCAGAAGGAAATACATTGCTGTCTATGAGATGGCGCATTTTCCTAGCGCTGGCATGTTCTGCCGGCGTTCCGTGCAGACATCCCACTATGTGAATATAGCCTTAGGTTTGTAATGTACTTCCTTTCTATTGCCCCACTTTTAAGGGATTCAGCTCTGCAGGAAACAGAATGTTAATACATTATATCAGTGTTTCCTAACCAGGGTGCCTCCAGCTGTTGCAAAACTACAACTCCCAGCATGCCCGGACAGCCTTCGGCTGTCCGGGCATGCTGGGAGTTATAGTCTTTCAACAGCTGGAGGCACCCTGTTTGAAAAACACCGCATCATAAGGACACTCAATTGATTTAAAGAAAAAATGTGTAATGTTTATATTCTCCTGTGGGGGCACTGCAGGTAAATGAGATTCTCAATTCCTCTGCAAATCATGGCTGATCGCTGAAAAGTGTTCATTAGAATTGTCTTGGAAAACGGAAACACGGTCGATAAGGGCCGCGCCCTACATGAGACAGAAAGACTAGATGGAGGAGAAGGAGAAAGCAAGGTGGCGAATTCTTGACTACGAAAAAGCAGAATTGATTAAATAGATGAAATGAATGAAATGTTTCTCTAAACCCTTATGTGACCCTGCATATGAGGAGTAAAGGAGGACAAGTAAATAAAACAGGAATCCACCAGGCTCGACACATCTATGACGAACAGGCTCGGGGAAATGTGTTTCATCTTCATGAATAGATTATAAGTTCCTGCAGTCGGGGCTTTTCCTGTTTTCCTAGACATATCGGCTCAGAGGACAATCCCAAACTGTCTACGGTGTCATTCGTTCTACTATTCATATGACTGTAAGGGGAACAATGGAGGTTTGTACAACAGGATAGGTTTCACCAGCAATACCAATACAGGGACGCAGTACTATTTCATCACGTACAGAGAGATACAAGGAGGCAGTAGTATCTGTGCCTACATCATTTACAGGGAGAGACAATAAGGCAGTACTATCTGAGACTACATCATTTACAGGGAGAGACAGAAAGGCAGTACTATCTGAGACTACATCATTTACAGAGAGAAACAGAAAGGCAGTACTATCTGTGCCTATATCATTTACAGGGGAAAATGGAAAGACAGCACTATCTGTACCTACATAATTTACAGAGGGAGACAGGACCATCTGTATCTACATGATATACATGGAGAAACAGAGAGGCAGTATTATCTGTAGTTACATAATTTACAGAGAGACAGACAAGCAGTACTATCTGTACCTACATAATCTACAGATGGAGACAGGGAGCCATCTACATTATTTACAGGGAGAGACAGAAAGGCAGTATAATCTGTGCCTACATAATTTACAGAGAGAGACAGAAAGGCAGTACTATCTGTGCCTACATCATTTACAGAGAGAGGCGGTACCATCTGTATCTGCATCATATACATGGAGAAAAAGAGAGGCGGTATTATCTGTAGTTACATCATTTACAGAGAGACAGACAAGCAGTACTATCTGTGCCTACATCATTTACAGGGAGAGACAGAGTAGTACTATCTGTGCCTACATCATTTACAGAGAGAGGCGGTACCATCTGTATCTACATCATATACATGGAGAAAAAGAGAGGCGGTATTATCTGTAGTTACATCATTTACAGAGAGACAGACAAGCAGTACTATCTGTACCTACATCATTTACAGATGGGGTCAGAAAGGCAGTACTATCTGTGCCTACATCATTTACAGAGGGTGACAGACAGGCAGTACCATGTGTCATTACATCATTTACAGGGCGAGAAAGACAGGCAGTACTATCTGTACCTACATCATTTACAGAGGGAGACAGGGAGCAAATACTCTCTGTACCTAAACAATGAATAGGGAGAGACAGGTACTACCATCTGTATCTACATCATTTACAGAGAAAGACAGTACTATTTGGATCCACATCATTTACAGAGCGAGACAAGCAGCGAGAACTCCCTGTACTTACACCATTGACAAGGAGCGACAGAAAGGCAGTACTATCTGTACCTACATTATTTACAAGGAGCGACAGAAAGGCAGTAATATTTGTACCTACATTATTTACAGGGATAGACAGAGAGCCGTAACATCTACACATATCTGCAGGAAGTTTAGTGTCACGTACGTGTGCTAAAGCACTGCAGATTTATTTCTGCAAAATGATTTACAGAAGGAGCGTTCAGATAAAGAGACAGTGACTCAATTATTTTTGTTGTACAACAAAGCTGTAATGTTTTAACAGGTTGCCGTCTAAAGACGAGCCGGCACGCCCCCTCCCATAGACTTGCATTGAGGGGGCAGGGCTTGACTTAATGAGGGCAGGGCTATGATGTCACGAGCTCCCGGCTCCAGCGTTCGGAACAGTTTGTTCCAAATGCTGAGCAGCGGAGTACCTCTTTAAGGTTTTAAGCTACAATCAAGCATAAGTATTGTATTGAATTACATCAGGGGTTCAGTAAAGTTACAAGTTGTTTCATGAAACCCCTGGCTTCAGTGGTCTCAGTCCTTGGCTTTGTGTCCAGGAACAGCTTAATTTAGAATAAAAAAAAAAAAAAAAAGTGCAACATTTGGTGACACTGCTCAGATAGGTGACATCCCACAGAGCTAATCGGCAGTAATATCTGTGCCTTTTCAGGTAGTGACAGGGAGGCAGTACTATCTGTACCTACATCTTTTACAGAGAGACACAGGGGATGCTTTCTGTGGCTACATTTATAAGGAGTGTCAGGGAGACAGTTCAATGTGTGCTTATATAATTTTACAGAAAGAGGAAGCAATTTGTGCCTACATCATCTATAAGGAGAAAAAGGTAGGGAGAACTATTTGTACTTTAATCATTTATAGAGAGATACAAGGAGGCAGTACTATCTGTACCTACATCATTTACAGAGAGAGATGGGGGGGAGGCGGATACTTTTTTGTGGTTACATTTACAAGGTTAATCAATTATTCTGTGCTTTTATAATTTACAGGAAAAGGCAGAGCTGTATGTGCTTATATCCTGTATAAGGGGAGAAAGGTAGGTAGTACTATCTGTACCCTAATCAATTAAAGAGAGAGACAAGGGAGAAGTAATATCTTTACTTACATAATATATAGGCAGAAACAGTCTGTACTGGATTTTCCTACATATAGAGAGAAAGGGGGGCAGTACTATCTGTAACTATATTATTTACAAGGAGACAGTACTATCTGTCCCAACGTCATTTACAGATGTTGGGTTAGTGCTGTTTTATCTGCTCTTACATCATTAGTATATGAAACGTGGACCCTCCGCAATCAGACACCTATCCCCTATCCTTTGGAGAGGGGATACATTTTCTGAAACTGGAGAACCCCTTTAAGAACTCAGGAATTTAAAGTTTGGTAGAAAGTTTCAAAGCGGTTTATTTTATAATCAAAATAGACCGACCCCATGAGTCAACTCTATCACGGGCCTAGCAGAGCTTAAGCCTCCCGTTCTTCATCGGCCCTGCACCCCCAAATAATGTTCTGCACAAGCTCCAGAGCTCACAGCTATTACATTTCAGTGGTGCGTTGCGCAGACTGCAGCCCGGCTTGGCGTTCTGATGACTGAGTCAGCGTTACTTCAGTATGGAGGAGACGGGCGCCCTGCACAGAATACATTAGATTATTAATGGACACAGAGGAACCAGGCAGGAGCAGGAATTACAGGCCCAATAAATCCTCCGGACTAAGAGTGTGGAGGCCTCATCTATGTCATTGCGGACTTTAATTACATTCTGCAACCGAATCATCGCGACCAGTCCAGGACTGCAGGTCACTTACTTATTCATCCTACAGTCTCTCAGTTTAAAGGGCATGTCCTTTAAAGAGTACCTCTCATGATCTTGTTAAATGTTATAATCCTCCCAGTTCACTGCCCCATCATGATAAACCACCCCCTGCCTTTATTTTTATTATTTTTTAGTTTTCTACCTTGATATTGTTCTGTATTTTTTGCTCAGTCTCAGTCAGATACACAGACTGGGAAGGGGTGTTCCCCAACTGGAGTGACATCATATGAAGCCATACAGGGCTCCCTCACTCTGCTACACACCACACAGCTGTTCAGTGTGAGATGAGCAATGATTGGCTAAGAGCAGTTCAGTGTGAGATGAGCTATGATTGGCTAAGGCTGCACAAAGCCCTCTCCGCATTTCCTGATTTTGGACTTCTGCCAGGCTTCTGAGATGGGGGAGATGGGGGGGGGGGGGGGGGATGGGGGACACCTGGTGACAGCTTTTTTAAACACAAATAAAACATAGAAAACATTTTTTTTTTTTTAATGACAGTGTCCATTTAAAAATAAATATAATAAATAAATACATTTTTCAATGGAAATTGGGGCAGGTGATCAGCTCTTTCCTAACCTAGTAAACAAATAAATGGACCATATAATGTATATGGTGGCCTCTCCACTCTCCCTGTAGATGACTGGAGGTAGAAGGATCAGACAGTTGGATCAGAACATGCCCGATCCTTTTATTCTGAAGGCTGGTAAGTCACCGCTAGTGGAGTCTGAGCCTTCTTTACTGTCATCATTCAGAACACATGCACGCTTGGCCAAGTAAACCACACTTGTGTATGGAGTCGAGAGAGATAGTCAAGCTGAGTGTGCACGTGTATGGGGCCGTCTGTAGAGATAGCCAAGCTGAGTGTATGGGGCAGTCTGTAGAGATAGCCGAGCTGAGTGTGCACGTGTATGGGGCCGTCTGTAGAGATAGCCAAGCTGAGTGTATGGGGCAGTCTGTAGAGATAGCCGAGCTGAGTGTGCACGTGTATGGGGCCGTCTGTAGAGATAGCCAAGCTGAGTGTATGGGGCAGTCTGTAGAGATAGCCGAGCTGAGTGTATGGGGCAGTTTGTAGAGATAGTCAAGCTGAGTGTGCACGTGTATGGGGCGGTCTGTAGAGGTAGATTAGCTGAGTGTGCACGTGTATGGGGCCGTCTGTAGATGTAGATGAAATGAGTGAACATGTATGGGACAGTCTGTAGAGGTAGATGAGCTGAGTGTAGTGGCCCAGTATGGGAAGTGTTACCCCGTACTCCTGCTGACCTGTCAGGCAGCCTCCCTACAGTGTTCCCTAGGCCTCCTTGCATCCGCCCCCCCCCCCCCCCCCATGCAAATATGTTTCTAATGTATTATACCATGTAATGTGTTCAGAAAGCGTTGTCACTTTAAGACTGTTACCACGTGACTTGTCATGTGATTGTTACCCAGGAGGTACCAATGACCGGGTTATTCCAGGAGTGACCTATGGCCTCCCTGCTAGTCTCCCCCATATAAGCCCTGGGTGGAGCTTCTCGCTCTTTCCTTACAAGTCTTTGCTGGGGTCAAGTCGAGTCCTAGAGAGTCCAGAGTCATAGGAGCCTCAAGTCCAGTCTACAGCCACAAGGAGCTACAAGTAACCACAGTCTCAGTATTGTCAGTCATCAGTCAAGTCAGTCATAGTCATCATTTGTCAAGTTAGAGTGGTCTGCATTAAATTGACCCCATTTACTCCAAGTCCCAGCAAGCCCTTAAAGGGGTTCTCCACCATAAGGTGATTTTAGTACGTACCTGGCAGACAGTAATGGACATGCTTAGGAAGGATCTGCGCTTGTCTTGGGGCTAAATGGCTATGTTGTGAGATTACTATAACACTGTGGCTAGCTTTCTGTGAACTTGTATTTCCTGTTTTCAGTTTTCTTGTTTGCCTACAAATCCCATGATACCATTTTCCTCCCTCCCACACATCAGCCACCCCACCCACTGAAACATAAATGAGCTGCAGACCTGTGGTCTTCAATCAGGGTGCCTACAGCTGTTGCATTAGTTGCAGATTGATCCCTCCACCCATTGAAGCAGACAGGCTCCCTGTCATCAGCTGACTAGTGATGTCAGGTCTCGACCGCATTGCAACCTGGGAAAAATCCGAGACAGCAGTCATTTTGTATGCTGTTAAAAATAAATATTGGGATGAAAATCACAGAAGAATTGTGAGAAAACCTTCACATACAGGTACAGACACTATATTATGAACTACACTAACTTTACAGCCCCTGTAGCATAGTCAAATAAAAAAAATTCCCGGAATACCCCTCTGAATCTCTGAGTCACTGGTCACCTTTTGGGCAGTGGCTGAACTGTATAGACTGTACCTTCTGTCCACCCTCAGTAAAGCTACCGTTGTCCGTAACGTCATTATTGCCCCCGTGCCTAGCCCAGGATACAGCGGTATACCTTCCGGTGGTATTGAGGATAAACCATGCCCTGGCGTCACGAATACAAGGGGCTAATGCCATCTGCCCCTAAGGTAATTCCATCTGCCCTTTGCATCCCACCCTCTACCACATAAGTGTGCATGTGTATTGGCTAGGGGGGAGCCTTTAGTCTAAACTGTACGGGCACCATGTAACACTTAATTTCCCCTGGGGTGGCACTACAGAAATATTGACTACTCTCCGCAGGGTTTCCCCGCAGGGTTTACCGCCCAGCAGTGAGACATACTGTAATACTCTTATTATCTGAAGCCGCTCAGGGTTTGTTGATCTCAGGGGATGGGGAGGGAGGGATTAGTTGCATTTGGGGATCTGTCTCTTTAAAGGGTTTTGTCGTCCAAAAACATTGATGGCCTATAGATTAGATATAGACCATGTGGAGAGAATGAGAAAATCGCTGCCAGACACCTCTCCCATGAACAAAAGGATTAGGCCATTGAAATCCAACATGCCCAACCCGTCTTTGTCTAAGATAATGTTGCCCAACCTGCGGCTTTCCAGCGGTTGCAAAACTACAACTCCCATCGTGTCCCGACAGCCGAAGGCTGTCGGGACATGATGGGAGTTGTAGTTTTGCAACCGCTGTAGAGCGGCAGGTTGGGCAACATTATCCCAGATGACAGCACAGAATAGCTGCAGTGTGATCATGCGGAGCTCGGCAATAGAGCTTACGCTCACATGACCCCTCAGCACGGCACCTTCACAATCCCATTAGCGCGGCCTTTTCTTCCTGCTCTATAGTCATGTGCTGTTTTTTTTTTTTCTTCTTTTCGCAGAAACGAAAATCAGTCGTATTAACAGTTTTCCCTCCGCAGGGGATTCGGCCGGCGTTCAGGACGACACATGGCACTCAGCGAAATTAATTTAGCTTTGGACGTGTGAGGCGCCGCGTACGGAGAGCATCGTGGGATTACTGAAGAGCACAGACAATAGCGCCGGATTCTCAGCTAGAAACATTGTATTCTAACTCTCCGCGTTTCCAACAAAAATCATTTCCCAAATGTATCGGATCCTTCATTCAAAATTTGTAAAACGTGTAAATATTCTTTTTTTTTTTTTTATTAATATTTTAAATGCTCATTTTCCCTCCCATCATGAATTATGACGGAGCATTCATTTTTCTTTTTTTTCCCCTATGGTTATTGGCGACAACAAGATAGCAGGGTCACAAAGTGGTTGCACATTGTTGACCGTGGCAACCTAATGTGCAACCAGGGCCGGTTCTGCTTCTAGGCAAAATAGGCAGCCGCCTAGAGTGCCCTCTTGATGGGGGCATCGCTCTGCCGGCTGCAAGAAAGTAAGTAGCTAGCCAGCATCTAAAGCACCTGCCGCTCATCTGAAGCACCTGCCCAGCCAGCACCACCATCACAACCCCCCCCCCCAACACCCCGGTACCATAATAATCTGCATTCTTTAGCCTGCTGGAGGAGCGCAGAGCCACCTCCGAGGCCAAACAGGCAGGTCCTAACATTGCGTGTGCCTCCATACATCCGCCCCATGAGAAGGAGTTTGCTACAGTGTATCACTCCAGTAAGGTGGGGTGTGTCAAAGGGCGGAGCCAATGGGCGGGGTCAAGGGGTGGCGAAATTAGCTTTGGTCGGGGGTGGCTAAAATCCATGTACCAGCCCTGGTTGCAACTGGTATACTGTGGTAGCCCTTGGGGGGGTATAGTGTAGTTGGGGTGTTGCTGTGTTGGAATGAGGGGTTAATTTAACCCTTGTCACTCGTGACGCCAGGGTGAGGGTTAATACGCTGAGGTAGTTGCTAGGCCTATCGCCACTCTTCCCAGAAACGATAGGTGCGTGCAGAAATAAATGATTGTCCATGGCAGTGCTGAACTTGAACTTGCAGGAACTTTACTGATGAGTTGCGGTACATTCAGTAACGGTAACAGTCTTAGTAACAGAGTCTATTATCAGCACGGCAGTGACTGACAGATGCTTAGGACCGATAAGTTATCCTGAGATTAGTAGAATTAGGTTTTGCAGAGATCCGCTGGATTTAGGGGTCTGTTTAGGTCCAGTGATCTTGCGGAGTAATAGGGAATTGAAGTAACTCAGTTTTGGAATGATGGCCGATGCCGCAAGGCTTTGGCCTAGTGGTTGCCGATGACAGCTGCGCAGATCCATCCTCATCAGCAGCCCACGAGGAAAGAGAGATTAATGGCCGCCGCTCCCTTATATGGGCAGGGGCAGGGCCGTTTTGGATTGGTCCATGTCAGCTGTCACTCACCGAAGCATGGTGGGTGATCACCTGACTACCTCCAAAGGTCCTTGAGTAAAACTATAGAGTTCTGGAACGCATCACGTGACCCGCAGGTCCTGCGACACTACAACAAGGTAAGTACACTTTATATACATATAGACAATTAGAATTTGAATAATTTTAATTATTAGAGGGGTGACTAGGGGCTAACTATGGATGAGGATCCCACTGGTACCTAGGGACTCTGACTTTGGGGACCTCACCACAAGGTAACGGATGCAGTCCGGTACTGGGACACCACAATACTATTTAGTATAGTATGAGAAACTGGATTTAAACTTTTTCATGCCTATTTACATTAAATAAAATAGAATAATAGCACAACCCCTGTCCCCAGGTTGTGTGCGATATTACAACTTGACTCAATTGACTGCAATACCACATACAACCTGAGGACAGGGGTGGTGCTGTTTTTTGGAAGAAATTAGCTCTGATTTTCTATCACTTGATAATACCTTCAATGGGACTGCTCTTTGTTAAAACATGGCACAATTTCCTGAGCTTTGGCTTAAATGGGCACTGTCACAAACAAAAACTTGTTATATGTTGTACATCTTGGCAAAACATTATCCTTTCTAATATACTTCATAAAAATGTTCCTTTTATAGAAATCATGACTTGTATAAAAAGACCACTAGGGGTCCCCATAGCATAATCCTGTCCAGCTGAAGCACAGGTAGGAACAACTCCAAGGAAGTAAGGTGGGACTAGTACTCCTCTGTGCTCACTCCTGTCCTATCAGACTACAGCATGAAAACAGAGAGGAGGGGATACAGAGCAGCTTGTAGTGATCAGATGAGACAGTACAGCACAGCAGACCCAGGGAGGAAGTGAATGCATGGTGAATGAGGGTCAATCAGGGCCAAGGGAGTAGTGTGTTTCCTTGAGGAGACCACCAAGCTGGTATATGGAGTATTATGAGGCATATAATGCTTCATGGTAAAAGGGTATGCAAATTAGATCTTTACCTTGATGAAAAGAACTTACTATACAGTGCCCCCTACTGGCTTAAATCAATTCCCTATACCCTTTACAGTTTGAATACTAATTTGAAAGGAAACTACCTCCAATAGGTGGCACTGTAGAGCAAGTTATTTTCCTCTTTAAGGAGTCCCACCCAGTAGGGACCAACCAAGGCCCAATAGCAGCTGCCTGGTCTGCATCTACAGCCTATGGGAGAGTTAAGGCAGCCATATTGGACATCACCGAGCATCTATAAGCCTCTCTGGGTTTACCTTTTCTGCAGTCACACTACGTTCTATAAAACTATTACAGAGAATCACGGATCAGATAAATTCACGCCATCATCCTATCAGCGTCTACAGCTTAAAAATGTGACACTGTACTTATTCAGGTGTCCCACTAAGTACCCCCGCAGACGCAGCACATGGTGCCAAGCCAGGGACACCTGCGCCAATCGCTTACATTGTGGAATGAAATCAGACTCCGACGCATTACAAAGGGGATTACATGGGCATTTGTGGGATTACGGCGAGCTTCTGTACAGAGACAATACAGAAAGCAAATAATGATCGCAAAAACTATTGTTATATTAGGCCGAATGGACGTCATAGAGGAGGATCCCTGCTGGGACCCCACTCTATAAACTGGAGCAGACAGTCCATAACAGGCACTGTGGCAAACTTGGGAGACCGTATTTTGTATTGGTACTGTGGTGTCCCAGTACCGCATTCTATACGGTACCTATTTATGTATGGGTCCCCATAGCCAGAGTCCCTAGGACGTAGGGATCCCTGTCATCCAGTCTACCCCTAGTCGCCTCTATTCTAGTGTATAAATCACTAATTTATTCAAAGGTTAATGTAAATTGAATAACATATGTAAATAAATGGTTAATTACTTGTTTCCGTAGCGTTGCAGGACCTACGGGTCATGTGACTAGGTGAACTCTATGGTATTGAGCTTAAGGACCTTTGGAGGCCCTGTGACGTAAGCAATCCCATGACACCATGTAATGGTGAATGGCAGATGTTCGGACCAATCAGATTCGCCCCGCCCCCTGCCCATATAAGGCAGCGGTGGCCATCTTCTCGCGCTCTTGTTCCTGGTATGCTAAGCTAGCAACAGCTCTCTTGTTCCTGGGCAAGCAAGCAAGCAAGACCTGCGCAGCAATTATCGCAGTGAGTTAGGCCTGAGCCCTGCGGCGACGGCTGAACAACCCTAATTATAGAGTGTATCACTTCCCAGACACTCTGCAGCATCACCGGACCTAATAATTCCCCTAAATCCGGACGTATCTGCAAATCTCTCCCTAAATTCAGAGACTGTATATCTAGCTCAAGGTCCGCTACAACTGCCAGTCACTAAGCAACCTAAGGACTGTTTGCATGAGACTGTTACTGTGCCGTGGATATTGCAAGCACTTCAGTAAAAAGTTGTTCAAGTTTAATCTTTTTGTGGACCTTCAGTTATTTCATGCACCTATCGTTACTGGGAAGGGCGGCGATAGGCCGGAATATTGATTCAGCATACCAGCCCTCAGCCTGGGGTCACAAACTCTAGGGTTAACATTAGGGATCGACCGATATCGTTTTTTTAGGGCCGATACCGATAATCGGTGGAGGTTAGGGCCGATAGCCGATAACTTATACCGATATTCCGGTATAAGTTATCGGCTATTTATCCCCCCTCGACACTGCTGCAGAGCATTGATTTAAAGCGGGCGCTTTAAATCAATGCACTGCGGTGGCTTTTGCGGTGCCATAGGCCGCCGCCGCCACCACCACCACCCGCTTCTCTCCCCCTATCTGTCAGGGTGGTCCGGGCCATCCATCTTCCCTTCCTGTAGTGTCCGGCGGCATTCCGGGTGGAGGGTGCACCGGTCCGGGCTGTCCTTCTTCTCCGGGGGTCCTCTTCTCCACTCTGGGCAGGCTCCGGCCTAGTACACTGCATAGACGCCGCTGCGCAGCGACGCACCTGACGTTACGGCGTAGCGGCGTCTATGCAGCGTACTAGGAAAGCCCGGACCGGTGCACCCTCCACCCGGAATGCCGCCGGACACTACAGGATGGATGGCCCGGACCACCGCCATTACGGGTAAGTTTAATTTTTTTTATTGACTCGGAGGGTGGGTGAGGGGCCCGACCGGTATAGCGGTATGGGCAAAAATCCATACCGGTATACCGCCCAGCACTACGGGGGGCGGTCGGGGGGGGGGGGGGGGGCGGTCGGGGGGGGGGGGGGCGGTCGCGGTGCGGGGCGGTGGATCGAGGGGGGCGGTCGCGGTGCGGGCGGTGCGGGGGGCGGGGCATTATCGGCTTATCGGCAAGGTAATTGCCGATACCGATAATGCCCAAAATCGTGATTATCGGCCGATAATATCGGCCTTACCGATAATCGGTCGATCCCTAGTTTACATTAACCCCTTATATACCTATACCATACCACCACTACCATACACCCCCCAAGGGCTACCACAAAGTCTTTTTGGCGTTGCACGAACAGGATTCGGGTGTGTGCCTACTATTGCCACTAGTGAAAGTGTACTCCCCCCCAGAAAGCGAACTTTATTCATGTGTTGCTGTGTACAGGAACGGTGCTTGTCAAGTGCATCATCCTCTACGTACAGTAAAGAGTCAAGTTCTTCATCTTCTTCATACCGTCGAGAGTCAAGTTCTACACAGGGTGAAGAAAACAGGCCAAAATTGCGGCCACCCAAGTCGGTACCTAGACTTTCTCGGAGCAGTGAGAGTTTGTCTAACCCTGGGGTACCCACAGAGGTACCAAGGACCTCTTGGAGCAGTGAGAGTTTGCCAGTTCCTAAGGTACCAACGAAAGGGTCATGGGTTGCTCATAATTTGGAGATGGTGCTCAAGCCCTATTGCCCCACTGTGATCCCAGCTAGTAAGCCTATAACCCCCTTCTCAAGCTGCTTTCCATCACTCTATCCTCACCAATGTGGTGTGGCAAAGCTATGTTAAGTCTAATCCTGCCCCTTATGTTGGCAGGTATAGAGGAACCAAGAGAGGCACTACAAGAGTGAAGAACATCTTCTAAAGAGACTCTAAAGTAATGTCTTATTGTTTTTTTTTTCTGTCTAACCATTTTGTTTTACAGTAACCAAGTTCAAGAAAAGTGCCTAGCAGGACTGTGCTAAGTTGTTCCAGTTTAAAGTTCAGCAACGTAACCACTAAGCTTGTGCCTGACTATTAAGTCAAGAGACTCCTAGCCTGTTGGAGATTCATCAAGGACTGTACCCGGTTGAGTTGTGGTTAAGGCCGTGTTCACTTTTCAATTGAACTCCTAGTGTAGGTGGACTGCTGATCCTTACACGCTAATTTGTATATTTTCTTTGGACTCCTAGTGTAGGTGGACTGCTGATCCTTACACGCCTGCATCATGTATATACCACCAACTTCATAAGAACTTTTTTGATAAATGTTTCACTTATCGGGTTAATGCACCTGAAATATGTTGGAGTGTTGATAAATGTATAGTAAATTTGTATATGGTTCTGTACACAGAAAGATGTGTCTGTGTACGTAAATAGTAGGTAAGGTTTGTACATAGAAAATATAGTCAAATGTCTATGTATATTAAAATAACTTAGAGCTGTACATGGAAAATATCGACGTACAACACATGTACACTCCACACTAAAAATATGTATGCATTTTTGTACATACAAATGTATAATAAGCTAAAGGTGTTTAGTACTAACTCAAAAGGGAACACCTCGGCTCCTCCAAGGGTAGTATTATTGCTGTCGCCCATCGCTAGCACCTGTCTCAACCAAAAATGATAGGGATTATTCCCTTTCAAATAGTACTTGCACATAGTACCCTAGATTACTCACTTAATGTACTACCTCAAAATTTCTCTAGTACCTAAATCAAAATAAATATCTCACTTCAGAAAACACTTAAGGAATTGTAGCATATTTATACCCAATTCCTGCCGCTGTTAGGTACACTTCTTCTTTTCTTTATTCAGTGCGTGTATGAGATGCTCTGCCTGGCCAGTAGGTGCTCTTGCTAATACAGAAAATAAACACGTAATTCTAGGAACAACCTGGATAGGTTGTTTTGAAAGTGCTCTAGGGGTATGTAGCGTGTAGTCGATAGACCCTAGCAGCCACCCTTACTGTGACCTAGCTTCCGGTATACCCTTTGTGTACTAACTAACAGGTAACTTATTGTTGGCGTATAGAATGTGTGAGATAATACAAATGTCTAGTCAGCTTGAAGCTAACTGTATAGAGAGCTGTACTAATGTCTAGTTAGCCTTATGTACATGTGCTAATGTTCAGTTTAGCCTCATCAAAATGTATAGAGAGCTAATAAAAATGTCTTAGGCTGTCTTTAAGAAGGGAATTTTCAGTGTTGGCGGGGGAAGAGAGGATTGCTTGGGGGGAGAGGAATGGCAGGGAAGGAGTTGGCCATTGATGGGAAAGTTACTGTAGAAGGTCCCTCCCTTTAAGTTTTTAAAAGTAGGCGTGTTTGTGAATAGGTAACAGGGTTGTGGTGAGGGTGTGATGAGGGCAGATGGAATTACCCTAGGGGTAGATGGCATTAACCCCTTGTGTTCGTGACGCCAGGGCGTGGTTTAACCTCTTCACCACCTGAAGGTAGATGCTGGGCTAGATCCAGCGGTATCAAAAGACATTGAACACTTTAGATGTTTTATATAAACATTTGATATACACTTTATTACAATGTCATTCAAAAGATACAATTTGACAGCAATAACCATAGTTGCATTCACTTGTGCAAAAAGAATAAACAATATATTACTCTGAAGTTAGATTTAGAGTACTTCTGGTACATTAGAGTTCTCAGTAAAGGATCTCAACTATAAGCCAGGCACATGAACTTACACAAAATGGTTACAGGAGTTCTTGGTTAGTCCACCAGGCACTTTTCTTGAACGTTGCAGAAAGCCTACAAAACAACAGTGATGCTGCACAAAAACAAAGTTAGTCTCTCAACTTAATAGCAAAGTTATTACACATAAGCTCTTCCGCCTGGGAATTTGCCATCCCAGCCACGCCTATCAGACTGCTTCCTAGGCTGGGACATGTACCACTTTGAACTGGAGTGTATTCCACAATTTCCCTGCTCTCTTGAGAATGCAAATAGGTTGGGAGTCTCTTAACTGCACGTCGATTCACCAGGATGGTCCCACCATGACGACAGTCCATGAGGGTGCCAAACTCACGTACTTTATCAAACTTCACAACTGTAGCTCTGCGCCTTTCCAGGGAGGGCTCTCCCCCTCGGGGGGTAGTCCAGCATTCTAATGTACGGGCCTTAAGGGTTTTTGTGTCCTGTTGCTGCTCTTGGCGCACTTCCTACAGTAATGGTTTTGGCCCATATGCTTTCCTTCTTTGTGCCCTAATTTCGTGATAGGCCTCTTCGAGCCCGATACAGATCCTCTGTAAACCATCCACCAGCTCTAGAAACATGTGCGCTGCAGTGACTTTCCGGGCCTCTGGCACCATCTTGGGACTCTCCAACCCTGTGCTTGCTTGCTCCACCATTTTGCTCACTCCACAGACTTCCGGCAAACTGAAGAGGTCCAGTAGCACTGTTCCTTTTATACAGGGCTTCGGGAAAATGGCCGCCAACCGGAAGTGCGTCAACGGTGCAGCGCTGACTTTTGCTCCCCCAGCAACAAGGGGCAGATCTTTCAAGTTCCACTTAGGATTCGATACAGCAACATGGTTTCCACACCCAGAGGCGGGCCATTTTCGCGCGCTTGTCGGCACATCTTTAATTCTTTTAGGTACAGCCAGCACTTTGTTACGTAGCATAGCTTCAGACCGAATTTTACTCCTGGTCGGCACAATTCTTGGACAGTTCACAATGGCAGATATCAGACTTTTCTTCACCTCCCCCTCTATTTCACAAGCGCCTCGGAATAGACACTTTTCACTGATAAAGTCCCGTACACTTTCTGGCGCAAATTTTGTTGCACACTCCTGCGTTTTATTCTGCAATACTGGACACAGTTCAGACTGGGGGGTACTTTTTGCATAAGACACACACCTGTATCCTGTTCATAGGATGCCAAAAGTTGTGGTGAGGGTGTGATGTGGGCAGATGGAATTACCCTTGGGGCAGATGGCATCAACCCCTTGTGTTCGTGACCCCACGGCGCGGTTTAACCTCTTCACCAACCGAAGGTGTACCGCTGGATCCTGGGCTAGGCACAAGGGCAAATAATGACTCCGACACCAAGTTACGGAACAACGGCAGCTTTACTGAGTTAGACAGGTGTAACAGACTTAACAGCTTAGTCAGGCCCAAGGAGGTGACCAGTGACTTCAGAGACTCTAGGGCTCGCTGGGATTTGTAGTGGACTTGGACAATTTGATGTAGGGCCACACTGACTTGACACAGATTAATCTTGACTGACTTGACTAGACTGACTTCACCCCGTTTGTAGCTTACCAGGTTTTGACGTTCACCTGTGGGGTAGTGGACTCGTGGATGAGTGGCTACCACAAACTCCCCCTCTTAAATACAGTCATCCTCGATGCCCAGTCCTGGAGGGTGGAGGACTGAAGTGGCCACTGGGGGCCTAGTGACAGTTCCTGGGGCATTATGCAAAATTTCCTTCACAGGTCTGATTATAGAACAAGGTAGAAATGAGTCCATGTAGCATTGTAAATGTCCATACATGCTCTTTGGTTTGGTAAACATGTTGGATTAACAAGCTCTGTAACTGCTCTAGGAACACATTTTAGACCATAATACACACAAGTTTGCAGATTGGGCTGCCAGAGGCTATCTACCCAATGCTTTGGCTGCTGGGGCCCTTTGGTTCTTAACACTTCTCCCCAGAACTCAACAAGTAGTGTGATACTATATAACCATTTTACCTCTGCGTAATGTGCTCTGCCTCTACACATGTCTTACTTTTAGTTTCAGGGGAACCCTCTGGCCAGTAGAGTACCCTGTACACGAGGACAGAAAAATGTTAGACAGATATATATACATTGGACATTTGTGGACTGGGACTACAAGTAATGTTACAGTCCTAACTTAAGTGTTTATGTGGTAGCCCTTGGGGGGTGTATGGTGGTGGTGGTATGGTATATGAGGGGTTAATGTTAACCCTAGAGTTCGTGACGCCAGGCTGAGGGCTGGTATGCTGAGACAATACTCCGGCCTATCGCCGCCCTTCCCAGTAACGATAGGTGCATGAAATGACTGAAGATCCACAAGGAGATTGAACTTGAACAACTTTACTTAAGTGCTTGCGATACATCCAAGGCACAGTAACAGTCTCATATAAACAGTCCTTATGTTGCTTAGTGACTGACAGTTGTTGCGGACCTTGAGCTATTTATACAGTCTCTGAATTTAGGGTAGATATTTGCAGATCCGTCCAGATATAGGGGTATTATTAGGTCCGGTGATGCTGCAGAGTGTCTGGGAATTGATACACTCTATATTTTGAATGTTCCGGCCGTTGTCGCAAGGCTCGGGCCTAACTCACTGCGTTAGCTGTGGTACAGGTCCTTCTCGTTTGACAGCCCAGGAACAAGAGAGCTGCTTACAGCTTGGCTGCACAGGAACAAGAGAGCGAGAAGATGGCCGCCGCTCCCTTATATGGGCAGGGGGCAGGGCGAATCCGATTGATCTGAACATCTGTCACTCACCATTACAGGGAGTAATGGGATTGCTTATGTCACCGGGCCTCCAAAGGTCGTACAGGTATCAGTTAGGACGCATCTCATATACAACATCCGACTCACACATACCACGTCATCACAATTAGTACTATCATTTTAAACACATGAATGGGAAAAAAAAGGAAAAACTTTTAAACACAGTAAATACATGTCAATACGTGTATGATTCTGAGCGAAGATCCTTTCAGAATAGAGATTCAATTCACTCTCTGTAGAAAAATGTCCGTGTAACAGTTGTGACAGCTCATAGTCGCGGTTCCAGGGTCCCCAACTGGGGAATCCAAAATGCTTCTTTGCGCAAAAGTATTTTTTTAATATCATCTCTCCTTGGTTGTATTACTTCATCTATGACTTGATATTGTAGCTGTGCTATAGAGTGTTTTTTATTCTTAAAGTGAGCTGGAATGGGAAGAAGATGATTTTGGCACCTAATGCTTGACTTATGGCGAGTAATGCGGTCTCCTACACGTTGGGTGGTCTCTCCAACGTATAGGAGACCGCACGGACATTTAATAAGGTACACTACAACAGACGGGTGAAGAATTTGGTGACAGGAAATTTTCTACCAGTGTGTGGGTGTGTAATTTGATTACTTTTGATGACATTGCTGCATTGGGCACAGTTCAAACAGGGGAATATACCCATGCGTTTTGTACCTAAAAAGGTTTGTCTTCTTTTATTAGAGTATCTTTAAAGGGGTTCTCCGGTGCTTAGACATCTTATCCCCTATCCAAAGGATCGTCGGTAATCAGACCCGGAGCGAACACGCTCCGGGGACTGATTACAATCGGGGTGCCGCGTGCAAGATCCTGGGGGTCCCCAGCGGTGGGACTCCCGCGATCAGGCATCTTATCCCCTATCCTTTGGATAGGGGATAAGATGTCTAAGCACCGGAGAACCCCTTTAATGTTCCTAGGGCGTTTGTTGCAGATGCGAGGGTATGATTTCTCGAGTATGTGCCAATATGTTCTTTTGGGGTCTGTCACTATTTTTTCTACTCTCTCTTTTTTGGGAAATGGGAATTGGCTTTTTTTTTACTGATGGAGGGTGGGCACTTGTATAATGAAGCAGGCTATTTTTCATCTGTAGGCTTCCGGTATAAATCTGTTTTTTTGAACCAATGTGTCTAAAAAACTCACTTTAGACTGATCTGCTGTCATTGTAAATTTAAGTTCCGGTCTCACACTATTAATGAAGGCAAAAAATTCATCCAGTGACGGACGTGGCCCCTCCAAAATGCATACAATGTCGTCGATAAATCGTCACCAAATTTTGGCGTGTTTTAAAAAAAAAAAATTAATGTAAATAAACATATTCTTTCTCAAAGTGCGACATGTAGGCATTTGCATAAGGAGGGGCCATGTTCGCTCCCATCGCCGATCCCCTGCATTGTAGATAGTAAGTATCCTCAAACAAAAAACGTACTGGGCCACCACAACTGTTTTTTATAAATTTCCCCCATATCGTGTCTACACCGCTACCTATATGCAGAATCTCGTCTTCTTGGCTTGATGTGTGTCACTACCTACAATTCCTTGCTTCCTTTTTTTTCTCTTTCTCTCCTTGACTGTACTGACAGCTTTAATTGCTTTTCTGATAGATGACACTGACATTAGAGCAGCGTCCTGTGACAGATAGAAGAGCGGAGGAAGCCCGGATATCATAGCTCATCTGAGCGGTGACAAATCAATTCCATCGCTCATTGTATGCGATCCCAGATTACAAGGAGGGTGCTGAAGGCGTGCAGTCGCATACATCACCTATGGAACAATATACAAGTGTTTACTCCGCATGCCCGTACATAAATGAGAAGTCAAAGTTGCGCTGAATGACATGTTCTTTTTTCCCCCCAATCTGTTTCTATTTTTAGACTGCAATTTTTTTTTATTCTTTTTGTACATTATTATTGGGGGCGGCCATCTTGCCTGAGCTGTTTGTAACAGCATTTTGAGGTATGCTTTACAGCAGAGGTCCCCAACCCAGTCTTTAAAGGGGTACTCCGGTGGAAAAAAAAAAAAAATTTCAATTCAACTGGCTCCAGAAAGTTATACAGATCTGTAAATTTCTTCTATTAAAAAAAAAATCATTATCCTTCCAGTACTTATCAGCTGCTGTATGCTCCAGAGGAAGTTGTGAAGTTCCTCTCAGTCTGACCACAGTGCTCTCTGCTGACACCTCTGATGTGTGAGGAACTGTCCAGAGCAGGAGCAAATCCCCATAGCAAACCTCTCCTGCTCTGGACAGTTCCTGACATGAACCGAGGTGGCAGCAGAGAGCACTGTGGTCAGACAGAAAAGAACTACACAACTTCCTCTGGAGCATACAGCAGCTGATAAGTACTGGAAGGATTAAGATTTTTAATAGAAGTGTGGTGTCCCGGTACCGCATCCTATCCGGTACCTGTGTGTATAGGTCCCCATAGCCAGAGTCCCTAGGACGTGCGGGTTCTTATTGTCTAGTCCACCCCTAGTCACCTCTCATCTAGATATTAGTTGTCTAGTAACCATTTAGGATTTATATATACAGGATTCTATAAATGTATATAAATAGTTAATTACCTGTACGGAGCGTGGCAGGACCTGCGGGTCACGTGATCAGGTAAACTCTATGGTTTTTGCTTGAGGAACTTTGGAGGTCCCTGTGACGTATTCTACCCATCACTCCTTGTAACGGTGAGTAACAGTTAATTGGACCAGTAAAAACAACCCCGCCCCTGCCCATATAAGGGAGCGGCGGCCATTGCTCACTCTCTTTCCTCGTGGGCTGTTGACAGGGAAGGATCTGCGCTGCTGTCATCAGTGAATTTAGGCCGTAGCCTTGCGGCGACGGCTAATCTCCTCTAAACCGTGAGTGTATCAATCCCTAAGCACTCTGCAAGATCCCCGGACCTTATCTATCCCCTAAATCCGGATGGTTCTTCAAAATTACCCTAAATTCAGATACTTATAATACAATTCAAGGTCTGCAACAACTGTCAGTCACTGAACCATATAGAGACTGTTTGAATGAGACTGTTATTGTGCATTGGATGTACCGCAAGCATTTAAGTAAAGTTATCCAAGTTCAAGTTCAACTACTTTGTGGACCTTCAGTCATTTTATGCATGTACCTATCGTTACTGGGAAGGGCAGAGGATTACCTCAGCATACTAGCCCTCAGCCTGGCGTCACAAACTATTGGGTTAACCTTAACCCCTCATCTACCGAATCAACACCCCAAGGGCTACCACAGAAGTAATTGACTAATCTGTATAACTTGATAGCACCAGTTGATTTGAATTAGTTTTTGCCATCAGAGTACCCCTTTAAGGCCCACCAACAGTTTCAATTTTTCCTTGTTCAATTCCAATAGAGTAAATAAAATCCCCCAGAATGTTGGTGGGCCATGAGGACATTTAGGGACCACTGCTTTACAGTAAGGCCCCTGGTCATAGTAGACAAATGTGTCATTGACATGAATGGGAAATGTTACTGGGTGTACTCTGTGACATTCCATAGGGAGGGGGAGGCTGAGCTGTGAGCATAATCTATTATCTTCTCTATCTACTGGTGTCACCTTTTACTGTAATTATGTACAGATTACATTCCAGGAGCCTCCTCAATGGTCACAGACAGGTCAGAAAGTCTTTATTTAGTCTTAGGCCTAGTGGCCAGACTGAAAACTGCATTATTTTGCAATATAGATAGTAAAATGGAAAACAAGAAAACAAAAATCACCAAAAATTTTCCACACAATGTTTAACATGAAAACAGCAACTTGATTTAACCAGTCGTTTGTTTTCTAATGACAGTGCTTCCCAATAGTCGCAGGAAGGTGCAGCTTCACCCTCGTGCACTTTTAAAACGCGTCAAAAGTTGTTTTCCTTTCTAACCTTGTACAAACTTACACACTGAATGGAAGAAAATATGAACAGGAAAGAAGCTGATTAAATTAACAAGCAATTATAAGACTGAGAGAGGGAGAGTGGGCGGCCGAGTCTTGTCCCCAGCAGACGGTAACACATGTGAGGCCTGTGGTGTAATGTATTTCATCAGTGTAAGTAGCTGTGGGTATGAGAGACCCGCCGGGACCTCCCCGCTATCCTGTACAATGGCCGCAGCTTTATCCTCCAATTACTCTCATAACGGCACCAGGTGAGAAGACGATGACTACTTCTTGCTGTAATAAATGGATTACTCACTGCTCTACATGTCGGCTAACAGGATGTCAGAGAGCGCGGCTAGAGGACGCCATCAATCATATTCTGCACAGGCTCCAGGCTTGGTAACATAGGTACAGCCTATATCTATATTTATATAGGTAAGAAGCTGTGGGTATATGCGGTATCCTGGCACCCAATCTACCTGCAGCTGAAGAATATAGATTACATTGCGAAGATGCCAATGGGGCCACTGCACTACCAATGATGTATCTAAAAAAACAGTTTTATGCCGCGATCTCTACTGATCCCGGCATCTTAATAGTTCCAGGGGAATTTGGGCTTTATCCATCTTATCCCCTTTCCAAAGGATAGGGGATAAGATGTATGATCGCTGGGGACCCCCGCGATCTCAGTGCAGCCCCCGGCATTCTGTGCCGGGTGCTGCCTCTGAGACGGGGACATGATGTCACAGCCACGCCCCCCTCCACTCATGTCCCTGTCTCGGAGGGGACGTGTGTCAGCGCTGCCTTCAAGACCAGGACGTGATGTCACGGCCACACCCCCTCCATTCATGTCTATGGGAGGGGGCGTGATGGATGTCACGCCCCCTCCCATAGACATGAATGGAGGGGCGTGGCGTGATGTCCCCGTCTCTGAGGCAGCACCCGGCACAGAATGCTAGGGGCTACACCAAGATTGCGGGGGTCCCCAGTGGCAGGACCCCTGCGATCATACATCTTATCCCCTATCTTTTGGATAGGGGATAAGATGGATAAAGCCAGAATACCCCTTTAATAGACAGAGGTCGGAGTGATCTCCGATGTCAGTCATTACTGGCAGGTGTCAGCTGCAGTGCGGCCCGCCGGCTCAATATGAATATTCATTGTCGTGGGTCATGTGAGCGCTGCACCGACTGAGCGCTCAAGTGACAAGCAACAATGAACATTCAAAATGACCTGGCGGGCCCGCCTCCTGTGCGCAATTCACTGAAGATGGATGCCGATCTTGAGAGGGACAGATCTCTGGAGCGCAGGTATGTATTTAACTCATTAACCTATCATCGGTCTCCTGTTCACCCACACTATAACCCAGTGTATTGGGTTTAATGTGGGTGAACAGATGACCGTTTTCCTTTAAAGGGGTACTCCACCCCTAGACATCTTATCCTCTATCCAAAGTCTGATCATGGGGGACCCCCCACGATCTCCCTGCTGCACCCGGCATTCATTTAGAGCTTTGAGTGCAGCGCCTCCTCAATGGCATCCTTCACGCCCTCTCCCATACACTTGCATGGAGGGGGGGTGGCTGTGACATCAACAGCGAGGCGTGACATCACAAGCCTCCGCCCCCACTTAGAACACCTTCAAGGTACAAATTTCCAAAAGGACCATGGTGGGCCAACTTGGACTGATGAGACCTATATATGTCCTGTGTGTGGGCGAGCACATGTTCTGTATACGAGATGGGTGGTTTCCCAGAATCCTCTCCTCTGGTGAACATAAGGACATAGGGGGAGATTTATCAAAACCTGTCCAGAGGAAAAGTTGCTGAGTTGCCCATAGCAACCAATCAGATTGTTTCTTTCACTTTTCAGAGGCCTTTTCAAAAATGAAAGAAGCGATCTGATTGGTTGCTATGGGCAACTCAACAACTTTTCCTCTGGACAGGTTTTGATAAATCTCCCCCCATTGAGGTTATTCTTATTTTGGGAAACGAATCCCATTGTTTTCTTCCTTTTCTAAGCGTATTACTGATCCTGTATAAATATCTCAGGCTCTAAATTTATTCCATGTGTTTATTTCTCCTCGCAGAACGGCAGCAAGATCTCCAGGAGACCAAGTTTGGTGATGCTTGTAGGATTAAGATAAACTATTAACTTTCCTTTTTTCAGCGGCCCGAGAATGCTCTTTACTTATTGTCACTAAGTCTGAGGATGATATGACTGGAGGATTCATCTGGAGGTCCGCAGGTTGAAGACCACTATTGGGTTCAAAATCTTTATTTTTTAAGATTTTGCCCCTAAAAATTGGGTGCGTCTTATACGCCGGTGCGTCCTATAGGGCGAAAAATACGGTATGTATGTTTTTGGTGGATTCAGTTTTGTACTAGTTAAGCTATGCCTCACAGGAAGTGCCCTGTGTGTAGGAAAATATCTTCCCCGCTGTACAAACTTTACCTCATTCATCCTGACATGTCTTCTATATCACTCTGAATGTAGGATATTACTGTAACATTGTATTTATGACTTTAATAAGTGACTCAGCTCTGTATCTGTAAAACTGACATTTAGATTCCGGACGCAGCGGACCTGTGATTTATCAATTTATTATAATACAATAATATGAATTGCAACCAGCGCATGAGGCCTTCGGACTAACCTTCAGAGATAAGGCAGATCTCCGGGCGTCCTCGGCCATGGGCTGTATAATGTATATATTCCAGTCATGAAGTTTTATGTAATGTTCATGGGATGTTTATGGCCCTCGGGGGTTGTACGGGCCCCATATTGTACTGTTTATCACTTTACCGTAGTCTGAACTGCTGCGACAATGGGAACAATATGGAAGCGTCTTGTCAGGATATATGGACTACATGAAGCCATTACAGACTTCTATCTGCTCCATAGTTAATCTGAACAATTGCAGTTTAGCAGCACGGCAAATGGGCCCCCGGAGTAAAGAGCATTGAGTTGAACACATCGGGGGCCAATATGCCAAATGCTGACAGTGCCCCAGGAGCGGTGTTTAACCATGGGAAAATGTGGCCCGGCACGCTTATCAATCAATTTAATGTAGCAAAAAAAAAGGCCATGCGACGCTGGTATGAAAGGAAGCTGGTTTTATAAAGTCTGATTTAAGATGCATTTCCCCTTTAAAAATCCATATATGTGAATGCTAGATGGAAGTAAATTTTGCCCATGACTATGTCCCCCATAGGTGCTATGACTCAACTCTGCCAAATCCCCGAATGGCTAAACTATTGCACAAAAAACGTTGCCTGGTCCTACATGGGGACACTGATTTGTGTTGTCTCAGTACCTGTGTTCCAGCTACCATCCTGAAGAAGTTGTGTGGATGTGAGAAAAACGTTGTGCAAACTACAGCAATGTGTTTGGGGTACTGTAAATGTACTTGCATAATTGTTTTGCCCTACAGTAGAAGGAGGTAAAATGAGAGTGTAAGGGTTAAAATTAGCATATACTGTTGTATCAGATGATTGATGCCTTGGTCATGTGATGCTCCCTAAGCCTATGGCTGTGGAAGAAGTCACTAGTCCAGCCTCCTCTCCAAGTTGAAGGGGTAGATCTGAAGCCTGTTAGTTAGTCAGAGTCTGTGTGAACATCCCCTTCCAGGGTATTTGAACATAGAGAAAACACTACTTGATTTTGACCATACAGTTCTAGAGCATTCTATAGTGCCCCCACAGGGTAAATGAGGTATTACACCTTTTTGGGTCCTCCAGCATGAGAGCTGCTGTTTTAAACAATATACCGATTTTGTTGATGAGTGAGAGTCCTTAATGGAAAGCCTCCCCTGTAATAGGGTATCTGAACATGGAGAAAATACTAGATTATGTCCATGCAGTTCTAGAGCTATGGTGCATTCTATAGTGCCCCCACAGGGGAAATGAGGCATTACAGTAGAATCTCCCAATAGCGGACACTCACAGGGAATAAAAAAGTGTCCGCTATTGAGAGATGTCCCTTATTGGGAAAAAGGCTCAAAATTCTTCCTAAATGTCTGAATCCTGTCCTGTACTCACTCCAGAGTGTTATTACCTATAAAACACAATAAGAAGCAATATTACAGTACAATCTCCCAGTGTCGTTTAATCTCCGCTCATCTCCCCCCCCATCGTGTATCATTTCATTCTCACTTTTATACCCTGTGCCATCTTATTCCCCTTGCATTGTGCCAAATTATCCCCCCCCCATGCCATTTCATTCCCCTTTGTAAATTCATCACCCCCTCCCCCCCCCCCCCCCCCCCCCCCCACTTTTTATGAAGTGGCACAGGGGGATAAAGGGGGAATAAAATGGCACAGGGGGTGGTAAAAAAAAAAAGGGGGTGATGAATTTGCAAGGAGGGCAATAAAGGGGAAATGCAATAGCACAGGAGGGAATCAAGAGGAAATTATGTAGCACAAGGGGTAACAAAGGGGGGAATGATTTGGCACAGGGGAATAAAGTGGTATGCTTCTTTCTATTTAAAGGGGTATTCCAGGCCAAAACCTTTTTTTAATATATCAACTGGCTCCGGAAAGTTAAACAGATTTGTAAATTACTTCTATTAAAAAATCTTAATCCTTCCAATAGTTATTAGCTTCTGAAGTTGAGTTGTTGTTTTCTGTCTAACTGCTCTCTGATGACTCACGTCCCGGGAGCTGTGCAGTTCCTATAGGGATATTCTCCCATCATGCACAGCTCCCGGGACGTGACATCATCATTGAGCAGTTAGACAGAAAATTTCAGAAGCTAATAACTATTGCAAGGATTAAGATTTTTTAATAGAAGTAATTTACAAATCTGTTTAACTTTCCGGAGCCAGTTGATTATATATATATATATATATATATATATATATATATATATAAAAAGGTTTTGCCTGGAATACCCCTTTAATTTTCCACTTTGAAAAAAATGACTACTAGGGGTCTCCCTACCAGTCCTGGCCGCAAGCCCTTTTTATAGATTTCCGACTCATGCTGGAGTCCTAAATCTCAGACTGCAGCCGGGTCACACAGACAAGCTCAGCACTGCTCCCTGCCAGGGAGCAGTGCTGAGCTTGTCTGTGTCCCGGCTGCAGAAAGAAGCATATTTTTTATTTTTTTTGCTATTGGAAAGTTATTCTGCATACATCAAATCTATAATATATCAAAAGTTTTTTGGATGAAAAGTACCCTTTAAATCTTATGGGACTCTACCGGGGAATTAAAAAACTGTCCCCAATGGGAGATTTCTCTGTACACCTTTGGGGTCCTCCAGTGTAAGAACTGCTCTTTGAAGCTATTTTCTGATTTTTTTTTTTTCTCTTTAGGTGAGAGACCTGAAAGGCAAACCTGCCATGTATTAGGGCATCTAAAAATGGAGAAAATGCTATTTGATATTGCCCATACAGTACTAGAAGAAGAAATGTAAGCTCATTATGATTCATGTAGATGAGGCAGACACGGAAGAGAACATTCGGTATTATAAATACGCTAACAAGCTCCACATAAGAGGAAAAAGGCATCAGAACTACATGTCACAAGGTGAGCGGATCAGCAGGATTTTGTGCCAGGGCTGGTGGGCATCTGCTGTGATTGCATAAAATCATACAATGTCCATCTATCAGTGCTCCCCGCAGTCTCCATCATTAGACAAGTGAAAGAGATCAGAGTGTACGCTGCATTTATCACAATCTTCCCGTCTTTGCCAAGGTACTGTGGCACTCATGCGGCCTAATGGTTAACAGGTTGTGTGCTGGATGCTGTACAGAAAACCCTCACTGCACACCTTCTAAATAAATATGCTGGGTTGGGACTAGGGCTGCCACCTGGCCGGTATTTTTATATAAAAAATAATGGCGATACAATGGCCGGTATTTATCCAACCAATCCTCCAACTCCTGGAATGTTGCACCGTATACTATGCCAGTGTTTCCCAACCAGAGAGCCTCCAGCTATTGCAGAACTACAACTCCCAGCATGTCCGGACAGCCAACGGCTGTCCGGACATGCTGGGAGTTGTAGTTTTGCAACAGCTGGAGGCACCCCTGGTTGGGAAACACTGACCTATGCAATGGCCGGTATATATCCAACCAATCCTCCAACTCCCGGAATGTTGCACCATATACTATACCAGTGTTTCCCAACTAGAACGCCTCCAGCTGTTGCAAAACTACAACTCCCAGCATGCCCGGACAGCTGTTGGCTGTCCGGGCATGCTGGGAGTTGTAGTTTTCCAACAGCTGGAGGCACCCCTGGTTGGGAAACACTAACCTATATTATATACTACTATATTGTCCAACATGCTGGGAGTTGTAGTTTTGCAACAGCTGGAGGCACACTGGTTGGGAAACACTTACCTATAATATATAATACTATATAGTCCAACATGCTGGGAGTTGTAGTTTTGCAACAGCTGGAGGCACGCTGGTTGGGAAACACTGACCTATGCTATATACTACTATATAGTCCAACATGCTGGGAGTTGTAGTTTTGCAACAGCTGGAGGCACCCCTGGTTGGGAAACACTGACCTATACTATATACTACTATATAGTCCAACATGCTGGGAGTTGTAGTTTTGCAACAGCTGGAGGCACCCCTGGTTGGGAAACACTGACCTATACTATAAACTAGTATGTAATACAACATGCTGGGAGTTGTAATTTTGCAACAGCTGGAGGCACACTGGTTGGGAAACACTGACCTATAATATATAATACTATATAGTCCAACATGCTGGGAGTTGTAGTTTTGCAACAGCTGGAGGCACCCCTGGTTGGGAAACACTGACCTATGCAATGGCCGGTATATATCCAACCAATCCTCCAACTCCCGGAATGTTGCACCATATACTATACCAGTGTTTCCCAACTAGAACGCCTCCAGCTGTTGCAAAACTACAACTCCCAGCATGCCCGGACAGCTGTTGGCTGTCCGGGCATGCTGGGAGTTGTAGTTTTCCAACAGCTGGAGGCACCCCTGGTTGGGAAACACTAACCTATATTATATACTACTATATTGTCCAACATGCTGGGAGTTGTAGTTTTGCAACAGCTGGAGGCACACTGGTTGGGAAACACTTACCTATAATATATAATACTATATAGTCCAACATGCTGGGAGTTGTAGTTTTGCAACAGCTGGAGGCACCCCTGGTTGGGAAACACTGACCTATACTATATACTAGTATGTAATACAACATGCTGGGAGTTGTAGTTTTGCAACAGCTGGAGACACCCCTGGTTGGGAAACACTGACCTATACTATATACTACTATATAGTTCAACATGCTGGGAGTTGTAGTTTTCATTTGGGGCAGCTGCTGAGCCACAGGCTGTATCAGGACATGCTGGGAGTTGTAGTTAATAGCTAATTGCAACTCCCAAATTTATTTAAAAAAAAAGCAATAAAAAAGTCACATCAAAATAAAAATGGTACTGTTAAAAACTACATATGGGGGCGCAAAAAATGAGCCCTCGTACAGCCCCATATAAGGAGAAATAAAAAAGTTATAGGAGTCAGAATAGGACAAAATTTCCCCCCCGCTTATGTGTATCCTGGGATGTCACGCATATATAATGCAATATAATGATGCAAATTAGCCTGCACAGGATAAGCTGGCTCAACCTCGGACGATGTTTAGGTTAACCGTGCCCTGGCGTCACGAAAAGGTTAATTTGCACATTACCCTCACCCGACAACACACTTACATTCCATTACCTATTCCAGGCGGTAATGGGAACATATAGAAGAAACATTCTGCTCAGATTTACCGGAAACATCTAGTCGCCGGTTCTGTCCAATGTTTCTATTGTGGAAGCGGGAGTTCATCATTGTTGTACTAGAGGATAAAGCCACTTTGTTACGGAGCATCAGGGAAACGTGAATGCCGCTTGCAAACCGGGAACAATAGAGCATTGCGCTGGGCCAGGGCTGAGAATAAGAGGGCATTGTTAGATCGTGATCCCTTCATATAATCCTCATAAACCTCAAGGACATGAAAACCTTCTGTTATCACGATGTGGAGGGAGCACAGAACATACGGCCGAGATATCACAGGGACAACAGCATGATGGGAAATCTGAGAACATCACAAGCTCTAACCATGCATGGTCATGAACCTGGCATCCTGGCATGGTCAATAACCACCAACTGGATGAGCAATGCTGCAAGTGCATCTGTCACCAAACATATGGGGCCCAGGTAGGGTTAAAACCTGGCCACTATTTTATATTAAAAATACCGGCAATGCAATGGCCGCTATATATCCAACCAATCCTCCAACTCCCGGAATGTTGCACCATATACTATACCAGTGTTTCCCAACTAGAACGCCTCCAGCTGTTGCAAAACTACAACTCCCAGCATGCCCGGACAGCCGTTGGCTGTCCGGGCATGCTGGGAGTTGTAGTTTTGCAACAGCTGGAGGCACCCTTGGTTGGGAAACATTGACCTATACTATATACTACTATATAGTCCAACATGCTGGGAGTTGTAGTTTTGCAACAGCTGGAGACACCCTTGGTTGGGAAACATTGACCTATACTATATACTACTATATAGTCCAACATGCTGGGAGTTGTAGTTTTGCAACAGCTGGAGGCACCCCTGGTTGGGAAACATTGATCTATACTATATACTAGTATATAATACAACATGCTGGGAGTTGTAGTTTTGCAACAGCTGGAGGCACCCTTGGTTGGGAAACATTGACCTATACTATATACTACCATATAGTCCAACATGCTGGGAGTTGTAGTTTTGCAACAGCTGGCGGCACACTGGTTGGGAAACACTGACCTATACTATATACTACTATATAGTCCAACATGCTGGGAGTTGTAGTTTTGATTTGGGGCAGCTGCCGAGCCACAGGCTGTATCAGGGCATGCTGGGAGTTGTAGTTAGTAACTAACCTGCAATTCCCAAATTTAATTAAAAAAAAAAGCTATCAAAAAGTCCCATCAAAACAAAAATGGTCCTGTTAAAAACTAGAGATCGGGGCTCAAAAAATGAGGCATCATACAGGCCCATATAAGGAGAAATAAGGAGAAGTTATAGGGGTCAGAATAGGACAAAATTGCTCCTGCATATGTGTATCCTGTGATGTCATGCATATATAATTAATTATGCAAATTAGCATGGCCGGTATTTTTTTTCCAAAAAAGGTGCCAACCCTAGGCCCAGCGCCCTCAATGCGCAGTCTATGACAGGGCCCCAATGAGCATGTGACATTCAAAACTCTGGCCTATGAAACAGAGGGACCAGTGGACCTTTGCCACCCGATGTAGTTAAGCCTCTGTCCTTGCTACATCATGTTGGTACCCAAAATATTGTTTATGGGGTACTCCACTGGAAAAAAAAAAATATTTTAATCAACTTATGCCAGAAAGTTAAACATATTTGTAAATTACTTCTATAAAAAATTCTTAATCCTTCCAGTACTTATCAGCTGCTATTATGATCCACAGGAAGTTCTTTTCTTTTTGAATTTCCTTTCACTCCCTTTCCTTTCTGACACCTCTGTCCATGTCGGGAACTCTCCTGAGCAGGATAGGTTTGCTGTGGGGATTTTCTCCTACTCTGGACAATTCCTAAAATGGACAGAGGTGTCAGCAGAGAGCACGGTGGTCAGACAGAAAGGAAATTAAAAAAAAAAAAAATTTCCTGTGGATCATAACAGCAGCTGATAAGTACTGGAGGGATTAAGATTTTTAAATAAAAGTAATTTACAAATCTGTTTAACTTTCTGGCACCAGTTGATGGAAAAAAACAGTTTTCCACTGGAGTACCCCTTTAAGGTACAATTTACTCCGTCCGTGTATTTTCTGTACGGAATGTTCTATTTACGAACAACAGCTAATAGGAAGGAAGCGATACTATAGACATAATGGTGGAAGATAGCAGGTGCCCCACCGGGCTCTCAGGACCAGAGGAGTAGAGATGAGCGAACTTACAGTAAATTCGATTCGTCACGAACTTCTCTGCTCGGCAGTTGATGACTTTTCCTACGTAAATTAGTTCAGCTTTTCGGTGCTTCCGTGGGCTGGAAAAGATGGATACAGTCTTAGGAGACTCTTTCCTAGGATTGTATCCACCTTTACCAGCCCACCGGAGCACCTGAAGGCTGAACTAATTTATACAGGATAAGTCATCAACTGCCGAGCCGAGAAGTTCGTGACGAATCGAATTTACTGTAAGTTCGCTCATCTCTACAGAGGAGCGATAGTAGGACGATGCAGGCGAGTAAATAGAGATTATTCCTGAAAAACCAGGACAGCGCGGAAACCTAGGAGATGTTACAGATTAACAGGATTATCTGCTCTCCTGAACTCTACGGAGTAAAACAAAGACATCATTTTATGTTGTGCAGTGAAGGCTCCCATCCCAGGGATCGGTTTTGGGGTTTATGGAGCTGGGGGGGGGGGGGGGGGTCTGGAGGAAATAGGTGTGGGGTCAGCAAATCTGCCAATTGTAGGTAGAGGCATAAGACAGGGGATTCGATGCTGCATATTAAAGGGGTACTCCGATCCTGAGACATCTTATCCCCTATCCTTTAGATGTCTCACCGCTGGGGACCCGCCGCTGGGGATCCCCGCAATCTTGTATTTGCCACCCAGCTGTTTGAGCTGCACGCCGCGGTGCCAGCTCACAAACAGCCAGGTGGTGACCACGGGGCCGGAGTATCGTGACGTCACGACTCTGCCCCATGTGACGTCACCACCTGCTCCAGCTATGCAAGTCTATGGGAGGGGGCGTCACGCCCCCTCCCATAGACTTGCATAGCGGGGGCAGGTGGTGACGTCACGATACTCCGGTCCCGTGGTCGACCACCCGGCTGTTTGTGAGCTGGCACCGCGGCGTGCAGCTCAAACAGCTGGGTGGCAAATACAAGATTGTGGGGGTCCCCAGCGGCGGGACCCCTGCGATGAGACGTCTTATCCCCTATCCTTTGGATAAGGGATAAGATGTCTCAGGACCGGAGTACCCCTTTAAGGCTGTTCCGAGCCTGAAAAAGCTGGGTGTCTTGTAAGAGAATATGCACACAACTCAGGATGGGAACATAATGAAGTTTTATGGGCCGTGCTAGAGTCGTAGACATGTAGACAAGCAGACATGACCATTTGTCTCCTGTGCCATAGGACCACCCTTTTGCAGCTTGATAGACACCGTAAGTTAGTTGGCAATGCCTACCCTGGGTTGAGTCTAGTTGCTGCGAGGACCTTCAGTAGCTACCTGGGGTACCAGCTTTGCCCGAACCTCAGGGACATTTTTTCTGCAGCCTTCAAGAGGAAGATCAGGGTCAAACTTCTACTAGTCTGAGAGGGTCATAGATTTCATGGCAATCCAAAACCTTAGTGGACCTCCAGTTGGGTTTGGACATTTTCTATTGTTGGAGACAACTGGTTTCTGTCACTACAGGGAGTTTAATATCTCAGGAACTAGCTTAAAGGGGTACTCCACCCCTAGACATCTTATCTTAGGGAATAAGATGTCTGATCGCAGGAGCCCATCAGCTGGGACCCCCCGCAATCTCTGTGCAGCACCCGGCATTCATTTAGAACGCTGGGTACGGGCGGCGAGGGGCATGACGTCACACCACATCCCCTCAATGCAAGTCTATAGGAGGGGGGTGTGGCAGCTGCTATGCCCCCTCCCAAACATTTGCATTGAGGGGCATGGTGGGATTTCACAAGGGGTGCAGCCATAACGTCATGACCCCCACCACCTGCTCCAAGAGTTCAGAACCAGATGTGGGACAGCAGAGTACCCCCTTAAGACACTGCTGACTCATCACTATTTGTTGCTAGTCCCCAATGGTTGGAACTGTAAATCCTTCAAGAACTGTATATATAGGTATATGGATGATCCATTTATTGAGAGTAAAGTTACTCATTTCACGGCACTTCTCTCTGGTCTTTTTTTTTTTTTTTGCTGATCCCAGCGTCCAGGACACCCCAAAGCACCATCATGCTGGCACTGCATTTGGGTGTGCCCCAGGGGAAAAAGGAAGGGACTACCATTACCCAAACATCTGAACAGCCCCCCTGTTCTGTTCTCCTTATGTGTTCTCCGAATGACTTCTGTGAGCTAAGATAATGGTCAGAGTCATGGGCTACATCTATGGGAGCTGAAGCGGCTCAAAAAGGTTCTACTGTGCAGATATACAGCGAGTGCAAATGGCCACTAGGTGGAGCTGTTGCACAAGAACTATTACAATGTGAATACAAGGCATAGTAACATATACAATGTATTTTACGCCATGCCGGTAACAAAGCCTGCTGAAGGCAAGCACCCCCCCCCCCCCTCCCCCACTATTGCGTGTACCTCAGGGGTGTCTCCAGGGTCACTGCAGCCTTCAATACCTCTCTGCGCTAGTGTGTAGAACTACAGTGGTCCCTCAACATACCATGGTAATTCGTTCCAAATGAACCATCGGTACTTTTACCCATCATATGTTGAGGGATCCGTGCAATAGTAATATAGAATGTTATACTCACGTGTCCCCGCCGCTCCGGACCGTCACCGCTGCCCAGGATCGTCGATCTCCATTGCCATCATCACGTCGCTACGCACGCCGCTCCTATTGGATGACGGTCCGGCGTGCGCGGCGATGTGATGACGACGAAGGAGAGCGACGGCCATGCAGCAGAACCCTAAGAGGATGGTCCAGAATGTTGGGGACAGGTGAGTGACACTACCCGGACCACACGGGACACCTTAAATGGCTATCCGGTGGCAGCTGAAGCAGTCTGCGCTGCCGGATAGCCGTTTATGCGATGGCCCCGACATACAAAAGCATCATATGTTGATGCTGCCTCTGAGAGACCATTGCATGTTGAAATTATCGTATGTCGGGGGATCACTGTACAAGTCCTAGCTGGCCCTCAGAATAACATCTACAACCCTGCTCTTGTATGCTGCAGGAAAGTTGCCCTAATCTGGTGTGCCTCCAGCTGTTGCAAAACTGCTGTAGTTATAGTTTTTGCAAGAACTGGAGGCACACTGCTTGGGGAACTCTAGTTTAATGGGTATGGGGGCCTCTTGACTCTTCCTGTATACAGTGTATATATATATATATATATATATATATATATATATATATATATATCTACAGTAGAATCTCCCAATAGTGGACACTCAGGGGGAATAACCAAGTGTCCACTATTGGGTGATTGTCCCTTATTGGCTAAAAAGGCTCAAAAATCTTTCTAATTGATAAATACTGCCCTGTACTCACTCCAGAGTGTAAAAAGCTAAATTACAGTACAATCTGCCAGTGACTTTTAATCTCCCTTTATCCCGCCCCCCCCGTAATCATTTCATCCCCCCTATTATACCCTGTGCCATCTTATTCCCCTTTACCCCGGGGCCACAATTTCCCCTTCATACCCCTCACCTGTGCCATTTCATTCCCCCTATATTACTCTCTGTGTAAATTAATCACCCCCCTCCCTTTATGAAGTGGCACAGGGGGATTAAGGGGGAATGAAATGGCACAGGGGGTGGTAAAGAGGGGGTGATGAATTTGCAAAGAGGGCATTCACAGGGGAATTAAATAGCACAGGGGGGATCAAGAGGAAATGATGTGGCACAGGGGGTAATAAAGGGGGGATGATTTGGCACAGGGAAATAAAGTGGCATGGAGGAATAAGGAAAGGGGGGGCCTGGGCCCCTTACTGGGGTATTGGCTGTACCCCCTGACAGCGACCCTGTGTACAAGGTAGGGTCGGCACATAAGCCTGGTTGTTCCCTATTGGGAGTGTTTTGCCCCCTATTGGGAGTGTTTTGTTCCCTATTGGGAGTGTTTTGTCCCCTATTGGGAGTGTTTTGTTCCCTGTTGGGAGTGTTTTGTCCCCTATTGGGAGTGTTTTGTCCTCTATTGGGAGTGTTTTGTCCCCTATTGGGAGTGTTTTGTCCCCTATTGGGAGTATTTTGTCCCCTATTGGGAGTGTTTTGTCCCCTATTGGGAGTGTTTTGTCCTCTATTGGGAGTGTTTTGTCCCCTATTGGGAGTATTTTGTTCCCTGTTGGGAGTGTTTTGTCCCCTATTGGGAGTGTTTTGCCCCCTATTGGGAGTGTTTTGCCCCCTATTGGGAGTGTTTTGTCCCCTATTGGGAGTGTTTTGTCCCCTATTGTCTCCTATTGGGAGTGTTTTGTCCCCTATTGGGAGTGTTTTGCCCCCTATTGGGAGTGTTTTGCATCCCCTATTGGGAGTGTTTTGCCCCCTATTGGGAGTGTTTTGGCCCCTATTGGGAGTGTTTTGCATCCCCTATTGGGAGTGTTTTGTCCTCTATTGGGAGTGTTTTGCATCCCCTATTGGGAGTGTTTTACCCCCTATTGGGAGTGTTTTGCCCCCTATTGGGAGTGTTTTGCATCCCCTATTGGGAGTGTTTTGCCCCCTATTGGGAGTGTTTTGCATCCCCTATTGGGAGTGTTTTGCCCCCTATTGGGAGTGTTTTGCATCCCCTATTGGGAGTGTTTTGTCCCCTATTGGGAGTGTTTTGTCTCCTATTGGGAGTGTTTTGCCCCCTATTGGGAGTGTTTTGCATCCCCTATTGGGAGTGTTTTGTCCCCTATTGGGAGTGTTTTGTCCCCTATTGGGAGTGTTTTGCCCCCTATTGGGAGTGTTTTGCCCCCTATTGGGAGTGTTTTGCATCCCCTATTGGGAGTGTTTTGCATCCCCTATTGGGAGTGTTTTGCCCCCTATTGGGTGTGTTTTGCCCCCTATTGGGAGTGTTTTGTCCCCTATTGGGAGTGTTTTGTCCCCTATTGGGAGTGTCTTGTCCCCTATTGGGAGTGTTTTGTCCCCTATTGGGAGAGTTTTGTCCCCTATTGGGAGCATTTTGCCCCCTATTGGGAGTGTTTTGTCCCCTATTGGGAGTGTTTTGTCCCGTATTGGGAGTGTTTTGTCCCCTATTGTCTCCTATTGGGAGTGTTTTGTCCCCTATTGGGAGTGTTTTGCCCCCTATTGGGAGTGTTTTGCATCCCCTATTGGGAGTGTTTTGCCCCCTATTGGGAGTGTTTTGCCCCCTATTGGGAGTGTTTTGGCCCCTATTGGGAGTGTTTTGCCCCCTATTGGGAGTGTTTTGCCCCCTATTGGGAGTGTTTTGCATCCCCTATTGGGAGTGTTTTGCATCCCCTATTGGGAGTGTTTTGTCCTCTATTGGGAGTGTTTTGCATCCCCTATTGGGAGTGTTTTGTCTCCTATTGGGAGTGTTTTGCCCCCTATTGGGAGTGTTTTGCATCCCCTATTGGGAGTGTTTTGCCCCCTATTGGGAGTGTTTTGCCCCCTATTGGGAGTGTTTTGCATCCCCTATTGGGAGTGTTTTGTCTCCTATTGGGAGTGTTTTGCCCCCTATTGGGAGTGTTTTGCATCCCCTATTGGGAGTGTTTTGCATCCCCTATTGGGGGTGTTTTGCCCCCTATTGGGAGTGTTTTGTCCCCTATTGGAAGTGTTTTGTCCCCTATTGTCTCCTATTGGGAGTGTTTTGTCCCCTATTGGGAGTGTTTTGCCCCCTACTGGAGTATTTTGTTCCCTATTGGGTGTGTTTTGTCCCCTATTGGGAGTGTTTCGTCCCCTATTGTCTCCTATTGGGAGTGTTTTGTCCCCTATTGGGAGTGTTTTGTCCCCTATTGGGAGTGTTTTGCATCCCCTATTGGGAGTGTTTTGTCCTCTATTGGGAGTGTTTTGCATCCCCTATTGGGAGTGTTTTGTCTCCTATTGGGAGTGTTTTGCCCCCTATTGGGAGTGTTTTGCATCCCCTATTGGGAGTGTTTTGCCCCCTATTGGGAGTGTTTTGCATCCCCTATTGGGAGTGTTTTGCCCCCTATTGGGAGTGTTTTGTCTCCTATTGGGAGTGTTTTGCCCCCTATTGGGAGTGTTTTGCATCCCCTATTGGGAGTGTTTTGTCTCCTATTGGGAGTGTTTTGCCCCCTATTGGGAGTGTTTTGCATCCCCTATTGGGGGTGTTTTGCCCCCTATTGGGAGTGTTTTGTCCCCTATTGGAAGTGTTTTGTCCCCTATTGTCTCCTATTGGGAGTGTTTTGTCCCCTATTGGGAGTGTTTTGCCCCCTATTGGAGTATTTTGTTCCCTATTGGGTGTGTTTTGTCCCCTATTGGGAGTGTTTCGTCCCCTATTGTCTCCTATTGGGAGTGTTTTGCCCCCTATTGGGAGTGTTTTGTCCCCTATTGGGAGTGTTTTGTCCCCTATTGGGAGTGTTTTGCATCCCCTATTGGGAGTGTTTTGTCCTCTATTGGGAGTGTTTTGCATCCCCTATTGGGAGTGTTTTGTCTCCTATTGGGAGTGTTTTGCCCCCTATTGGGAGTGTTTTGCATCCCCTATTGGGAGTGTTTTGCCCCCTATTGGGAGTGTTTTGCATCCCCTATTGGGAGTGTTTTGCATCCCCTATTGGGAGTGTTTTGTCTCCTATTGGGAGTGTTTTGCCCCCTATTGGGAGTGTTTTGCATCCCCTATTGGGAGTGTTTTGTCTCCTATTGGGAGTGTTTTGCCCCCTATTGGGAGTGTTTTGCATCCCCTATTGGGAGTGTTTTGCCCCCTATTGGGAGTGTTTTGCCCCCTATTGGGAGTGTTTTGCATCCCCTATTGGGAGTGTTTTGCATCCCCTATTGGGGGTGTTTTGCCCCCTATTGGGAGTGTTTTGTCCCCTATTGGAAGTGTTTTGTCCCCTATTGTCTCCTATTGGGAGTGTTTTGTCCCCTATTGGGAGTGTTTTGCCCCCTATTGGAGTATTTTGTTCCCTATTGGGTGTGTTTTGTCCCCTATTGGGAGTGTTTCGTCCCCTATTGTCTCCTATTGGGAGTGTTTTGCCCCCTATTGGGAGTGTTTTGTCCCCTATTGGGAGTGTTTTGTCCCCTATTGGGAGTGTTTTGCATCCCCTATTGGGAGTGTTTTGTCCTCTATTGGGAGTGTTTTGCATCCCCTATTGGGAGTGTTTTTTCCTCTATTGGGAGTGTTTTGCATCCCCTATTGGGAGTGTTTTGTCTCCTATTGGGAGTGTTTTGCCCCCTATTGGGAGTGTTTTGCATCCCCTATTGGGAGTGTTTTGCCCCCTATTGGGAGTGTTTTGCATCCCCTATTGGGAGTGTTTTGCATCCCCTATTGGGAGTGTTTTGTCTCCTATTGGGAGTGTTTTGCCCCCTATTGGGAGTGTTTTGCATCCCCTATTGGGAGTGTTTTGCATCCCCTATTGGGGGTGTTTTGTCTCCTATTGGGAGTGTTTTGCCCCCTATTGGGAGTGTTTTGCATCCCCTATTGGGAGTGTTTTGCCCCCTATTGGGAGTGTTTTGCATCCCCTATTGGGAGTGTTTTGCATCCCCTATTGGGAGTGTTTTGCCCCCTATTGGGTGTGTTTTGCCCCCTATTGGGAGTGTTTTGTCCCCTATTGGGAGTGTTTTGTCCCCTATTGGGAGAGTTTTGTCCCCTATTGGAAGCATTTTGCCCCCTATTGGGAGTGTTTTGTCCCCTATTGGGAGTGTTTTGTCCCCTATTGGGAGTGTTTTGTCCCCTATTGTCTCCTATTGGGAGTGTTTTGCCCCCTATTGGGAGTGTTTTGCCCCCTATTGGGAGTGTTTTGCATCCCCTATTGGGAGTGTTTTGCCCCCTATTGGGAGTGTTTTGCCCCCTATTGGGAGTGTTTTGGCCCCTATTGGGAGTGTTTTGCCCCCTATTGGGAGTGTTTTGCCCCCTATTGGGAGTGTTTTGCATCCCCTATTGGGAGTGTTTTGCATCCCCTATTGGGTGTGTTTTGCCCCCTATTGGGCGTGTTTTGTCCCCTATTGGGAGTGTTTTGTCTCCTATTGGGAGTGTCTTGTCCCCTATTGGGAGTGTCTTGTCCCCTATTGGGAGTGTTTTGTCCCCTATTGGGAGTGTTTTGTCTCCTATTGGGAGTGTCTTGTCCCCTATTGGGAGTGTCTTGTCTCCTATTGGGAGTGTCTTGTCCCCTATTGGGAGCATTTTGCCCCCTATTGGGAGTGTTTTGTCCCCTATTGGGAGTGTTTTGCCCACTATTGGGAGTATTTTGTCCCCTATTGGGTGTGTCTGCGTCTGCTATTGTCCCCTATTCGGAGGGTGCAAATACATTAAGTCTTATGGGACTCTGTCGGAGAATTATAAACTGTCCGCTATTGGGAGATTTTACTGTATAATATGGTTTTAATAAATTGACAAGCTCTGATATTTATACTGTAATTGAGAAGGTCTTTTGGGTGTTTTGCAGGGGAGACGCGTTCTCTTCATGGCATTGTATGACTGCGCAGCTTGTTAATGTCTTTCCTCATTTTCCTCCGCTGATAAATGACCTCTATAACAAGACCATGTTGAAATTGACAACAAAGAGACAAGCAATAGGTGTAAATAAAAAGCAAACACTGTACCAGCTGCCGCCAACCGGGACGCCGGAGTCACACACTGCTGTCACTGGGGCTGACAATATACAACACATCCAGAGGAGAGGGCAGGGGGCGCTGTCAGCTATTATTTAGGGACACAGCCCAGGCAACTAATACAATTCCATCAGGTGTAGCTCCAAGACCCCGGGCCCCAAAGCAAAATCTGTTACAACACCCCCCCTGCACCTTTTATCACCCCCACAACACCCCCCCTGCACCTTTTATCACCCCCACAACACCACCCCCTGCACCTTTTATCACCCCCACAACACCCCCCCTGCACCTTTTATCACCCCCCCACAACACCCCCCTGCACCTTTTATCACCCCCACAACACCCCCCTGCACCTTTTATCACCCCCACAACACCCCCCCTGCACCTTTTATCACCCCCACAACACCACCCCCTGCACCTTTTATCACCCCCACAACACCCCCCCTGCACCTTTTATCACCCCCCACAACACCCCCCTGCACCTTTTATCACCCCCACAACACCCCCCTGCACCTTTTATCACCCCCACAACACCACCCCCCTGCACCTTTTATCACCCCCACAACACCCCCATGCATCTTTTATCACCCCCACAACACCCCCTGCACCTTTTATCACCCCCACAACACCCCCCTGCACCTTTTATCACCCCCACAACACCACCCCCATGCACCTTTTATCACCCCCACAACACCCCCCCTGCACCTTTTATCACCCCCACAACATCACCCCCCTGCACCCTTTATCACCCACATTACACCCCCCTGCACCTTTTATCACCCCCACAACACCCCCCCTGCACCTTTTATCACCCCCACAACACCCCCCTGCACCTTTTATCACCCCCACAACACCCCCCCTGCACCTTTTATCACCCCCACAACATCACCCCCCTGCACCCTTTATCACCCACATTACACCCCCTGCACCTTTTATCACCCCCACAACACCCCCCCTGCACCTTTTATCACCCCCACAACACCCCCCCTGCACCTTTTATCACCCCCACAACACCACCCCCTGCACCTTTTATCACCCCCACAACATCACCCCCCCTGCACCCTTTATCACCCACATTACACCCCCCTGCACCTTTTATCACCACCACAACACCCCCCTGCACCTTTTATCACCCCCACAACACCACCCCCCCTGCACCTTTTATCACCCCCACAACACCCCCCCTGCACCTTTTATCACCCCCACAACATCACCCCCCCTGCACCCTTTATCACCCACATTACACCCCCCTGCACCTTTTATCACCCCCACAACACCCCCCCTGCACCTTTTATCACCCCCACAACACAACCCCCTGCACCTTTTATCACCCCCACAACACAACCCCCCCTGCACCTTTTATCACCCCCCCACAACACCCCCCTGCACCTTTTATCACCCCCACAACACCCCCTGCACCTTTTATCACCCCCACAACACCCCTGCACCTTTTATCACCCCCACAACACCCCCTGCACCTTTTATCACCCCCTCAACACCCCCCTGCACCTTTTATCACCCCCTCAACACCCCCCTGCACCTTTTATCACCCCCACAACATCACCCCCCCTGCACCTTTTATCACCCACATTACACCCCCCCTGCACCTTTTATCACCCCCACAACACCCCCCTGCACCTTTTATCACCCCCACAACACCCCCCCCCTGCACCTTTTATCACCCCCACAACACCCCCCTGCACCTTTTATCACCCCCTCAACACCCCCCTGCACCTTTTATCACCCCCTCAACACCACCCCCCCTGCACCTTTTATCACCCCCTCAACACCCCCCTGCACCTTTTATCACCCCCTCAACACCCCCCTGCACCTTTTATCACCCCCACAACATCACCCCCCCTGCACCTTTTATCACCCACATTACACCCCCCCTGCACCTTTTATCACCCCCACAACACCCCCCTGCACCTTTTATCACCCCCACAACACCCCCCCCCTGCACCTTTTATCACCCCCACAACACCACCCCTGCACCTTTTATCACACCCACAACACCACCCCCCCTGCACCTTTTATCACCCCCACAACACCCCCCCCCCGTGCACCCTTTATCACCCACATTACACCCCCCTGCACCTTTTATCATCCCCACAACACCCCCCCTGCACCTTTTATCACCCCCACAACACCCCCCCTGCACCCTTTATCACCCACATTACACCACCCCTGCACCTTTTATCACCCCCACAACACCACCCCTGCACCTTTTATCACACCCACAACACCACTCCCCCTGCACCTTTTATCACCCCCACAACACCCCCCCCTGCACCCTTTATCACCCACATTACACCCCCCGCCCCCGTGCTCCCCGTGCTTTACTTACCATGCCGGGGATCGTTGTAGCAGTGTGAGGCTGCAGCTGCTCTGAGCACTGGACGGTGCAGGGAAAGGTCAGGTGATTGGAGTGGACGTGCGTGCCTGCGCGGGGCATGTGACCTTCTCTACTCCCATCAGCCCCTGACCTGTCTGGTGTAATGAGAAATTCTGTATCTTGACAAGTTCTGTGTCCCGGTGAGCAGACACACCCTCCCATCAACCAATCACAGTGCAATCACAGTGTCTGTGCTGGCAGCTCTGCTGATCTGGACACAGAACTTGTCAAGACACAGAATTTCTCATTAGACCGGCCCTACTATGATTCTTAAGGGAATCGAGCCCCAGAAATAGATAATTTCATGTGTGGGCCCCCCGGACTATGAGGCCCGGTCATAATACTGGCGGGCACCAAGCGGTCAGTGAGTGACAGTCGCAGTCACTCACTGACAGGCCAATAAAAAATAAAATAAAAAAATAAATAAGGTCCAGGGACGTCCGGGCCTCCCTAAAGCTCAGGGCCCCATACAGGTGTATGGGTTGTACCCCCCTGATGGCGGCCCCAAATCTTCCCGAAGCAATATGGCAGAGTCTCCATCTTATTGGAGACCCAATGACTCAAGTGTGTCCTATGTGGTGAAGACATATCCAGAGTCTGTATACAGTGGTCCCTCAAGTTACAATATTAATTGGTTCCAGGACGACCATTGTATGTTGGGACCAGAACTCTATGGAAACCTGGTAATTGGTTCTGAAGACACCAAAATGTCATCCAAAAATAGGAAAAAGTGAGGATTAAAGAAAAATAAGTAGATAACTAATACAGATAAAGCAAATCCTTACATATAAAAGTAAGAAAGATCTGCTGGGAGCTGTAATCACTGTCTATGTAGAGGACAGGAGCTTCTTCAGGGTCCTGTACAGTACACAGTGTCCTAAAAAAGTAACATGGAGCCGCCCTCACCTGGTGTCCAAAGGAGCAGCTAACCCTGGTACAGGTAAAGAGTACAGAACATGTAATACCTCCCTGTACTGTAGGGGGCGCTACCAGACACCAGTCAGTGCATACACTTCAGTAATACAGGTAAAGAGTACAGAACATGTAATACATCCCTGTACTGTAGGGGGCGCTATCAGACACCAGTCAGTGCATACACTTCAGTAATACAGGTAAATAGTACAGAACATGTAATACCTCCCTGTACTGTAGGGGGCACTACCAGACACCAGTCAGTGCATACACTTCAGTAATACAGGTAAAGAGTAGTACAGAACATGTAATACCTCCCTGTACTGTAGGGGGCGCTACCAGACACCAGTCAGTGCAGGCAATTCAGTAATACAGGTAAAGAGTTGTACAGAACATGTAATACCTCCCTGTACTGTAGGGGGCGCTACCAGACACCAGTCAGTGCATACGCTTCAGTAATACAGGTAAAGAGTAGTACAGAACATGTAATACCTCCCTGTACGTAGGGGGCGCTACCAGATACCAGTCAGTGCATACACTTCAGTAATACAGGTAAAGAGTAGTACAGAACATGTAATACCTCCCTGTACTGTAGGGGGCGCTACCAGACACCAGTCAGTGCAGGCAATTCAGTAATACAGGTAAAGAGTTGTACAGAACATGTAATACCTCCCTGTACTGTAGGGGGCGCTACCAGACACCAGTCAGTGCATACGCTTCAGTAATACAGGTAAAGAGTAGTACAGAACATGTAATACCTCCCTGTACGTAGGGGGCGCTACCAGATACCAGTCAGTGCATACGCTTCAGTAATACAGGGGGTTTACCAGTGAATACCCATTCTGATTGGTCAGATCTTCCGGCCATTGACATGTTTCACAGATCTGGACTGTCTGTACATTGTATGTTGAGTCTGGTTTCAAGTTACAATGATCCAGAAAAGACCATTATATGCTAAAGCTATTGTATGTTGAGGCCATTGTAAGTTGAGGGATCACTGTATAATATTGCAACCTTAATATTTGTAGAGTATAAGTAATGTAAATTTTTTTTTGCCCACTCCAAGCCCTTCTACTCATAACCACAAATAGGAGCGGAGAATACAGCCATGTGAATGCGACCCCCCTGCCGAAACGGCACATCACTTTTTGTGAATAAAGACACCAACTTTTTCACTCACTGGAGTTGCCACTGTGTATCTGTTTGTATAGATAGATAGATATGAGATAGATAGATATGAGATAGATATGAGATAGATGGATAGATATGAGATAGAGAGATAGATATGAGATAGATAGATATGAGATAGATATGAGATAGATAGATAGATATGAGATAGATGGATAGATATGAGATAGATAGATAGATATGAGATAGATGGATAGATATGAGATAGATAGATAGATATGAGATAGATAGATATGCGATAGATAGATAGATAGATAGATAGATATGAGATAGATAGATATGAGATAGATAGATATGAGATAGATAGATATGAGATAGATAGATAGATAGATATGAGATAGATAGATAGATATGAGATAGATAGATAGATATGAGATAGATATATATGAGATAGATAGATATGAGATAGATATATATGAGATAGATAGATATGAGATAGATAGATAGATGTGAGATAGATAGATAGATAGATATGAGATAGATAGATATGAGATAGATAGATAGATAGATATGAGATAGATAGATAGATAGATATGAGATAGATAGATAGATAGATATGAGATAGATAGATATGAGATAGATAGATATGAGATAGATAGATAGATAGATATGAGATAGATAGAAAGATATGAGATAGATATGAGATAGAAATATAGATAGATATGAGATAGATAGATAGATAGATAGATAGATATGAGATAGATAGATAGATAGATATGAGATAGATAGATATGAGATAGATAGATAGATAGATAGATAGATATGAGATAGATAGATATAAGATAGATAGATATGAGATAGATAGATAGATATGAGATAGATAGATAGATATGAGATAGATAGATATGAGATAGATATGAGATAGATAGATAGATAGATAGATAGATATGAGATAGATAGATAGATAGATAGATATGAGATAGATAGATATGAGATAGATAGATATGAGATAGATAGATATGAGATAGATAGATAGATATGAGATAGATAGATATGAGATAGATAGATATGAGATAGATAGATAGATAGATATGAGATAGATATGAGATAGATATGAGATAGATAGATAGATAGATAGATAGATATGAGATAGATAGATATGAGATAGATAGATAGATAGATATGAGATAGATAGATAGATAGATATGAGATAGATAGATAGATATGAGATAGATAGATATGAGATAGATAGATATGAGATAGATAGATAGATATGAGATAGATAGAAAGATATGAGATAGATATGAGATAGAAATATAGATAGATATGAGATAGATAGATAGATAGATAGATAGATATGAGATAGATAGATAGATAGATATGAGATAGATAGATAGATAGATATGAGATAGATAGATATGAGATAGATAGATAGATAGATATGAGATAGATAGATATAAGATAGATAGATATGAGATAGATAGATAGATATGAGATAGATAGATAGATATGAGATAGATAGATATGAGATAGATATGAGATAGATAGATAGATAGATAGATAGATATGAGATAGATAGATAGATAGATATGAGATAGATAGATATGAGATAGATAGATATGAGATAGATAGATATGAGATAGATAGATAGATATGAGATAGATAGATATGAGATAGATAGATATGAGATAGATAGATAGATAGATATGAGATAGATATGAGATAGATATGAGATAGATAGATAGATAGATAGATAGATATGAGATAGATAGATATGAGATAGATAGATAGATAGATATGAGATAGATAGATAGATAGATATGAGATAGATAGATATGAGATAGATAGATATGAGATAGATAGATAGATATGAGATAGATAGATATGAGATAGATATGAGATAAATAGATATGAGATAGATAGATATGAGATAGATAGATATGAGATAGATAGATAGATAGATAGATATGAGATAGATAGATAAATAGATATGAGATAGATATGAGATAGATAGATATGAGATAGATATGAGATAGATAGATATGAGAGAGATAGATATGAGATAGATAGATAGATAGATAGATAGATAGATAGATAGATAGATAGATAGATATGAGATAGATATGAGATAGATATGAGATAGATAGATATGAGAGAGATAGATATGAGATAGATAGATAGATAGATAGATAGATAGATAGATATGAGATAGATATGAGATAGATATGAGATAGATAGATATGAGAGAGATAGATATGAGATAGATAGATAGATAGATATGAGATAGATAGATAGATAGATAGATAGATAGATATGAGATAGATAGATATGAGATATATATGAGATAGATAGATATGAAATAGATAGATATGAGATAGATAGATAGATAGATAGATAGATAGATATGAGATAGATAGATAGATATGAGATAGACAGACAGACAGATAAATAGACTCCCAGTTGGAGGTGACCCCAGGGCAGCAGCGCCACCCACAGAGCCCCTGTACCATGTATTCCTCGCTGTGGTATAGGCTGTACATGTAGGGTGTACCATCCTCGCCATCCTCGCCCTGTCTCCCTGGTCTACAGACATTTTGTTGCGGAGTAGGAGGAGCCTCCATGCTTATAAAGGATTGCTGGGATATTCTGATAGCGATTTCACGCATTAAGAAGTTTATTGAATTAATCCCATTACACGTCACGCACACACAATCGGCGCCGATCTTTTCCCGTCCGCCCCTTCCGAAGCTTTTTTTTCCCTCTCTTTTCTCAGACGATTTAATTAATTGCTCAGGTTGCTGAATTAATTTATCTTTTTTTTTTTTTTCTTTTACCGCCAGTTCCTTGGCCCTGGGTTTCGAAAATTTACATATTTTTGTACCGCAGTCTAATTACACGGCCCAAGTTTCCATGGAAACGGGGACAAGGAGGGAAGTTTTAATATGTGATATATTGAGATCCTGTTGGAAAAGAATCTATCTCGGATAAACAAGATGAACCTATCTGTGCGTTGTGGACGCCGGGGAAGGGAAAACTAATGGTATTCCGGCAGGCAATATGTTCGCGGTCAGTCCGAGAGACGCAGGGCGGAATATTAATGTGCAGGCGCCAGGTACTGCAGGTAGAGAATATGCAAAGATAATATTCAAAACAATAGACCAGTGTTTCCTAACCAAGGTGCCTCCAGCTGTTGCAAAACTACAACTCCCAGCACGCCCGGCATCCTGGAAGTTGTAGTTTTGCAAAAACTTCCCCCCATCCTGAAAACACAATCTGCAGGCAGCATGACAAAAACCAGGAGGAAAAATAGTTGTGGTGACCCAGTACAGAATGTTGTCCTGTCAGGTAAACGTTGCCTCATATACTTGTAGCCTATCTTTTCTTGGCCCACATTATGTATATTGGGTACATTTTGTTTTGTTGTTTTGTGATTTTTGCTATGTAAATGATTATCGTATTATTGTGCCTTTAAGGGAGCGAATTCAGAGTAAACCATGTGATCCTTGTGCCCAATGGGATGCCCCCTAGCGTTAGCCTTAAAGGGGTACTCTGGTGAAAACCTTTTTTCTTTTAAATCAACTGGTGTCAGAAAGTTAAACATATTTGTAAATGACTTCTATTAAAAAATCTTAATCCTTCCTGTACTTATTAGCTGCTGAATACTACAGAGGAAATTCTTTTCTTTTTGGAATGCTCTCTGATGACATCACGAGCACAGTTCTCTCTGCTGACGTTATAATAATAACGCTTTATTTATTGTTGTCCTTAGTGGGATTTGAACCCAAGTCCCCAGCACTGCAAGGCGGCAGTGCTAACCACTGAGCCACCATGCTGCCCTTAGCATACATCTGCTATGCATGGTTGCTAAAATGGACAGAGATGTCAGCAGAGAGCACTGTGCTCGTGATGTCATCAGTGTTCCAAAAAGAAAGGAATTTCCTCTGTAGCATTCAGCAGCTAATAAGTACTGGAAGGATTAAGATTTTTTTAATAGAAGTAATTTACAAATATGTTTAACTTTCTGCCACCAGTTGATTTAAAAAGAAAAAAGGTTTTCACCGGAGTGTAGTGTAGAGAGCTGAGATACAGTGTGCAGAGGATTTAGGAGAAGTAGCAAAGTCAGTAACCAAGCCTATATGAGCACCCCATCGCACAGGTCCAGTCTGGAAGTCCATGATAGCAGGAGATAGAAAGCCTCAGGCAACTCTTGCTCCAAAAGTCTACAGCCCAAGTATGGTGGTAAGCAAATTCCAGGGAAGCACTGCAGTGAGTCTCAAGTCAAAAGTCTACAGTAGCTAAATTTTACAAGTCCCAATAAGGCAAAATGATCCATAGGGTTACTCTGTATTTCCCCTGCTCTGATCTGTACTTTAAAGGATTGCAACATCTATCCTTACCTCAGTAAAAGGCAGCCTTTAGTAACCTGCATCTGGTGTTTTTATTGCCCAGTGCTTGGCCCAGGAAAGCTGCTGAATCCTTGGAGGGTGGTGGTTAACACTACCCTGGCGTCATGAACTGTCTATTTGTCACCATTACACTAGCCAGCGTACAGCACCCAGGTATTGCACCACATTTAGTATATCTTGTAGTTTATAGAGACGTTTATCTAAATCTCTGCTAACTCTAGGACTCCAGTGGGTGGCCCTTTTTCTCATTCAGGGAAAATTGTCAATCACTAATTAAGACCGCCCACCAGACTCCTACTCATAGAATGAGCAGAGATTTAGATCAATTACAAGTTATACTTTTTTTTCTATGAAGCTATATATCAATCTATTCAGATCCTTCTGCTCTTTAAAGGAGTACTCCGCCCCTGGCATCTTATCCCCTATCCAAAGGGAACCCCGGGATCGCCGCTGCGGCACCCCGCTATCAGAGCGTGACTGCGTAACGACGGGCGATTCAGGGGCCGGAGCAGCGTAACGTCATGGCTCCGCCCCTCATGACATCACGGCCCGTCCCCTTAATGCAAGTCTATGGCAGGGGGGCGTGACGACCGCCACGCCCCCTCCCATAGACTTGTATTGACGGGGGCGGGTCATGACATCACAAGGGGCGGAGCTGTGACGTAACGATGCTCCGGCCCCTGTATTGCCTGTCATTACGTGCAGAACGATCTCGCTCTGCGCAGTAATGATAGCGGGGTGCCGCAGCAGCGATCCCTGGGGTCCCCAGCAGCGGGACCGCGGCGATCTGACATCTTATCCCCTATCCTTTGGATAGGGGATAAGATGTCTAGGGGCGGAGTACCCCTTTAACATGGTGCCTGCAGTTCCGATTTCATTTGCAATGTGACAGATTCAAAGGGGAACTCCAGTTTTTAAAAACTTATCCCCTTTCCTGTGGATAGGGGACATGTGTCTGATCACGGGAGGCCTGACCGCTGGCACCTCACTAAGCAATTCGGGCCGAACAGTCAATTACTAGTCTCGGCATTGATGGGCCGTTTAGTCCTCAGCCTGTGATTGGCTGAGTGCGCCGTCACTCCCGAGACCAGTTTGTCTTGAAAGGTGGGGCCCGTTCTAGAGATCGTATTCCCTGCAATCAGAACCGTATCCTAATGTTATTTTTTTTATCAAAACAGCTGTCTACAGGGTTTTTTTCTTCTGAAGAGCTCTCTGGTTTGGCATACATTCCCAGTCAGTTTCCAAGACTCCTTAGAAAAATCGGTGTTAGAGCTGCTTTGCATATTTTTTCTTCCCAGAATTCCCAGTGGAGCATCAAAGTCTCTGCATGTCTTTATGACACTCTCCTTAAAGAGGACATTACCTCTTAAAGGGTACCTTTCATCAAAAAAAACTTTTGATATATTATAGATTAATGTATGCAGAATAACTTTCCAATAGCATGTTATTAAAAAATATGCTTCTTTCTATTTAATTTTCCACTTTGAAAAAATGACCACTAGGGGTCTCCCTACCAGTCCTTCTTTACAGATTTCAGACTCATGCTGGAGTCCTAAATCTCAGACTGCAGCCGGGACACAGACAAGCTCAGCACTGCTCCCTGGCAGTGAGCAGTGCTGAGTCTGTCTGTGATCCGGCTGCAGTCTGAGATTTAGGACTCCTGCATGAGTCTGAAATCTATATATATATATATATATATATATATATATATATATAAAGGACTGGTAGGGAGACCTCTAGTGGTCATTTTTTCAAAGTGGAAAATTAAATAGAAAGAAGCATATTTTTTAATAACATGCTATTGGAAAGTTATTCTGCATACATTAATCTATAATATATCAAAAGTTTTTTTTGATGAGAGGTACCCTTTAAGTCCCACAATGACAGGCCTCTTACTCTACAGCAGTGTTTTTCAACCTTTTTTGTGCAAAGCCACACTTTTTTCATGAAAAAAATCACAAGGCACACCACCATTAGAAAATGTTAAAAAATTTTAACTTTGTGCCTATATCAGTATTTCCCAACCAGTGTGCCTCCAGCTCTTGCAAAACTACAACTCCCAGCATGCCCAGACAGCCTGCAGATTTTATTTAAGAGCCGAGGTACGTGCTCTCAATTCTCCCAAGCGCAAGTGTTCACACAAAAAAAAACGTGCATGAGGATGCGGTCTAGAGATGAGCGAACTTACAGTAAATTCGATTCGTCACGAACTTCTCGGCTCGGCAGTTGATGGCTTATCCTGCATAAATTAGTTCAGCTTTCCGGTGCTCCGGTGGGCTGGAAAAGGTGGATACAGTCCTAGGAGACTCTTTCCTAGGACTGTATCCACCTTTTTCCACCCCACCGGAGCACCGTAAAGCTGAACTAATTAATGCAGGAAAAGTCATCAACTGCTGAGCCGAGAAGTTCGTGACGAATCGAATTTACTGTAAGTTCGCTCATCTCTAATGCGGTCCATCGCAAGCCCTTCTCTGAAGGAAGAGAGGCCCCAAATATACCAAACCCTTTACCTCCGGGCCAAAAGGCTCCTGCAAGGCTCCAGGTACAATGTCCCCTTTCACAAACTCAAATAAAACATAGAAAACTTTATTATTATTTTTTTTTAAACAAAGTAAAGATTTTTTATTTACCATAAGGAGTGCAATAGCAAAAAATTAGTTTTAATGAGAGTGCCCATTTAAAGGAAAGCCACTTAGTAACAGTAAAAGTATTTTTTTTTTTTTTTTTAAAGCTGAATGGTATCCTTTTAACATTGATTGCATTCCACCTACTGAAATGAATTACCGACCATCTAAGGCGTAGCTAGACCCAAATGGCGGGGCACTCTTTGCATACGATGGTGAGTTTGTTGGCTGTTAAATGGCCTGTTGTGAATTTAGTGTTGAGCAGCATAGGCCATATCCGAATTCGCGATATTTTGCGAATATTTGGACGAATAGTCGTCATATATTTGCGAAATTCGCATATTCGTAATATTCGCGGCATGTTTTCCCATATGCGTAAATTCGCATATGGGAAAATTAGCATATACAAAAATTAGCAGATGCGAAAATTTGAATATACGAAAATTTGCATATGCTAATTTTTCGTATATGCGAAAATTCGCACGTATTAGAGCCTTCTTTACACCACACAAGCTGGAAGCAGAAAGGGGTGATCACTGTGAAAAAAAAAAAATGTAAATAAAAAAAAACAAATATTCGTAATTGCGAATATATAGTGCTATATTCGCGAATATAGCGAATATGCGATATTCGCGAATAAAATTCACATTGCGAATATTCGCGAGCAACACTAGTTGTGATGTTAGGCCAGTGTTTCCCAAGCAGGGTGCCTCCAGCTGTTGCAAAACTACAACTTCCAGCATGCCCGGACAGCCGTTGGCTGTCCGGGCATGCTGGAAGTTGTAGTTTTGCAACAGCTGGAGGCACCCTGCTTGGAAAACACTGGCTTTATAAGTAGGTAATGGATTCTCATGTTTCCCTATTTTTGATCAGCTTCTATAGACTTCTCAATGGACCGTAGAAATCGTCCTTTAATTGCTATTCCACCGCTACGCTATTTTATGGCGGACAAGTTCCTATCGTAAAAAAAAATACCTTCCTTTGAGCGTCTTTGATTATGAATACACAAAGTAGCCATAACCGGAATTCTGTGAAGATCAGGTTGCATGGTTGTGCATCTGTTCCTGAGCGGGGAAGATGACAGCGCCTTTATCTCTGAGCACCAGCTGCTGAATACTTTACCGTATACCCAGTGCGGGATGCGGAGCCGCCTCCTGTACACTGCGCTGCAAACACTTCTTATATTATTGATGAAGACACATTAGGAAGAAGTAAACCATGACTTGCTGCACAAAGAACTGGACTTGTAAAACTGGGGAGTTGACGCCCAGGGCTACGAAAGCCCTAAATGACTTAAAGGGGTACTCCGCTGGAAATTTTTTTTTATTTTTTTTTAAATCAACTGGTGCCAGAAAGTTAAACAGATTTGTACATTACTTCTATTAAAAAATCTTAATCCTTCCAGTACTTATCAGCTGCTGTTATGATGTACAGGAAGTTCTTTTCTTTTTGAATTTCTTTCCAGTCTGACCACAGTGCTCTCTGCTGACATCTCTGTCCATGTCAGGAACTGTCCAGAGCAGGATAGGTCAGACAGGAAGGAAATTCAAAGAGAAAAGAACGTCATGTGGCGCATACAGCTGCTGATAAGTACTGGAAGGAATAAGATTTTTAAATAGAAGTAATTTACTTTTTTTTTTTTACTTTCTGGCACCAGTTGATTTAAAAAAAAAAAAATTTCAGGTGGAGTTCCCCTTTAAAAACGTGGAAAACTTTTTTTTTTAAATCAACTGGTGCCAGAAAGTTAAACAGATTTTTAAATCACTTCTATTAAACAATCTTAATCCTTCCAGCACTTTTTAGGGGCTGTATACTAAAGAGAAATCCAAAAAGAAATGCATTTCCTGTGATGTCCTGACCACAGTGCTCTCTGCTGACCTCTGCTGACCATTTTAGGAACTGGAGAAAATCCCCATAGCAAACATATGCTGCTCTGGACAGTTCCTAAAATGGACAGCAGAGGTCAGCAGAGAGCACTGTGGTCATGACATCACAGGAAATACATTTCTTTTTGGATTTCTCTTTAGTATACAGCCCCTAAAAAGTACTGGGAGGATTAAGATTGTTTAATAGAAGTGATTTACAAATCTGTTTAACTTTCTGGCACCAGTTGATTTAAAAAAAAAAAAAAAAAAGTTTTCCACGGTAGTACCCCTTTAAGCTAAGCACCCGGTGCTCCTTCCTATTCCCATTGTAATGATCCTCTGTTTACTGAACAAGACCCTTTATAAATCATTTATAAATCATTTTTCTGAGGACTGAGTGAGGAAGCAAGTACTATTTTATTTTACTGCTGCATACTATGTCCAGGGTACCCTATTAGGACTATTTTTAAAGCTGAACATTGGGAAAGTAGACTGACTGTTCTCCTTATTGTGGACTTTATTTACAGCTGCCAGTGGAAGGAAGGAGACTGACTAGGGGGTCTTACTGGGGACTAAATTTGTAGGTGCCAGAAGGGGAAAGAGACTGGCTAGGGACCTTACTGGGACTGTACTTAAAGGGGTACTCCGCCCCTAGACATCTTATCCCCTATCCAAAGGATAGGGGATAAGATGTCAGATCGCCGTGGTCCCGCTGCTGGGCACCCCGGGGATCGCTGCTGCAGCACCCGCTATCATTACTGCGCAGAGTGAGATCGCTCTGCACGTAATGACGGGCGATACAGGGGCCGGAGCAGCGTGACGTCACGGCTCCACCCTTCGTGACATCACGGCCCGTCCCCTTAATGCAAGTCTATGGCCGGGGGCGTGACGACCGCCACGCCCCCTCCCATAGACTTGTATTGACGGGGGCGGGCCGTGACATCACGAGGAGCGGAGCCGTGACGTAACGATGCTCCGGCCCCTGTATCGCACGTCATTACGTGCAGAGCGTCATTACGTGCAGAGCGATCTCACTCTGCGCAGTAATGATAGCGGGGTGCTGCAGCAGCGATCCCCGGGGTGCCCAGCAGTGGGACCGCGCCGATCTGACATCTTATCCCCTATCCTTTGGATAGGGGATAAGATGTCTAGGGGTGGAGTACCCCTTTAAAGCTACCAGAGTGAAAAAGAAGACTGACTAGGGACCTTCCTTCAGACTAAATTCACAGTTGTCAGAGGGGAAAGGAGATTGACTAGGGACCTTACAGGGGACTATATTTACAGCTGCCAGAGTGGAGAAGGAGACTGACTAGACATCTTGCTGGGGACTAAATTTATAGGTTCCAGAAGGGGAAGGGGACCCTTTACTGGGACTATATTTAGAGCTACTAGAGGGAAAAAGGAAGCTGACTAGGTACCTTCCTTTGGACTAAATTCACAGCTGCCAGAAGGGAAGGGTGACTGACAGTGGACCTTACTGGGAACTATATTTACAGCTGCCAGAGGGGAGAAGGAGACTGACTAGGGACCTTCCTTTGGACTAAATTTGCAGCTGCCAGAGGGGAAAGGAGACTGACCGGGGACTTAACAGGGGACTAAATTTACAGCTGCCAGAAAAGGGAGGAGGTCAACTTGGGAACCTACTGGGGATTATAAATATAGCTGCCACAGAACGGAGAAGGCAGAAAAGGGAACTTACCGAGAATTATATTTATAGTTACAAGAGGAGGAGGGAAAGTGCAAAACATATAGAGTGCCCCCACAGTGTAAGAGGAGTATTACATGGTGACCATTGAAATCAATAATGCCAGACTGAGAGAAGCTCTTTGTAGATACTCTCTGCTCCAGCTACTCCAGTGTTTCCCAACCCGGGTACCTCCCGCACAACTACATCTCCCAGCATGGTTGTAGTTCTATTAATTCAGTAAAAAGGTATATATATAAAAAAAGGTATATAAAAAAGTATATGTCTCTGAACCAGACAACCATTAGCAGCAATAACATCCAATATGGAGCAGCCTAGATCACGAGGTATGACATACCCAGCATGTTACATAGTTACATAGTTCATAAGGTTGAAAAAAGACCAGAGTTCATCAAGTTCAACCTATAACCCTAATGAGTCCCTACTGAGTTGATCCAGAGGAAGGCAAAAAACCCTCATACTAGAGGTAAAAATTCCTTCCCGACTCCAAATATGGCATCAGAATAAATCCCTGGATCACCGTTCTGTCCCTATAAATCTAGTATCCATAACCTTTAATGTTATTATTCTTGAAAAATGCATCCAGACCCCTTTTAAATTCTTTTACAGAGTTCCCCATGACCACCTCCTCCGGGAGAGAATTCCAGTCTCATTGCTCTTACAGTAAAGAACCCCCGTCTGTGCTGGTGTAGAAACCTTCTTTCCTCTAGACGTAGAGGATGCCCCCTTGTTATAGATACAGTCCTGGGTATAAATAGATCATGGAGAGATCTCTGTACTGTCCCCTGATATATTTATACATAGTTTTTAGGTCGCCCCTAAGCCTTCTTTTTTCTAAACTAAATAACCCTAATTCTGATAATCTTTCTGGGTACTGTAGTCCTCCCATTCCCTGTATTACCCTGGTTGTCCGTCTTTGAACCCTCTCCAGCTCCACTATATATTTCTTGTACACTGGTGCCCAATACCGTACACAGTATTCTATGTGTGGTCTGACCAGTACTGTACACAGTATTTCATGTGTGGTCTGACCAGTACTGTACACAGTATTCTATGTGTGGTCTGACCAGTACTGTACACAGTATTCTATGTGTGGTCTGACCAGTACTGTACACAGTATTCCATGTGTGGTCTGACCAGTACTGTACACAGTATTCTATGTGTGGTCTGACCAGTACTGTACACAGTATTCTATGTGTGGTCTGACCAGTACTGTACACAGTAGTCTATGTGTGGTCTGGCCAGTACTGTACACAGTATTCCATGTGTGGTCTGACCAGTACTGTACACAGTATTCCATGTGTGGTCTGACCAGTACTGTACACAGTATTCTATGTGTGGTCTGACCAGTACTGTACACAGTATTCTATGTGTGGTCTGACCAGTACTGTACACAGTATTCCATGTGTGGTCTGACCAGTACTGTACACAGTATTCCATGTGTGGTCTGACCAGTACTGTACACAGTATTCTATGTGTGGTCTGACCAGTATTGTACACAGTATTCTATGTGTGTTCTGACCAGTACTGTACACAGTATTCTATGTGTGGTCTGACCAGTACTGTACACAGTATTCTATGTGTGATCTGACCAGTACTGTACACAGTATTCCATGTGTGGTCTGACCAGTACTGTACACAGTATTCTATGTGAGGTCTGACCAGTACTGTACACAGTATTCTATGTGTGGTCTGACCAGTACTGTACACAGTATTCTATGTGTGGTCTGACCAGTACTGTACACAGTATTCTATGTGTGGTCTGACCAGTACTGTACACAGTATTCTATGTGTGGTCTGACCAGTACTGTACACAGTATTCTATGTGTGGTCTGACCAGTACTGTACACAGTATTCTATGTGTGGTCTGACCAGTACTGTACACAATATTCTATGTGTGGTCTGACCAGTACTGTACACAGTATTCTCTGTGTGGTCTGACTAGTGCTGTACACAGTATTCTATGTGTGGTCTGACTAGTACTGTACACAGTATTCTATGTGTGGTCTGACCAGTACTGTACACAGTATTCTATGTGTGGTCTGACCAGTACTGTACACAGTATTCTGTGTGGTCTGACTAGTGATTTGTGCAGTGGTAGAATTATTTCCTTGTCGTGGGCATCTATGCCCCTATTGATGCCCCCCATGATTTTATTTGCCTTGGCAGCAGCTGCCCGACAATGGTCACTCCAGCTAAATTTACTGTTAACTAAAACTCCCAAGTCCTTTTCCACATCAGTCGTCCCAAATGTTCTCCCATTTAATACATAATCCCAGCCCGGATTTTTCCTCCCTGTCACGATGCCGGCTGGCAGGTAGTGGATCCTCTGTGCCAGAGAGGGATTGGCGTGGACCGTGCTAGAGGATCGGTTCTAAGTCACTACTGGTTTTCACCAGAGCCCGCCGCAAAGCGGGATGGTCTTGCTGCGGCGGTAGTGACCAGGTCGTATCCCCTAGCAACGGCTCAACCTCTCTGGCTGCTGAAGATAGGCGCGGTACAAGGGAGTAGACAGAAGCAAGGTCGGACGTAGCAGAAGGTCGGGGCAGGCAGCAAGGATCGTAGTCAGGGGCAACGGCAGGAGGTCTGGAACACAGGCTAGGAACACACAAGGAAACGCTTTCACTGGCACTAAGGCAACAAGATCCGGCGAGGGAGTGAAGGGGAAGTGAGGTGATATAGGGAAGTGCACAGGTGTAAACACTAATTGGAACCACTGCGCCAATCAGCGGCGCAGTGGCCCTTTAAATCGCAAAGACCCGGCGCGCGCGCGCCCTAGGGAGCGGGGCCGCGCGCGCCGGGACAGAACTGACGGAGAGCGAGTCAGGTACGGGAGCCGGGGTGCGCATCGCGAGCGGGCGCTACCCGCATCGCGAATCGCATCCCGGCCAGAGGCGGTATCGCAGCGCCCCGGGTCCGTGGAACCGACCGGAGCGCTGCAGTGAGAGGAGTGTAGCGAGCGCTCCGGGGAGGAGCGGGGACCCGGAGCGCTCGGCGTAACAGTACCCCCCCCCTTGGGTCTCCCCCTCTTCTTGGAGCCTGAGAACCTGAGGACCAGACTTTTGTCCAGGATATTGTCCTCAGGTTCCCAGGACCTCTCTTCTGGACCACAACCCTCCCAATCCACTAAAAAGAAGGTTTTCCCTCTGACCTTTTTAGATGCTAAAATTTCTTTGACGGAGAAGATGTCCGAGGAGCCGGAGACGGGAGTGGGGGAAACAGATTTGGGAGAGAAACGGTTAATGATAAGTGGTTTAAGAAGAGAAACATGAAAGGCATTAGGAATACGAAGAGAAGGAGGAAGAAGAAGTTTGTAAGAGACAGGATTAATCTGGCGCAAAATCTTGAAAGGACCAAGATAGCGTGGTCCCAACTTATAGCTAGGGACACGGAAGCGGACATATTTGGCGGAGAGCCATACCTTGTCTCCAGGGGAAAAAATGGGAGGAGCTCTTCTTTTCTTATCCGCGAATCTCTTCATGCGTGAAGAAGCCTGTAAGAGAGAATTTTGGGTCTCTCTCCATATGATGGAAAGATCACGAGAAATTTCATCCACAGCGGGCAGACCAGAGGGCAAGGGGGTAGGGAGGGGAGGAAGAGGGTGACGGCCGTACACCACGAAAAACGGGGATTTGGAGGAAGATTCAGAGATTCTGAAATTATACGAGAATTCGGCCCAAGGTAGAAGATCTGCCCAGTCATCCTGGCGGGAGGAAACAAAATGTCGTAAATAGTCACCCAAGATCTGGTTAATTCTTTCTACTTGTCCATTGGATTGAGGATGGTATGCAGAAGAAAAATTTAATTTAATCTTGAGTTGTTTACAGAGAGCCCTCCAGAATTTAGACACAAATTGGACGCCTCTATCCGAGACGATCTGCGTAGGCAACCCGTGAAGACGAAAAATGTGTACAAAAAATTGTTTAGCCAACTGAGGCGCTGAAGGAAGACCAGGAAGAGGGATGAAATGTGCCATCTTGGAGAATCGATCAACGACCACCCAAATAACAGTGTTGCCATGGGATGGGGGTAAGTCAGTAATAAAATCCATACCAATCAGAGACCAAGGTTGTTCGGGAACAGGCAGAGGAAGAAGAAAACCAGCGGGCTTCTGGCGAGGAGTCTTATCCCGGGCACAGATAGTGCAGGCTCGCACAAAGTCCACCACATCAGTCTCAAGAGTCAGCCACCAATAGAAGCGAGAGATGAGTTGCACAGATTTCTTGATGCCCGCATGACCTGCGAGATGGGAGGAGTGACCCCATTTGAGGATTCCGAGGCGTTGGCGTGGAGAAACAAAGGTCTTTCCTGGAGGAGTTTGCCTGATGGAGGCTGGAGAAGTGGAAATCAGGCAATCAGGAGGAATGATGTGTTGAGGAGAGAGTTCAATTTCAGAAGCATCTGAGGAACGAGAGAGAGCATCGGCCCTAATGTTCTTATCAGCAGGCCGAAAGTGAATTTCAAAATTAAATCGGGCAAAGAACAGAGACCACCTGGCCTGACGAGGATTCAGCCGTTGGGCAGACTCGAGGTATGAGAGGTTCTTGTGATCGGTGTAAATAATAACTGGAAATCTTGATCCCTCCAGCAGATGCCTCCATTCCTCAAGTGCTAATTTAATGGCTAGAAGCTCTCGATCCCCGATGGAGTAGTTCCTCTCCGCCGGAGAGAAGGTCCTAGAAAAAAAACCACAAGTAACAGCATGCCCGGAAGAGTTTTTTTGTAGAAGGACAGCTCCAGCTCCCACTGAGGAGGCATCAACCTCCAATAGGAAGGGTTTAGATGGATCAGGTCTGGAGAGCACGGGAGCCGAAGAGAAGGCAGACTTGAGTCGTTTAAAGGCGTCTTCCGCTTGAGGAGGCCAAGACTTGGGATCGGCATTTTTTTTGGTTAAAGCCACAATAGGAGCCACAATGGTAGAAAAATGTGGAATAAATTGCCTGTAATAATTGGCGAACCCCAAAAAACGTTGGATGGCACGGAGTCCGGAGGGGCGAGGCCAATCTAAGACGGCAGAGAGTTTATCTGGATCCATTTGTAGTCCCTGGCCAGAGACCAAGTATCCTAGAAAAGGAAGAGATTGGCATTCAAACAGACATTTCTCAATTTTAGCATAGAGTTGATTGTCACGAAGTCTCTGAAGAACCATACGGACATGCTGGCGGTGTTCTTCTAGATTGGCCGAAAAAATTAGGATATCATCAAGATATACCACAACACAGGAGTATAACAGATCACGAAAAATTTCATTAACAAAGTCTTGGAAAACAGCAGGGGCGTTGCACAGGCCAAAGGGCATGACCAGATACTCAAAGTGTCCATCTCTGGTGTTAAATGCTGTTTTCCACTCATCCCCCTCTCTGATGCGGATGAGGTTATAGGCGCCTCTTAAGTCCAATTTAGTAAAGATGTGGGCACCTTGGAGGCGATCAAAGAGTTCAGAGATGAGGGGTAAGGGGTAGCGGTTCTTAACCGTGATTTTATTAAGTCCGCGGTAGTCAATGCAAGGACGTAGAGAGCCATCTTTTTTGGACACAAAGAAAAATCCGGCTCCGGCAGGAGAGGAGGATTTACGGATAAAGCCCTTTTTTAGATTCTCCTGGACGTATTCAGACATGGCAAGAGTCTCTGGGGCAGAGAGAGGATAAATTCTGCCCCGGGGTGGAGTAGTGCCCGGGAGGAGGTCGATAGGACAATCATAAGGCCTGTGAGGAGGTAGAGTCTCCGCTTGTTTTTTGCAGAAAACATCCGCGAAGTCCATATAGGCCTTAGGGAGACCGGTTACTGGAGGAAGCACAGAGTTACGGCAAGGGTTACTGGGAACTGGTTTTAGACAGTCCTTGGAACAAGAGGGCCCCCAACTCTTGATCTCCCCAGTGGACCAATCCAGGGTTGGGGAATGAAGCTGAAGCCAGGGAAGTCCAAGGAGAATTTCCGAGGTGCAATTGGGGAGGACCAAAAGTTCAATCCTCTCGTGATGAGATCCGATGCTCATTAGAAGGGGCTTCGTGCGGAAACGTATGGAACAGTCCAATCTTTCATTGTTTATACAATTGATGTAAAGGGGTCTGGTGAGACTGGTCACTGGGATGTTGAACCTGTTGACGAGAGAGGCCAAAATAAAATTTCCTGCAGATCCAGAGTCCAAGAAGGCCACTGTAGAGAAGGAGAAGGCAGAGGCAGACATCCGCACAGGCACAGTAAGACGTGGAGAAGCAGAGTGGACATCAAGGATTGTCTCACCTTTGTGCGGAGTCAGGGTACGTCTTTCCAGGCGGGGAGGGCGGATAGGACAATCCCTCAGGAAGTGTTCGGTACTAGCACAGTACAGGCAGAGGTTCTCCATGCGGCGTCGTGTCCTCTCTTGAGATGTCAGGCGAGACCGGTCGACCTGCATAGCCTCCACGGCGGGAGGCACAGGAACAGATTGCAGGGAACCAGAGGAGAGAGGAGCCGAGGAGAAGAAACGCCTCGTGCGAACAGAGTCCATATCTTGGCGGAGCTCCTGACGCCTTTCGGAAAAACGCATGTCAATGCGAGTGGCTAGGTGAATAAGTTCATGAAGATTAGCAGGCATTTCTCGTGCGGCCAGAACATCTTTAATGTTGCTGGATAGGCCTTTTTTAAAGGTCGCGCAGAGGGCCTCATTGTTCCAGGATAATTCAGAAGCAAGGGTACGGAATTGTACGGCATACTCGCCAACGGAAGAATTACCCTGGACCAGGTTCAACAGGGCAGTCTCAGCAGAAGAGGCTCGGGCAGGTTCCTCAAAGACACTTCGAATTTCCGAGAAGAAGGAGTGTACAGAGGCAGTGACGGGGTCATTGCGGTCCCAGAGCGGTGTGGCCCAAGCCAGGGCTTTTCCAGACAGCAGGCTGACTACGAAAGCCACCTTAGACCGTTCAGTGGGGAACTGGTCCGACATCATCTCCAAGTGTAATGAACATTGGGAAAGGAAGCCACGGCAAAGCTTAGAGTCCCCATCAAATTTATCCGGCAAGGATAGTCGTAGTCCAGAAGCGGCCACTCGCTGCGGAGGAGGTACAGGAGCTGGCGGAGGAGATGGTTGCTGGAGCTGTGGTAGTAACTGTTGTAGCATAACAGTCAGTTGAGACAGCTGTTGGCCTTGTTGCGCAATCTGTTGTGACTGCTGGGCGACCACCGTGGTGAGGTCAGCGACAACTGGCAGAGGAACTTCAGCGGGATCCATGGCCGGATCTACTGTCACGATGCCGGCTGGCAGGTAGTGGATCCTCTGTGCCAGAGAGGGATTGGCGTGGACCGTGCTAGAGGATCGGTTCTAAGTCACTACTGGTTTTCACCAGAGCCCGCCGCAAAGCGGGATGGTCTTGCTGCGGCGGTAGTGACCAGGTCGTATCCCCTAGCAACGGCTCAACCTCTCTGGCTGCTGAAGATAGGCGCGGTACAAGGGAGTAGACAGAAGCAAGGTCGGACGTAGCAGAAGGTCGGGGCAGGCAGCAAGGATCGTAGTCAGGGGCAACGGCAGGAGGTCTGGAACACAGGCTAGGAACACACAAGGAAACGCTTTCACTGGCACTAAGGCAACAAGATCCGGCGAGGGAGTGAAGGGGAAGTGAGGTGATATAGGGAAGTGCACAGGTGTAAACACTAATTGGAACCACTGCGCCAATCAGCGGCGCAGTGGCCCTTTAAATCGCAAAGACCCGGCGCGCGCGCGCCCTAGGGAGCGGGGCCGCGCGCGCCGGGACAGAACTGACGGAGAGCGAGTCAGGTACGGGAGCCGGGGTGCGCATCGCGAGCGGGCGCTACCCGCATCGCGAATCGCATCCCGGCCAGAGGCGGTATCGCAGCGCCCCGGGTCCGTGGAACCGACCGGAGCGCTGCAGTGAGAGGAGTGTAGCGAGCGCTCCGGGGAGGAGCGGGGACCCGGAGCGCTCGGCGTAACACTCCCCATGTGCATTACCTTACATTTATCAGTGTTGAACATCATCTGTTACTTCTAAGCCCAAACCTCCAACCTATCCAGATCCATTTGTAACAGTGCACTGTCCTCTATAGTGTTATCTAATATACACAGTGCACTGTCCTCTATTGTGTTATCTACTATACACAGTGCACTGTCCTCTATTGTGTTATCTACTATACACAGTGCACTGTCCTCTATTGTGTTTACAGCTTTACAGAGTTTACTATCACCTGCAAAGATTCAACCCCTCTACAAGGTCATTAATAAATATATTAAATAGAACAGGACCCAAGACGGACCCCTGTGGTCCCCACTAGTAACATTCACCCAATCAGAATAAGTACCATTAATAACCACCCTCTTTTTCCTATCACTGAGCCAGTTACTTACCCACTTACACACATTCTCCCCCAGCCCCATCCTTCTCATTTTATGCACCAACCTTTTATGTGGCACCGTATCAAAATGCTTCAAGACGACATCCAGTGATAGCCCCTGGTCCAGTCTGGAGCTCACCTCCTCGTAAAAGCTGATCAGGTTAGTTTGACAGGACCGATCCCTAATAAAGCCATGCTGATATGGGGCCATACATTTATTTTTATTATGATACTCCAAAATAGCATCTCTTAGAAAACCCTCAAACAATTTACATACAGCGGAGGTTAAACTAACAGGTCTATAATTCCCGGGGTCACCTTTTGACCCCTTTTTAAATATTGGCACCACATTTGTCATGCACCAGTCCTGGGGAACAGTCCCTGTCACTATAGAGTCCCTGAATATTAAAAAGAGGGGTCTGTCTATTACATTACTTAATTCCTTTAGAACACGGGGGTGATTGCCATCTGGATCAGGTGATTTGTCTATTTAGATTTTTTGTAGGCGGCACTGTACTTCTTCCTGGGTTAGACAGGTGACATGTAAACACCCACTGTAGAGTCCGGGCCTTGGAGGGATAATGTCTGTAAAATTACTATCCTTACAGGTAGTTGAACAAAGGTTATTTACTCTGTAATTTCCTTATGAAAAGAAAAAATGAGAAATTGCGTTTTTTTTTCCTCGCCTGAGCCGGGAAGATGAAATGCCCAGGCTTATCTCGAAAACCCTGGCGAAATAAAAAGAGAAACGGTGGCAAATAATCTCAGTAATCATTATGTAGGAAACGTTACAGTAACATCGGCTTTCTGCCGAGCCGGAATTTCTATAATCAAAAAAAGATAAATAAATAAAAAACAACTATGCGAAGGATTAAACTGTTCCGAACGCTGGAGCCGTCACCGGGAGCTCGTGACGTCATAGCCCCGCCCCCTCGATGCAAGTCTATGGGAGGGGGCGTGACGGCTCCAAATGCTGAGCAGCGGAGTACCCCTTTAACTTTGAAGGAGATCGCACTTCAGTAACATTTCCACCTACACGAACGACCGCAAAGGGCCTGGATCCCGCTGTCACCTTCATGCAAACCCTGGATAAACAAGCTTTATGTAACCAGTGTGTAACCAGCTCATACTATTTGGGGGCGAGGGGCTTGGTGACTTTTTTTTTACCTTACTACCAGGGAAAGCCTGGAGGAGTCACTTGAAGCTTCTGTATGCAAGCTGTACACCAGTGTTTCCCAACTAGGACGCCTCCAGCTGTTGGAAAACTACAACTCCCAGCATACCCAGACAGCCAAAGGTTGGGAAACATTAGTCTTAGGTCCATCTAAGGGTATGTTCACACTACGTAATTCCCGCGGAATTCCGCTAACGGAATTACGCGCTGAGATCATAAACATCAGTGTGAATGGGTTTCCGCGAGACCCGTTCACACTGCGGAATTTCAGCGGTGGACAATTCCGTCACTAGAATTGTTCCGGGAAAAGAAAGAACATGTTCATTCTTTGCGCGGAAGTCCGCAAACACTACATAGCCGTCAATGGTGTATTTCGCCGGCGGCCTGCCGCTAGCGGAATTTTGCGAGCAGAGATTCCGTTCACAATCCGTAGTGTGAACATGCCCTCAGATGGTCTGGTGCTTGGGAGCTGTGACCACCATGAATATTATAGTTATTAGCATTATGCATATCTGTATTATCTAGTCATTCTTTGTTCGTATATTTTTACACTATATGGTAGCATTTATGACGTGGTGGAGGCGCTGTATAACATTATACTTTAGCCAACTGTATGGATGTGTTATTTGGGAGCCATACTTAATCAAAAGTTCACTTACGCAACTCCCTGTCTGTCTCCAGGTTGGGTGTGGTACTGCAGCTCAGTTCCATTGAAGTGAATGGAGCCAAGTTGTAATACAACACACAACCTGAGGACAGATGTGGAGTTGTTTTTTTTAAAGAAATTAGCTCTGTTTTTGTATTACTGGATAACCTCTTTAGGGTACGTTCACACGGGCTGATTTATTTGCAGGTTTCCCGCTGCGTATTTTAATAGGGAGCGGGCTCTTTGCGGTTATCCAAAAATCCGCCCCACGCCCCATTGAAGTCAGTAGGGTCTGTGGCGGATTTTCCCCAGCGGAAATTACGCACTGGAAAATCTGCTGCGGACAGCCGAGAAGAGCCCGCCCCCTTTCAAATACGCAGCGGTAAACCCGCAAATAAATATGCCAGTGTGAACGTACCCTAAAGGTTCCAATGAAAAGACTCTGAAGAGGAGACCTTTTCCAAAGTGGGTACAGATCCTTCAAATATCAAGAACACCAAGCAATAAAGAACAAGAAGCAATAAAAAACGTTATCAAATAACTCAGAAATCATCGTACGTAGCGCCAATAAAGGTGGGGGTATATTGTTATCCGCAATAGAAAGGACTATCTTTTGGAAGCATATAACATCCTTTCAGATAACACCTATTATACTCGGCTGCACAAGGACCCTACTGAGAAATTATAGGAAAACTGTCAGCTTTCTCCCCCCGAACTAACCAGCGGTACTGGCTGATAGTGCGGGGGACGCTGATCAGTTTGGTCCTTACCGTGCCTGGATCCGCCACGCCGTTCAGCCGTAATCTTCTATATTCAATTGAGGTGCTAACTGGCACTTTCACGTCAGTGCCGCCTGCTGCAGCGCCGCCCAGCTCATAAATATTCCTCATTACAGAGTGGGGAGAAGAGGGAGAGGCGGAGGGAGGGGAGGAATATTTGATGACCTGGGCGGCGCTGCGGCAGGCGGCACTGACGTGAGAGTGCCAGTTAGCACCTCACTTGAATATACCAAAAATAGAAGATAACGGCCGAACGGCGCAGCGGATCCGGGCACGGTAAGGATCAAACTGATCAGTGTCCCCCGCACTACCAGCCAGTACCGCTGGTTAGTGCGGCGGGAGAAAGCTGACAGTTTTCCTTTAAGAAGGGTATTATTACATAAAAAGTCTGATTGGGAAAAATCCAAGTATGGCCTTGTTTTACCATTTACCGAAAGTCCACAAACGTTTGGAGAATCCCGCAGGACGTCCAATTATTTCGGGAATTAGCTCCATCACAAGTAATTTGCCCCAATACAAGGATTTACAGTTTCAGGTCAGATTAGAATCCTATCTAAAAGACACTTCGGGGGAGATTTATCAAAACCTGTGCAGAGGAAAACTTGCCCAGTTGCCCATAGCAACCAATCAGCTTGCTGCTTTCATTTTTATGAAGGCCTGTGAAAAATGAAAGAAGCGATCTGATTGGTTGCTATGGGCAACTGAGCAAGTTTTCCTCTGCACAGGTTTTGATAAATCTCCCCCTTCATCTCTAATCGAAAAAATTTTAATTCCAACAATGGAAAGAAGGTTACAGAAGGGCTACGTCAGACATTTACATTCGAAAGTTCCCCATGTCCATGGTACTAGGGTCATTTTGACTATTCTGCAGCATGCCAAAAAGAACAAAAAGATTTTATTGTAGGCAGCATCTGTTTATTGTGCAACATAATCTATTTGAATTTAAAGGGGTACTCCGCTACTCAGCGTTTGGAACAAACTGTTCCGAACGCTGGAGCGGCGCCGGGAGAACGTGACATCATAGCACCACCTCTTATGATGTCACACCCCGCCCCCTCAATGCAAGTCTATGGGAGGGGGCGTGACAGCCTTCACGCCGCCTCCCATAGACTTGCATTGAGGGGGCGGGGAGTGATGTCATGAGGGGGCGGGGCTATGACATCACGAGCTCCTGGCGCCGTCTCACGCGTTCGGAACAGTTTGTACCCCTTTAATTCACACCTGTAGCTACATATAACTGGCACAGCAATGGGTATGAGATTCGCACCTGCCTTCGCTAATCTGAAATAATAATAATAATAATAGATGAGGTAGAGAATGAACTCCTCTATTATAATCCATGGAAAAGTAACATCAATTTTAATTTTAAGATACAGTAACCCCCCCGACCTACGATGGCCCCGACATATGATAAAATCGACATACGATGCTTTTATATGTCGGGGCCATCGCATTAACTGCTATCCGACAGCGCAAAATGCTTAAGCTGCTGTCGGATAGCAGTTTAAGCATCCCTGGCAGGTTCGCTCACCTATTCCCGCTACTCCGGGTCCACTTCGCGATCCTCCGGTGTCTTGCGCATCTACTCCAGGGTCCGGGCCTCGCTTTCTGGCGTCGTTATTACGTCACTACGCACGCCGCGCCGGCGCAGCAGCGTAATAACGTCACCAGAAAGCGAGGCCCGGACCCTGCAGAAGATGCGCAAGACACCGGAGGATCGCAAAGAAGACACCGGAGCAGCGGGACAGCATTGGGTGCCCCTGGGACAGCATCGGGAGCGGTGAGGACCTGGTGCGGAGCGGCGGGGACAGGTGAGTACAGCTTTCTATACTTTACATTGCACGGATCCCTCAACATACAATGGATTCGACAAACGATGGGTCGTTTGGAACGAATTACCATCATATGTTGAAGGACCACTGTACATCGATGACCTCCTCTTTCTATGGAAAGGCACAGAAAATGATATTAATAATTTCACCAAACACTCAACGGCAACAACATTTTTCAGGAAAATCTTGTGAGGAATCAGTAGAATATTTGGACTTGACTCAAGGAAACTGAAGGAAACAAAATCATGACAAAACCTTTTTTTTTTTTTTTTTTTTTTAAAAGCCTACTCCCGTATGACAGCTGTCACTTTTTACAGTCAGTTCCACCATTTATGGCCAAACTACAAAAATTTCTTATTTCAAAAAGTGGAGTCAGATTATTAAGAAAAGACTAAAAGAAAATGGCTATCCAAGAAGAACGTCCAAGAAGCGTTCAAACAAGCTCTTTATGATCAGAAGTATACTTCTACAACGGGAGTAGGGGAAGGTGCAAGCAAAGCAACGAACAACAGGACAGGCGTGAGCACAGAGGAGTTCTAGTCCCGCCCTCACTTCCTGGATTTTGTCCCGGCCTCTGCTTGAGTCGGGACAAAGATGATGCTGCAGCCAAACAGGATTATGTTCTGGATGGTATAGGGACCCCTAGTGGTCTTTTTTTTTTATACACCATGATTTCTATAAAATGGAAGTAAACATTTTTTTTTAATGAAATATATTAGAAAGGTTAATGTTTTTGTAGTTTTTGTATCTGTCGGTGCCTATTTAAAGTGTACCCAACAGATCCAACAAAAAAAAAACGTTTTATATATATTACTCATTGCCTAATCCTGACCATGTACATCTAATTTTTATGTGTCTAGCACCTTTATTTATTTTCTTATTACACTTTTAATTTAGTTCACTAGTCTGAATTCCTCTCAAAGAAAGGGGGCGTGGCCTCACTGTGCAGGTCTCCGCCTCCTCCCTCAGTATCCTGTCTGCTCCCATCTCCCCTAGCATTAGCAAAACTACAACTCCCAGCTTGTCCTCACTGACAGTCAGCAGACACAAGCTGACAGCGGGGGGGGGGGGGGATTTGTCCTTCAGCTATGAACCCTGCACTCACGGCTGTCAATCAAGGAAGTGTGTCCATGACATAGGTGATAGTATGTGTCCAAGCAGGCAGGGGGGGGCAGTTGTTTGGCTTTTTCAGTATGAAATACTGAACATTTTCTAATGAAAGCAAATACAAAACCTATTGGTTATACATGCTTTACAACATATCAAACGTTTTTGTATCTGACAGTGCCCATTTAAGGATTGCGATAGGAAGCGATGGCCTAAAGGTATCCTACTGGAAAAACCTATGATTTTTCTGAACTCCTGTAAATGTTGTCCTATAATTTTTACTAGCTATACCAGTTTGCATTTTTTTGAAATATGACCCCCTTTATAAATCAGGCCCTGGTACATTGGATCTTGATCATATCACAGGACATACCCCCTGATGGGATTTTGTGCACTAACCGCGGCAGACTGGCTGCAGCAGGGGCCGAGCAGACACCCGCCGACACATCATGAGTTCTTGTTCACTAAATCTGCTCGGCGAAGCTGCCTCCACATCTGTAAGCACAGCCATTCATTTCACCGGAGCCGCTCCCAGACAAGCCATGAAAAATGACTTCAGCTACCAATGCTGACGCTTCCGCTTTTTTAATGACTTGCTAAATACATTTCTTGCAGATTCTTTATCTCAGTGCAAAAAGAGATAGAATAAAAGTGTAGGGTACTGAGCAGCAGAGCCTAGAAAACTATATCTTAAGCAACATATATTAAAGGGGTACTCCGCCCCTAGATATCTTATACCCTATCCAAAGGATAGGGAATAAGATGTCTGATCGCGAGGGTCCTGCTGCTGGAAACCCTGACAATCTCTGTGCTGCACCCAGTGTTCGTTTAGAGCGTCGGGTTCAGCACGGGGGGCTCCTGATGTCACGGCCACACCCCCTCAATGCAAGTCTATGGGAGGGGGCGTGACGGCCGTCACTCCCCCTCCCATAGACTTGCATTGAGGGGGTCTGGCCGTGATGTCATGAGCGAGCGTGCCCTTGGCGTCACAAGCCTCTGCCCCGCATCGCCAGTCATCTGGCACGGAGCGAAGTATGCTCCGTGCACTGGATGTCAGCAGAGATCGCTGGGGTCCCCAGCGGCAGGACCCCGCGATCAGACATCTTATCATGTCTGATCGCGGTTAGATGTCTAGGAGTCAAGTGCCCCTTTAACATAAGATCTATAGGGGCAACAAGAGACCCAGGTGCGTCACTAGAATGAATGGGCCTTCCACCTTGTTGACAGAAAACTGAACTGTATTGGGGGTGTAATTATTGGGGGTGCAGAGGTAGCAGTGGCACCCAGGCCTTGGTGTCCTAGAGTCTCTATAACCTTCTTTATGTACTAGGCCTGGTCCATTTCTGATAAGGCTTCAGATAAGGTGAGGGATACCATGATGGTGAGAGTTGAGGTGGATGAAAACATTCGCACCAAAGGTGCTTCAGACCAAGAAGACCGAAAAGATCTTCGCGGAGATCGATGTATCAAAGGCTCTTCAGATGTTGGTCCTCTGATAGGTGGCACTAGAGTGAATCTTTCCTTCTGGTATTCCTTAGACCATCTGGGTCTACCCTAGACCCCGATGGTCTAAGGAATACCAGGGTCTCCTCCTGACGAAGTAGATTAGTCCACGAAACGATCGTCAAGGGTTCACACTGGTCCCCACATGGCTACAGGTAATGCATATTATTTCTGATGGTAATTGCACTGTGCACTTTACTATTGATTTTCTGCACTTGGTCTTAGGAGCCATTACCCGGCTCACAGTGGGCTGTATAACACCATCTATAGATTGCGTTGTGGGTGCACCAGTGGATTGGGGTACATGTGTGGTGACCCAGTACAGAATAAGGTATTCTTCTGTACTCCTGCCCATCCTGTGTGGCAGATGCTGCTTCAATGTCCGTCATGGGCCCACTCTCCTCAGAACTCTAAATAATATACTGTTATATAAGGGTTAATGTGTTGTATCTTCTATGCACTTGTTACTTTAAGAAACCGGTTGTCAAGAACCTTGTTGTTAAGGGGAGTATGCAGAGGTGAACATGTGACTTATCCGGCCAATGGGAAGGCTCTAAATTGTCCCCTTATATTCTGTAGCTTGAGGTCAGAGTTCAGTTCTGCGAGATTTTTCTGAGGGGGGTGAGGAGTGACGTCTGTCTGTGAGGTGGATCTGAAAGGAGGCCTGAGGCCTAGTCCAGCAACCACACATCTACTACCAGTTAACCCCAGTACCCAGGTGAAAGTCAAAGCCTTGAGGTAAGCCGACAGTCTTGGGGATATTGTACAAGTCAAGTCCAGCAAGTTAGTCAAGTCCAAGCAACTCTAGTATGCAACACAAGTCCAGTCAGTCATATACAGCACAATCAACTATAAGTCCCAGCAAGCCGATAAGCGTCCCTAAGTTCACCCTGCAATTCCTTCACGCTAATCTGAGCTGTAACGGATTGTACCATATTTCCAACATCAGTAAAGCAAGGCAGTTACCCGTAACATTGCATAGGAGTGATTATTTGCCCCGTACCTGGCACAGGTGAAGCTGGCCTACCTTGGGTGGTGGTGTATAGGTCAACCATGCCCTGGCGTCACGAAAAGGTTAATTACACTGTCACGTACCGGCAGGACTGGAAATGGATCCTCTGAACCAGAGAGGCGATGACGCGGGTTGCACCAGAGGACCGGATCTAAGTGGTTACTGGTTTTCACCCGAGCCCGCCACAAGGCAGGATGGACTTGCTGCGGCGGTAACCACCAGGTCTTATCCTCCAATAGCAACTCGACCTCTCTGGTGGCTGATATGGCGTGGTACACAGGGAGCAGGCAAGAGCGTAGTCGGACGTAGCAGAGGTAAGGGCAGCGGAAAGGGTTCACAGGCGAGTATACGGTAGCAAAGGGTTCGGCAACTGGTTAGGCAATAACACTGTAGGGAACGCTTTCTCAGAGGCACAAGGCACAAAGATCCGGCAAGGGCAGGAAGGGGCAGGTGTCTTTTATTGGGAATTGACAAGGGAGGTGTGGAACCAGCGCACCAATTACTGGTGCGCTGGCCCTTTAAATTTACTGAAGCCAGCGCGCGCACGCCCTAGAGAGCGGGGCCGCGCACGCCGGGAACCAGGAACCAGGGACGCAGCACGGGGAGCAGGTAAGCTTAACGGGGACGCGGTGTCTGAGCGGAGACCAGCCGCCACGCTAGCCGCGTCCCTGCCAGGCTGAGACCCGCGCTCCCGGTTAGTGTGTTTGACCGGGAGACGCCAGGACCCCAGAAGGGGAAACACAGGTAGTGGGCGCTCCGGTTCGGAGGTGGAGGCCGGAGCACTCGCTGTGACATACACACATTACTCTCATCCGACACCACACATCTTTTTTAGGGGTTGTTGGGGTATTCTTTGTCCTTGTTTGTGATATATTTTTGGTATAATAAAGATTGATTTGGTTTCTATATTGGTGGTGATTGTTTTTGTGGTAGGAAAGTATAGGTTTTATGATTAGATTTTTTTGTCACCATATATTATGATTAATTCCCATAAAAGAGTGTAGGCTAATATACCAGGGGTAGACTGCCAAGTTGGTGTAGGAAATCACAAATCAGTGGGAAAAAATAGTATGTAAAGTAGCTCTAGTCCAGAAGAAAAGATTTTTCACTCTAGTACCACCCATTGGAGGTCGATTTCAAGTAAGTCAATGCACACATCCAATCAGCCCAGGCTGTTGCCTAGCAACAGATGCAGGAATAAAATGGATGACAACATCAAATCTCCATAGAATTGGACAAGGTTTACAAGAGGACCACGTAGATTTTGGTGGAAATGGATAATTATATATCAGGGTTTCCAAACTGTTGGGAGGCCATGTGTCAAATATAATTGACCCTACAGAAAAGAGTCCCCAGGTTGTTCATTTTGGGGGATGGTCATACAAGTTGGTAAAAAGACCTTCTAAAGAAGTTGTCTCCAACCGCAGACATCGGGTGCAAGGAGCGAACGTCACTTAGTGATGGATGACTGGCGATGCGGCGTGGAGGCTCATGACGTCACAGCCATGCCCCCTCAATGCAAGTCTATGGGAGGGGGCGTGACGGCCGTCACGCCCCCTCCCATAGACTTGCATTGAGGGTGTGTGACCGTGATGTCACTAGCCTCCGGCGCTGCACCTGACGCTCTAAATGAACACCAGGTGCAGCAGGGAGATCGCGAGGGTCCCCAGCTGCTAGACCCTCACGATCAGACATCTTATCCCCTATCCTTTGGATAGGCGATAGGATGTCTAGGGGTGGAGTACCCCTTTAAGGAGTTGTACATAGACTTACAGGAAAGCAACCTCCAATCGGTGGCTGAAGACAGATGACTCTTCCTTTTTTGAGGAAATTTGGTTTGGTTGATAATTCCTAGTCGTGTGTCAGGGGTCTTCAAAGGGTCGCATGTAGACTTATAGGGATGCAACCTCCAATAGGTGGCTACAGATGGATGACTTCCTTTTGGATAAAATTCTGGTTTGGTGGAAAATTCCTAGACATGTCTCTAGGCTCTTCAAGAGGTTGTGTATGGACTTACAGGAAAACAGCCTCCAATAGGAGACACTAGAGTGCTAAATCCTTCCTTCTTGAGAAGACTTTGTTCCGTTGGAAGGCTCGAACGGAGAGGTACAAGCGGGTTTTCCTAAGGGCGCACACCGCTACGGTAGGTTAAAACCGCGGACATTAATAGTAATGTAATAAAACGGCTTTAATGGCATGTAGACGACGCGTTTCGAGAGCGCAGCTCTCTTTATCAGGTCATGTACTGATGAAGAGACATGACTTGATAAAGAGAGCTGCGCTCTCGTAAACGCGTCATCTATATGTCATTAAAGCCGTTTTATTATTTTACTATTGATGTCCGCGGTTTTAACCTACCGTAGCCGTGTGCACCCTTAGGAAAACACGTTTTTACCTCTCCGTTCGAGAATTCCAATGGAACCAAGTCTTCTCTTCAAACTCCGTGCATCTACGGAACCGGGTCCTGGCTACCACGCAACTACTCCTGTTTATGCGCAAAAAGGTTGAGCTCTGAGCCGAACACATCCAGGTACGTGGGCATTTTACAAAGTGGAAACTGTTATTGTGTTGCCCTTGGTAATGGCACAAGGATAGAGCCACCAATGTCTGGTTTTTCTTTCCATATAAACCTGAAATCCTCCCTTCTTGGCCTTCTCCACCATCTTTGTAGTCTGCCCGAGACCCTTGACCTGCTTAAAGCTATAGGCAGGTAAAGTGTCTCTTGGGTAGACCGCCTAGATGGTGTAAGGAAGCCCTAATATGCAAAGTAGTTCTCCTGTAGAAAGTTTTAGCACTCTAGTGCCGTCTATTGGAGGTCGCTTCCTTGTTAGTCCTTACCCAACCTTTTGAAGAGCCATGAGACATAAATAGGGACTATCACCCAAACCAACATCTCCAAAAGCAAGAGTCACCCTCGGTAGCCAACTTAGGGTTCTTAAAGGGGTACTCCAGATGAAAACTTTTTTTTTTTTTTAAATCAACTGGTGCCAGACAGATTTGTAAATTACTTCTATTAAGAAATCTTAATCCTTCCAGTACTTATTAGCTGCTGAATACCACAGATGAAATTCTTTTCTTTTTGGAACACAGAGCTCTCTGCTTAATCACGAGCACAGTGCTCTCTGCTGACATCTCTGTCCATTTTAAGAACTGTCCAGGGTAGGAGAAAATCCCCATAGAAAACATATGCTGCTCTGGACAGTTCCTAAAATGGACAGAGATGTCAGCAGAGAGCACTGTGCTCATGATGTCAGCAGAGAGCTCTGTAATTTCCTCTGTAGTATTCAGCAGCTAATAAGTACTGGAAGGATTAAGATTTTTTAATCGAAGTAATTTACAAATCTGTTTAACTTTCTGGCACCACTTGATAAAAAAAAAGTTTTCCACCTGAGTACCCCTTTAAAGGGGTATTCCAGGAATCAAACAACAGGCCTTTTTTCTTTCAAAGACCTCTCCCTGTTTGTCTCCAGGTTGGGTGTGGTTCTGCAGCTCAGTTCCATTGAGGTGAATGGAGCCAAGTTGTAATTCCGCACCCAAAGTGGAGATAAGGAGGGTGCTGTCTTTGAAAGAAAAAAGGCCTGTTTTTTTAACTCCAGGAATACTCCTTTAACCCTCTTCAGTACAGCACAAGGTTCTGATATGGAGCTGGAGTAACTCCATTATGATTTTTGCTCTTGGGGCTTTTCTCCTACATGTATGGCCATGATGTTGTTTTGTGACATAGACCAATGGCTTCCAAACTGTGGCCATCTAGCCTTTGCAAAACTACATCTTCCAGCATGCCCGGACAGCCGTTGGCTGTCCGGGCATGCTCTAAGTTGTAGTTTTGCATTAAAGGGGTTATCCAGGAAAAAAACATTTTTTATATATATCAACTGGCTCCAGAAAGTTAAACAGATTTGTAAATTACTTCTATTCAAAAATCTTAATCCTTTCAGTACTTATGAGCTGCTGAAGTTGAGTTGTTCTTTTCTGTCTAAGTGCTCTCTGATGACACGTGTCTCGGGAACTGTCCAGAGTAGAAGCAAATCCCCATAGCAAACCTCTTCTACTCTGTGCGGTTCCCGAGACAAGCAGAGATGTCAGCAGAGAGCACTGTTGCCAGACAGAAAAGAACAACTCAACTTCAGCAGCTGATAATTATTGGAAGGATTAAGATTTTTTAATAGAAGTAATTTACAAATCTGTTTAACTTTTTGGAGCCAGTTGATATTTAAAAAAATTTTTTTCCCTGAAATACCCCTTTAACTAGAGGGCCACAGATTGGAGATCACTGGTAGACTACTAGAATTTCAATGTCCCTCTAGTATACAGTTTTTTTTTTTTCAGTCTCATTATCTTTGTCTATGGTGACGGCTCCCAGGCAGCGGTATATGCTCATTTATCCGTGAGCGGCCTTGTTCACAATGTAGCTGATCAATAGGATATATGTGAACTGAACACTAATTGTCACAGCTGGAAACTATCCAACCAGGCGCATACAATACGGTCTAAAAGAAAAGAAAAAAAAAAAAAAACTAAAAAAGAAAAAATTCCCTTAATTTTAATTGTTCTTTTCTTGGTGGAAAATTAGTAAATATCGGATATTCGCACTATAACAAAATGTCCAGTTCGGTATCTTAATATAAACGCGAATATTCGGTAAAAAAAAAGATTTTGGGACATGTCACAGATACATGCGATCTGGGACCACCAGTGATTTTTATGGGCTCGAAAGGAGATCCAATCCTTTGGTGCTGCTTCGAGATTTCTGTAAGGCTATGTTCACACAATGGAATTCCACACGGACATTCTGGAGCAGCAGGGTCCCATTGATTTCAATGGGATTCTGCTGCAGATGTGTCTGGTGCGAAAATTCAGATTCCGGTGTCCGCAGAAAGAAAAGTCCTGTCTATCCTTTCTGCTGAGTCCACACGGAAATGCATTGCTGTCTATAAAAAAAAAAGGCGCATTTCTGAGCGTTCCTAGCGACGCCATGGTCTGCCGCCGCTTTGCTGTCGGTGGAATGTCCGCGCGGAAATCTTCTGTGAGGACATTCCACCCTGTGAACATAGCCTTACGCAGAACATTCTAGACACAATTCCCTTGTTGTGAAATGGAATGTTGTGAAACGGAAATCTCCGCGCCGTACCAAAGCGGTAGTAGAATCTCGTAGGAAACCAGTGGCGATCCCAGATTACAGATTCCACATGAACTATGACAGATCAAAAGGCTTAGTTGACTGGAATCCTCCCCCCCCCCCCTCTTTAATAACATAACTAGCAAAGTACATTATCAATACCTCCAGACGGCGTCTGAAATCCCTGACATCCCTTTGTCGATACGCTGTCATTTTCCCATTTTCATCAGAATTGAAGTAATTTCTGTCATGATTTAAAAAGCGGCTAGCCGCATGTTACCCAATGAAAATCAATTATGTGAAATGCTTTCACAGTTTTTTAGAGTATAAAGCGTCGCGTCCTTCGCGAAGGTGGAGGTAATATGCAACTAATAACTATAATATATATATATATATATATATATATATATATATATATATATATACAGTGGTCCTTCAAGTTACAATATTAATTGGTTCCAGGACAACCATTGTATGTTGAAACCATTGTATGTTGAGACCAGAACTCTATGGAAACCTGGTAATTGGTTCTAAAGGCACCAAAATGTCATCCAGAAATAGGAAAAAGTGAGGATTAAAGAAAAATAAGTAGATAACTAATATAGATAAAGCAAATCCTTACATATAAAAGTAAGAAAGATCTGCTGGGAGCTGTAATCAAAGTCTATGTCAGTGTTTCCCAAGCAGGGAGCCACCAGCTGTTGCAAAACTACAACTCCCAGCATGCCCGGACAGCCAAAGGCTGTCCGGGCATGCTGGGAGTCGTAGTTTTGCAACAGCTGGGGGCACCCTGCTTGGAAAACACTGGTCTATGTAGAGAACAGGAGCTTCTTCAGGGTCCTGTACAGTACACAGTGTCCTAAAAAAGTAACATGGAGTCGCCCTCACCTGGTGTCGAAAGGAGCAGCTAACCCTGGTACAGGTAAAGTGTACAGAACATGTATGACCTACCTGTACTGTAGGGGGCGCTACCAGACACCAGTCAGTGCATGCACTTCAGTAATACAGGGGTTTTACCAGTAAATTGCCCATTCCGATTGGTCAGTTCTTCCAGCCATTGACATGTTTCACAGATCTGGACTGTCCGTAACATTGTATGTTGAGTCTGGTTTCAACTTACAGTGGTCCAGAAAAGACCATTGTATGTTGAAACTATTGTATGTTGAGGCCATTGTAAGTTGAGGAATCACTGTATATGACAGTACCATAGTTTAGGGCCATCATGAATAAAGCTATTAAAGGGTACTCTGGTGGAAATTATTATTTTTTTAATCAACTGGTGCCAGGAAGTTAAACAGATTTGTAAATGACTTCTATTAAAAATTCCTAATCCTTCAAGTACTTATTAGCGGCTGTATACTACAGAGAAAATTCTTTTCTTTTTGGATTTATTTTCTGTCAAGACCACAGTGCTCTCTGCGGACACCTCTGTCCATGTCAGGAACTGTCCAGAGAAGGAGAAAATCCCCATAGCAAACATATGCTGCTCTGGACAGTTCCTAAAATGGACAGAGATGTCAACAGAGAACACTGTGCTTGTGACAGAAAAGAAATCCAAAAAGAAAAGAATTTCCTCTGTAGTATACAGCCGCTAATAAGTACTTGAAGGATTAAGAATTTTTAATAGAAGTACCGTATATACTCGAGTATAAGCCGACCCGAATATAAGCCGAGGCCCCTAATTTCACCCCAAAAACCCAGGAAAAGTTATTGACTTGACTATAAGCCTAGGGTGGGAAATACATCATCCCTCCATGTCATCATCCCCCCCTGTCATCATCCAGACCCCCGTCATTAGCACCCCCATCATCATCACCCTGTCATCATCACCATGGACAGCCCGGAATGACTAACCCTCCCCACCGGACGGTCCCTGCCGCATAGATGGCCCGGACCAGCTCACCCTTCCTTCCCACCGAGGGGAGGTGAGTAGAAAACTAAAGTGGGGTCTGGATGATGACGAAGGCCGCAGTGGTCTTCAACCTGCGGACCTCCAGATGTTTCAAAACTACAACTCCCAGCATGCCCGGACAGCCGATGGCTGTCCGGGCATGCTGGGAGTTGTAGTTTTGCAACATCTGGAGGTACTCAGGTTGAAGACCACTGAGAAGGGATTGACAGGCGAGGGAGCGTTTTCAGCACGAAAAATCGTGCTGAAAAGCTCGGCTTATACTCGAGTATATACGGTAATTTACAAATCTGTTAAACTTTCTGGCACCAGTTGGTTTAAAATTAAAAAAAAGTTTTCAACCGGAGTACCCCTTTAAAGTAACATACTGCTGAATGTTCACTTATGAACTTCAGCTGGGTGGTTAGATGACAGGTGACGGTCCTGTGATGTTGCTTCCCCATCAGTGCAACTATTGGGTGCTGATGGGTTCTCTGATAGCCTCTGTGGCTGCCCTAATTACTCCTATTACATCCTGCTATAGGAAAACATGCGAATCACCAAAACAAGTGGATGCTTTAGGGACAAGAGCAAAGCTGACAGGCCCTCTAGCAAAGTAAAGACTAGGTTTGGGTATCCTCTGGGCCAGCCTGTCCAAAGCCACAGGCTAACATTTGGAGTCTACCTTCTAGATATCCTCAGGTCAGTGACATCTCAGAGTAACCCAAGGAAACATAGGTGAGGGAGGGAGACTTTGCAAAGTTTACTATGGAACACCCCCGTGAAGACCCCTGACACTCACACTTGGATAGCTGTCAGAACAGAAGTACAGCCAAGTCAGGTCAGTCTCAAGTCAAGTCACTTATTCTGCAAGTGCAGTATAGTACAGGCCAGAACCACCGCACGCCTCTGAGCCCTGCACGTACCTCTAGAAATAGAGAACCAGTCTACCAAGGAGGACTTCAAGTCAAACAATTCCCAATTCTTTATTCTTTACTTTGTTCGAGGACTGCAACAGAGACATACTAACAGCTATCTCTACCTAACGTGTCTATCAAGTTTGATATTTCCAGTCTGTACCATCATCGTTGTTTTCTGCTATATCGGATCTGTTGCATCAGTAAAGAACAAGATGTTATCCATAAATCCTGGCTTTTGAGGTATTTATTCCTGGGGCTTTGCTCCTTTATTTGAAGTAGTGGTTAGTGGGAACTGTCATTTAACCACAAGTTTGTTACACTTCAGCCACCGAACACTAAAACCTTTCTCACGAGGCACACTAACTACAGACCTACTTCTGGCATCACGAACCTGACGACCTGCCAGCCAAGTGTCCAAATCTGTTTCAAAGTTATTTCCCCAGACCACCGCTCACCACATACAGGTATTACAGTGCACTGTATAAGCAATCAAGTGATCCCAAGGTAAAGTCCCCTAAGGGATAACATTTTTTAAAAAAAAATTGCCTCTTTTTTCAAATAAAACTCCAAAACAAATAGTGCAGTTCAAAAAATAGGACAGCGCGATGGCTCACTCCAATCACCCCCAATAATAAGACTGAGTCTGCCAAAAAATAGGATAGCTGGACGGCTCACTCCAATCACCCCTAATAATTGGACAGAAACCTATACTCAAGGTGATTAAAAATTAAAAGAAATAATGAAGAACTTTGCGCTTTAGGTCCTATTGGATATATAATCAAAAATGCAATAGATAAATTGAAATAAATGCAATTTATTTGTAAAATATATGTAAACAAATCATAAGATACAGCCTAGTAATATCATGAAATCAACTCCCAGGATGGATGTTAAATAGTGAAAAATGAAAATGGGTAGATGTAAAAAAAAAAATTTTTACCATTATTTTGCTGATTTTTCGTCACGTCACACCAAAAAAAAAAGAAAGAACATGGAATAAAAAGCAATTAAAAAGGGCACCATCGATCCCAAAAGAGCACCAGGGAAAGCTAGGGTTCAATGCACAAAAAAACACCATAGAAAAGTAATAGTGGTCAGGGTATTGTAATGCAAAGCAGTTAAAAACATTTGGGTATCACTTTAAAGAAGCACTCAAGTGCTAACTCACCCACAGTATTCCTGCAGTGTCATCTGTTTCATTCCAGCTCAGCTACATCCATACATTTCATTACACATTTTATTAGAGTGCTTCTTTAATGATTCCAACCACAAGAAAAAGGTAACACATCAGTTTTATTGCACAGTAATCTCAGTCACTCTGCGTGTTTATGCTGCTATACTAAAATATAGTTTATACCCTTTACTATAGTATACTACAATACTTTGTTACCAGAGTCTTTGACTTTCACCACTGAAGCTTTCCATTATATGGGTACTCCGCAGGATAGAGAATAAGTGGCTGATCAAGGGGGTCCGACCTCTGGGACCACCCGCCTGAATCTCCCTGTGTCGGCACTTGGTCCCTGCTTTCCCTAAGGTAGCGCCAAAGATACACGAGTGCTGTACTCTGATATCTCTGGCGCTCCCATAGACAGTGCATGTAGCGCGTGTGGTGCTGACACACCAGTCCATGCACAGGGAAAGACAGGGCCACATTCTGGTGAACGCAGGGGGTCCCAGAGGTCATTCCTCCCGCGATCAGACACTTATCCCCAATCTTTTTGATAGGGGATGAGTTTTAAAGTAGTAAAGAACCCCTTTAATACAATAATACTGCATTAAAGTAGTGGAGTAACCCTTTAATACAGTAATACTGTATTAAAGGAGATATATCAAGGGGAAAAACGTATCCCCTATCCGAAGCGGCGGCCACATTGCCCCCTCCATATATCTCTATGGGAGAGCTGTTTGGCTATGTTCGGCTCTCCCATATGGAGGGGGTGTGTGGGCCACCACTTCATGCAGGGGTTGTGACCCAGTGCTCCCAGGGAGAGCCGAGGAATGCAGGAGGGCACAGCGGTCGGACCCCTGTGATTTAAAACTTATCCCCTATCCTTTAGGGATAGTTTTAATACCCCTTTAATATAGTAATACTGTATTAAAGCAGTGGAGTGCCCCTTTAATATAGTAATACTGTATTTAAAGCAGTGGAGTGCCCCTTTAAAATAGTAACACTGTATTAAAACAGTGGAGTACCCCCTTAATATAGTAATACTGTATTAAAGCAGTGGAGTAGCCCTTTAACATAGTAATACTGTATTAAAGCAGGGGAGTACCCCGTTAAAATAGTAACACTGTATTAAAGCAGTGGAGTGCCCCTTTAATATAGTAATACTGTATTTAAGCAGTGGAGTACCCCTTTAATATAGTAATACTGTATTAAAGCAGTGGAGTGCCCCTTTAATATAGTAATGCTGTATTAAAGCAGTGGAGTACCCCTTTAATATAGTAATGCTGTATTAAAGCAGTGGAGTGCCCCTTTAATATAGTAATGCCTTATTAAAGCAGTGGAGTACCCCTTTAATATAGTAATGCTGTATTAAAGCAGTGGAGTGCCCCTTTAATATAGTAATACTGTATTTAAAGCAGTGGAGTACCCCTTTAAAATAGTGACACTGTATTAAAACAGTGGAGTACCCCCTTAATATAGTAATACTGTATTAAAGCAGTGGAGTAGCCCCTTAGCATAATAATACTGTATTAAAGCAGGGGAGTACCCCGTTAAAATAGTAACACTGTATTAAAGCAGGGGAGTACCCCGTTAAAATAGTAACACTGTATTAAAGCAGTGGAGTGCCCCTTTAATATAGTAATACTGTATTTAAGCAGTGGAGTACCCCTTTAATATAGTAATGCTGTATTAAAGCAGTGGAGTACCCCTCTAATATAGTAATACTGTATTAAAGCAGTGGAGTACCGCTTTAATATAGTAATACTGTATTTAAGCAGTGGAGTAACCCTTTCATATAGTAATACTGTATTAAAGCAGTGGAGTGCCCCTTTAATATAGTTATACTGTATTTAAGCAGTGGAGCGCCCCTTTATTATAGTAATACTGTATTAAAGCAGTGGAGTACCCCTTTAACATAGTAACACTGTATTAAAGCAGGGGAGTGCCCCTTTAATATAGTAATACTGTATTTAGGCAGTGGAGTACCCCTTTAATATAGTAATACTGTATTAAATCAGTGGAGTACCCCTTTAATATAGTAATTCTGTACTAAAGCAGTGGAGTACCCCTTTAACATAGTAATACTGCATTAAAGCAGTGGCGTACCCCTTTAATATAGTAATACTGTATTAAAGCAGAGGAGTACCCCTTTAATGCAGAGGTTTGTTGCCCTACAAATCCAGCAGCCGACTACAAGCTGCCTCTTCATGAACCGGGAAAAAATGTCTGTCAGCGTTTTTCAGTGTGCAGCGACTTCATCTCTCTATTTTATCTCGCGCTTGGGAACAATCAGGTGTTCAGCTGTTCCCACCATAGACCTGGCATGACACGCGAGACCCTCACCTCACACACACAGCGACCACTTTGCACCTAAAATAAAGCTCAGCCGAAGCCACCATCCGAAAATAATGGACAGATCGTGTGACGGCCTCTCGTCCGCTGTTGCGCGTCACATGTATTTCATGGTAAGTAGCGCTTAATGAACGGTTTCAGGAAAATGCGACTCCTAAGTGTTTCCATATTTGGAGAGAATGCAGCTGTTTCTGAGCAGCTTCCCCCGGCGAGAGGCAGGGGTGCGATAGATGGCACGCAACGCCGCAAGTGTCGGAGATCAGGAGTCTAAATACTTTTATGTAAGAGGATAAGGTGAATTTATCTATCCTACTTAAATCTCTATTTCACAACCAGCTGTGCCCGCCGCACATTGCCCAGCGCAGTGCATGAGGTCATATAGTGCGGCGCCGCTTCTGGTAATTTACACAGTATAGACCAGTGGTCTTCAACCTGCAGATCTCCATATGTTGCAAAACTACAACTCCCAACATGCCCGGACAGCCGTTGGCTGTCCGGGCATGTTGGGAGTTGTAGTTTTGCAACATCTGGAGGTCCGCAGGTTGAAGACCACTGGTATAGACTGTCTGAAAGGAGCCGTTTGCCAATTGCAAATTCGGCCACACTATTGTTAGAGTGTCACGAATACCGTATAAGAACATTGTCGAAAGTAAAATGAAAGACAGTTCAGCAGCACGATTCTGGGTAAAAATCCATCATCTTTGTTAAAGGGGTACTCCGGTGGAAAACAAATTTTTTTTTAATTTTTTTTTTTTTTTATGAACTGGTGCCAGAAAGGTAAACAGATTTGTAAATTACTTTTATTTAAAAATCCTAATCCTTTCAGTACTTATCAGCAGCTGTAGGCTTGACAGGAAGTTGTGTAGTTCTTTCCAGTCTGACCACAGTGCTCTCTGCTGACACCTCTGTCCGTGTCAGGAACTGTCCAGAGGAGGAGAGGTTTTCTATGGGGATTTGTTCCTGCTCTGGACAGTTCCTGACACGGACAGAGGTGTCAGCAGAGAGCACAGTGGTCAGACTGGAAAGCAATTTAAAAAAAATAAAAAAAAATTCCTGTGGAGCATGCAGCAGTTAATAAGTACTGGAAGGATTAAGATTTTTTTAATAGAAGTAATTTACAAATCTGTTTAACTTTCTGGCACCAGTTGATTTAAAAAAAAAAAATAAAATGTTTTCCACTGGAGTGGAAAAGTCATAAAAAATAATGACTTAAGTCATAAAAAATAAATCAATCAAATCCACACAACATAAAAGGACTAGGCATCAGGTCTGATGTGTTTCGGTCTTACAACCTTAAAGGGGTACTCCGGTGGAAATTTTTATTATTTTTTTTTAATCAACTGGTGCCAGAAAGTTAAACAGATTTGTAAATTACTTCTATTAAAACATCTTAATCCTTCCAGTACTTATTAGCTGCTGAACACTACAGAGGAAATTATTTTCTTTTTGGAACACAGAGTTCTCTGCTGACATCACGAGCACAGTGCTCTCTGCTGACATCTCTGTCCATTTTAGGAACTGTCCAGAGTAGGAGAAAATCCCCATAGAAAACATATGCTGCTCTGGTCAGTTCCTAAAATGGACAGAGATGTCAGCAGAGAGCACTGTGCTCGTGATGTCAGCAGAGAGCTCTGTGTTCCAAAAAGAAAAGAATTTCCTCTGTAGTATTCAGCAGCTAATAAGTACTAGAAGGATTAAGATTTTTTAATAGAAGTAATTTACAAATCTGTTTAATGTGTCATCTTTGGAATGCTACATCCAACATCACCAAAGAACAAACTTAGTGATGATCTCCCCCCCCATAGGAGCAGCCAGAGACATAACTATAGGGGACGCAGAGGTAGCAGTCGCACCAGGGCCCAAGGCACATCTGCCTCATATGAGACCAGCATTATAAATGGCACTTGGTAGATATAGGGGCCTGTTGTAGATTTTGCATCAGGGCCCAAAACCTACAAGTTACGCCTCACGGAGCAGCATGGTGTCTTCTATTCCAACACTTCACACTATAAAACTACTTTAAAAAGTTGAGTCACTTTTCATGTGATTTGCGTTATTGTTTTTGTGCCTATTTTAAAGGGGTATTCCGCCCCTAGACATCATATCCCCTATCCAAAGGATCGGGAATAAGATGTCTGATCTTGGGGGTCCCGCAGCTGGGGACCCCCGCGACCTCCCTGCTGCACCCGGTGTTTGTTTAGTGACGTCATGTGACATCATGACCACTCCCCCTCAATGCAAGTCTATGGGAGGGGGCGTGACGTCCGTCACGCCCCCTCCCATAGACTTGCATTGAGGGAGCGTGGCCGTGAAGTCATGAGCCTCCGCCCCGCATTGCCAGTCATGTGGCATGAATCGAGGTTCGCTCCGTGCACCGGATGTCTGGGTGGGGGTCCGCAGCGGCAGGACCCTCGAGATCAGACATCTCATCCCCTATCCTTAGTTCTGGCTGGGCAGTAGGTCTGATGACCCACAGTGACACCTATCGCTAAGGCCGGGTTCACACCACGTTTTTGCAATACAGTTCCCGTATACATTTTCAATTTGAAAACCGTACGGAACCATATTGATAACTGTATGCACTGACTCTCCATTGAAAACCGTATGCCAAAAGATGCATCAGGTTGTGTCCGTTTTGCATCCTGTACGGTTTTGTCAGTTTTTTTCCCGTCCCTAAAACTGTAGCCTACCATTGTTTTTGGTCCGGGTGAAAAACCGTATTGAAACGTATAACTTTTTTTTTTTTAACATGGGAAGGTCAATAGGAACCGTACAGAACTGTATGTGCGTACGGTTCCATCCGGTTTTCACCATACAGTTTTTGACTTTGCACAGTTTTTTTCTTGGAATTTCAATCAAACAAGTGAAACTTCATTCATAATGGAGTAAAAAGTTAAAAACGTATACTTTTTTTCTTAAAAAACGGATGCAACCGGAAATCTTTTTTCAAACCGTCTACAGATTAGAATTTGTACACACATTTTGATACAGTTTAGGGTGCTTTCACACCACGTTTTGTAAAATACGGTTCCCGAATACGGTTGGGAGGAGGGGGGGCGGGGCTTAATCGCGGCACCCGCACTCAGCCGTATTCGAGAACCGTATTTAATGCATGTCTATGAGCCGACCGGAGGGAACCGCAGCCTCCGGTCGGCTGCGTTTTCGGCAGTATGCGGTTTCCCGACCGCAGGCAAAAACCTGTCAGGTTGAGTCCCTCTGTGTCCTAGGGGCCCTCCTGCAGTGTCTCCCTCATAGTAATATATATATATATATATATATATATATATATATATATATATATATATATATATATATATATTAGTGTTGTGTGTGTTATGTATAAAGGACCTTTAAGGACCTTTGAGTTGTTACATGATAATGTGTTCACATGATGTGTTATGTTACCCAGAGAGCACAAGCTAACCAGGTGACCTTCAACTTGACCTAAGGTTTTCCGGCTCAGCCCCCTTTATAAGAGGGGCAGCCATTACAATCTCTCTCTCTTATCACTCCTGCTGAGATACAGTAAAGTCCAGATGTCTCAGGGTCAGTGTCCAGCACATCTGGAGGCCTCAAGCCTAACCTACAGCCACATGCCAGTAAGTCAAGTCATCTCTGTCTGCTGTCACTACCTACAGTAAGGTCAAGTCTATTAAAGTCAGCGTGGTTTTCCTAAACTCTGTCAAAGTCACTACAAGTCCCAGCAGGCTGCGAGGTCCTTCTGTGTTACTGGTCACCTCTCTGGGATCCTGTCCTAGCTGTAAAGACTGTATCATCTGTCTACCTCAATAAAGCTACCGTTAACCCTAACCTGGTCTTGGACTATTATTTCCCTGCCTAACCTTGGGATAGCGGTGCTACCGTTCAGGTGGTTACCAGGTAAACCACGCCCTGGCATCACGAACATTTAGGGTTAATAACACCTTGCCCCTGGGCTACAACATCTGCCCCATACACCTCACCTTCACACATAGTACGAGGGCACCTGTCATCATCTAGTTGTGGTTTTGCAACATGTGGAGGGCCTCAGTTTAAAGACCACTTATCTGTAAGGTTAAACGTACTCCGCCCCTACTGATTCTGATTGGTGGAGAGGAGGTAATGGGCAGGGCTATGCTTATGATGTACCGCCATGCAAAAGTAATAATAAAAGCCGCCAATAACAATCCCAGCCAAACGTGCTTTATCCACTATCTAAGACTTTAACATTTTACAGTACATTCCTGATAACCTCCTTAACGTACAATGAGATACAAGTCGATACGCCCAAGATGTTTCCGCCAGCTGAATAAAAGGTCTCATGACTCGGTAGATAAGACGCACGACGAAGCTTTGACACCCTATAATCAGTGACCTCGCCGTTAACTCCGTAACTGCCAGACAAGTTCCGTGAAATAAGAGAGCTGTTTCTCAAGTATCTGAAGGGGTAGGGTTTCTTCTCGAGAAGAGTGCCCAACTGGTGTGTGGAGTCTTGTAGGCCATTAGGTGGCACCAGAGAGCAGTTCTCTTCCTTCTGGAGGAGAGCTAATTTGCATATTTCTTTCCCGGTGGTGCATTGTATGGCCTACAAGACTCCATACACCAGTTTGGTGCTATTCTCAGGGAGAAACATCACCCCTTCAGTCTCATGACAAAGGCTTTCTTACTAGCCAGCCATCTTTCTTCTCTGTACTGAACAGGGGTCAAGAACCCCGAAACAGATGCAGACGTATGTGCATCACACACCCCAGGGCAAAAAAGTGCACGAGGATGCAGTCTATTGCAAGCCCTTCTCTGAAAGGAAAGCGGCCCCCCTCAAACCTTTCATTCCCCTCCAGGTCACAAGGAAAGAAGTGAGTGGTCCTTATTGGGCCTTGTACCTTTGTGTTGTTTGGCAGTTAATACTTGATAGCCATATCTATTGTCAATTGTATTCATGGCTTTGTTTTTCCTACCATTGTTCCCCTGATGAACCCCGCATTTCTCTGGTTATGTATATTGTATATTAGAGGGGGGGGGGAAACACGTTGGGACTGAGATTAATTGGTTGTGTCTAATGACACAAATTTGTTTTGGTGTGTAGGAATCTACATTGATGTGATCGGTGAGGGCCTATTACTGGGGCGTTTTATGGTGAGCCTTGTGTCCCCACCTTTTTTGTGTACCCTGATTCATCATTATTTTTTCTATATTGCTGTTACCAATTTTTAGGACAATTTATTTTAATGGTTATAATTAAAAGTTATGTCTAAATGAGCTAATATTACTCTTACTGTGAATTCCCCTCCAGGCCAGAAGGCACCTGCAAAGGTCCAGCAAGGACCACAAAAGGGGTTCTCGACTACCACCGGGACGCTAAACCAGGTTGAACCAAAGAGCCGTCTAAGTGGCATCCCTGCCAAAGCAGAACCCGGGATTGCAGGGAGGTAAAGAACCCGATGGCCACTCACACCTACCCTAGACCTCCAAATGGAACACCACACCTTGAAGAACTCTTGTGACTAACAAAACAAGCAAAAGTGAACACAACGACAGAAAATAAAAAATTAAATAACCCCCAAAAAAGCTATACAAAGATGGAAATTAAAGAGGAACTATGCCTAAATTGAAATAAAAGATGATTGGAGGGGTTCCGCCTCATGGATCCTGCTCTAACCAAGTTGTGATGTGATTTTTAGGGGTGTTAGTCGTCTTTTACTGTACGTTGGGAAATAATATAGATTTGGTAGCTGCTTTTTTAAAATATTTGTAATAGTATTCACACATTAGTCTTTCATGCCCGCACCATCTTGAGCTCGAAGTTCCATGCATGAGCCTTTTTCTGAAGAACGGGACTCATGCACGGAACTTGGCCACCAATTTTTCCTATTGGCTCTCGAAACTTAGGACTTGCATTTTAAGGGGTGTTATCTAATGCATGGGGGAGGGGGGGGGGTCTTCAGCACTACGTTATGCCCAATTGTCTTTTTCTTCTTCAACAGGGTCACCTGCGCCTTGGCATTTGGACTTCCACCAATGAAACACTATGGCCCTGATTTACCAAGAGTGTCGGGTTATTTTCAGAGTTTTTTTTTCCCCCTGATGTTTATCAATGTTTCACACACGTCGGGAAAATTCTGTCGCATGATATTAAATTCTGTCGCACAGGAAAAATAAAAGCAAATAAATAAAGCAAAGTAACCATGCACCAGGATGTAACTTTACATTCATAAAAAATAAAAAAAAAGGAAATGAAAGCCAAGATAAAAAAAAGAAAAAAGAAAAAAAGAAATTCCGAAAAAAATAAAAATAAATGTCATATAAAAAGCTACTAAGGGGACAAAGTAACAGGATTAAAAAAAAAAACACACACTTTTTAACAGCTTCCCCAAACCTCAAGGCAGTCGGGTTTTCAAGTTCAGTATTTCACTATTTTTCTGGTGGGTTTTTAAATACAACTGTTGGGTTTTCAGGAAAATGTCGGGAACACGCCCCTAATTATGCAAACCACACCCCTTTAGTCGGGTTTAAAAAAATACTCAGAGTAATTAGAAAACCGTTGGGTTTTTACCAGTAAAATGTGTCGCACAAAGTGTTGCAGAGGACGTGCGACACAAATTGTGTTGCATAACCCGATAAAAAGAGTCGGATCATGTTAGTAAATCAGGGCCTATCTGTGTAATGGCGGGTAAACCCCTATGGAGCAATTTTCCACACTGACCTGGACAAAATAGACAAAGTTTAAAGGGGTACTCCGGTGGAAAACTTTTTTTTTTTAAATCTGGTGCCAGAAAATTAAACATATTTAGAAATTACTTCTATTTAAAAAAATGTCATCCTTCCAGTACTTATTAGCTGCTGAATACTACAGAGAAAATAATTTTCTTTTTGGAACACAGAGCTCTCTGCAGACATCATGACCACAGTGCTCTCTGCTGACACCTCTGTCCATTTTAAGAACTGTCCAGAGTAGGAGAAAATACCCATAGCAAACATATGGTGCTCTGGACAGTTCCTAAAATGGACAGAGATGTCAGCAGAGAGCACTGTGCTCGTGATGTCAGCAGAGAGCTCTGTGTTCCAAAAAAGAAAATAATTTCCTCTGTAGTATTCAGCAGCTAATAAGTACTGGAAGGAGTAAGATTGTTTAATAGAAGTAATTTACAAATCTGTTCAAAAAAAGTTTTACACCGGAGTACCCCTTTAATAAAGTAAAGGAGTACATAGATGACTAGGCCGCATGGAAAACTCAAAATGTGCCCAATTCATGCCAGAAGACTCCTCATCCTGGCACAGGAGAGATGGCACTCTTCTAGTCCCCATCACCAAAAACTAAAACAAAAGACAGACAGCGCCCCATAGTGTGATACCGTTGTTGCACAAAGGATAACTCAGGTGGATATCGCGCTTATCTCAATGGGTTACACTCCACCAAGTGCAACAATGGATCAAAGCGTAGAATGGAGATATGGTGTCAGCAGCCACTCCACGTCTCGTTAGGTATAGCAAAAGTAGAACTCCAAGGTGTGGACGGGATACAGGGGCGCTCAACAACTAGGTAGTAAGACAAAAACGTTTATTCACCCATAATGCAACGCGTTTCGCAGCACAGCTGCTTCATCAGATGCCTGATGAAGCAGCTGTGCTGTGAAACGCGTTGCATTATGGGTGAATAAACGTTTTTTGTCTTACTACCTGGTTGTTGGGCGCCCCTGTATCCCGTCCACACCTTGCAGACCCCATCACCAGGCTGGATAGATGGGCAGCATGACCCTTGGATTGACATTGCAATGGTGGTGGATTGTAGAAAGGGAGAGCCCAGTCCTGTAAATACTATGGGGCATAGTGCCAACCTGAGCTGGAGATGCCCTTTTTCCATACCATACTGCCTGTGTGTCCAGCTGCTGCAAAACCACAACTCCCAGCATGTCCGGACAGCCTTCGGCTGTCCGGACATGCTGGAAGTTGTAGTTTTGCAACAGCAGAAGGCACATTGGTTGAGGAACACAGCATGGGGGGTGTGAATATTTTTGCACTCAATGCTAGTCGGTCCCCCGTCTCTTGAAGCATTTCGTGGTAGGACCGGATATGCTTTCACTTCCAATATGTACACCATATCCCGTAATACACCGTATTCATACATCTACACTGACGTACATGATAACCTGCCCAGTCAGGCACAATTTAAAGGGGGCTAAGCCTTATTGATGCTATAGTCCCAGAACATGCCATTAAGGGGGTACTCTGATGGAAAAAAAATATTTTTAATCAACTGGTGCCAGAAAGTTTAACAGATTTGTAAATGACTTCTATTAAAAAAATATATATATTTACCCTTCCAGTACTTTTTAGCAGCTGTATGCTCCACAAGAAGTTCTTTTCTTTTTTTAGAATTTCCTCTCTGTCTGACTACAGTGCTCTCTGCTGACACCTCTGTCCGTGTCAGGAACGGTCCAGAGCAGGAGGGGTTTGCTATGGGGATTTGCTCCTATTCTGGACAGTTCCTCATACAGACAGAGGTGTCAGCAGAGAGCAACGTGGACAGAGAAAAAAAAAAAAGAAATCCAGAAAGAAAAGAACTTTCTCTGTAGTATAGTAGCAGCTGATAAGTACTGGAAGGATACAGATTTTTTTTTAATAGAAGTAATTTACAAATCTGTTGAACTTTCTGGCACCAGCTGATAAAAAAAAAAAAATGTTTTCCACCGGAGTACCCCTTTAATGTCTGATCAGGGAGAGTCTGGCCGCTGTGACCTCTGCTAGTCCTTAGAGTGCAATGATCTATAATAGACTTCTTCCAGTGGCTTCATGGTCGGCCTGTGACTATACCCTACTATGAGACGTCCCTTATTCCCGGATAAGTATCTGACCCCTAACAATTATAAGAATGGGGGCCCCTTGTCTCTCGAATATAGTGGCAGCGTCCATGTTTGGTTGCCGTTCCATTTACTCACTTCTCAAGGCATTCAGCTATCTTCGCAAAGTCCTATAGACCAGAGATCCCAACCCAGTTGGCAAGGCTCGCCAACAGTTCACGATTAGATTTTTTTTTCTTTTGTTCTATTCCAATGGAGTAATTAAAAGAAACTCAGAATGTTGGTGGGCCTTGAGGACTGGGTTGGGGTCCACTGGTATAGACAGTGAATGGAGCGGTGGCCAAACATATACGCTGCCACAATCACTTGGTGGACAAGGGATTTCACACGGCTGTCAGACCACCCCCGATCGTATTCTTATACCCTACCTTCTGGATAGGGGATATGTTCTAATCTTGGGAGAACCTCTTTTAAGCCAAGAAGGTCCGATAGGAGACAAATTTGCCACATTGACCCCTGTTGATAAGAGGAGGTCCCAACGGTCAGACCAGTACCGATCAGTATTTTATTCCAACCCTGTGGATAGGGGATACGTTCCCTTCTTGAGATAACCCCTTTCAAGCTGAGAAGGGCCGATAGGAGACGAACTGGCCACTGTGACCCCTGACGATCCAACCAGCTCCCTTTGGAAGTCCCACAGACAGTGAATAGAGCTGTGGCCAAGTATGTGCCACACCATTCACTTGTTGGACAAGAGATCCCTATGGTCAGTCAGAACCGGCTGTCAGACCACCCCCGATCATATTCTTATACCCTACCTTCTGGATAGAGTTTGTTCTAATCTTGGGATAACCCCTTTTAAGCTAAGAAGGTCCGATAGGAGACAAAGTTGTCACCCTGACCCCTGTTAATCATTGGAGGTCCCAACGGTCAGACTAACAACGATCAGATTCTTACATCCTACCCTATCGATAGGGAACACATGCTAATTTTAGAATAACCACTTTAAAGCCAAGAGGGGCCAATAGGAAGCAATCTGACCACCGCGACCCCTGCCGATCAGTGGAGGTCCTAGCAGTCAGACTACCACCGATTCTTATACCCTACTCTGTGGATAGGGGATACGTTCTAAGCTTGGGATAACCCCTTTTAAGCCAAGAAGGGCCGATAGGAGAAAAACTGACCATCGCAACCCCTGCTGATCAACCACTTATGGTATATTCTAACCTGAGACGACACCTACGCGCCTACCTAATCCATTCATCATGCAAGTGAATGAAATCTACTGCTGCCTGAGATACATTTGCCTCCATAGGTGTGACGGCCGCCCAATGTTTTTCTCGTAACGCTGCTGTATTTTGGTTTAGCACTGGCCCTTTAAGCGGGGATTCTAATGACTCTGCAATTAAGGTGGAGTTTAATGGCATTAATAAGCAAATTCACAGTTCACGGCAGACCCGGTTATCAGATTTGTAGCTTAATACCATTACAGTGCATCAGCCGGATAATACATCCGCGGGCATTGCTCATAAACCTGGGGACCCCGGCACAGATCACACGCTCCTGAGCACCATGTCAGTCAATGGCACCGTTCAGCATGAATATTCCTCGGAGCCGGTCCCTGTCCTTCTCATAGAGCTGACTGCATGGTTTGCTCAGTCCACTGCGCAGGTCGCTCCAGGGAAAACTGAGATCGCTCACACAGCCAATAATCAAAGTGCCCAAAGACATTGAAATGACCCATGACCATAGCAGTGCCCAGCTGGCCAGCTCCGCCATCACACATATGTCCTACAGGGTGGACTGGACCCTCCACACCCCATATGGGCATGCCCATGGTCGATGCAACCCCAGAGCCAGTTCTGGTCCTAATACATGAGGTGAGGTGCTCCCTATCCATTTGCCCAAAATTATGACCCCTAGTAAGGGTGGTTTTTTTTTACAAATGTTTTCATAAACCCCCAATGTGTCTGAATAAGATCCATTCCCCTCCCACCCCTGCATCTTGCAGCAATCATATAGCATCTGTAGAACGCCCATCACCCATCCATCCCTGTACCACCGATTGCAGATTAGGGTCCCTTCACCCCCTATCTCCAGCCAAGGAGGGACCAGCTGAGCCGTATCTGGCAATGTGATGACATTAACCCTCGCAGCTATTATTGGCAGAATCCCCTCTAAATGCATGCACGACCATGATTGATGCCAAAGCCATGACCCCCAGCGGAATGTACAGGACCATAGGACGTTGTCACCAGGACAATTGCTGCAAACGACATGTGTTACATCTCATACACCGATACATTGCACTTTTTCTTGCACACGCACGTTTGAACCTTTGTATGCTGGAAATAAAGTGATGCTCTGCAGATACCCCCATGATATCCCCCCCAGCCCCTTCCATGTAACATCTGTAGTGCATTCCGGGGCGATACAATGTATCAAGAGATAATTGAATCTTTGTTGATTTAATCCCTTTAAACCATTGAGCCAATTAAAAGCATCGAGGTCCTACTCACTGGCTTTGCCCGCTTTGGGTCTCTGCAGCAGCTTCTGTACCATGCCCAGGTCCTCAGCCTTCACCGCCTGGAGCAGCTCCTGGTCCTTCCCCATCCTGCTGCCTTGTGGAGGGATCAGCTGGGGGGTGCAGCAAGGAAGGGGGTGATCCTGCAAGGGCTTGGTAGGTCCTTATAGCCAGAGCATCCTTTTTGGAAGAGGCGCTGCTGCTGCTGATGATGATGATGAAGAGGAGGAGGAGGAGGAGGAGGGGAGCAGGGATCAGACACCCAGCAGCAATGTAGGGGGAGATGGGGAGAGTGTGTCAGATGTGCTGGGGGGGAGCACAGACACCTCCGGCCAGGAGGAGCCAGGGATAGACTAATAATATAAGAAGGGATGGAGGACTGATCATCCTGAAGGGTCCTCAGACTCCAACTCCGGGCTCAGGGTCCTGAGGGTCCCCAGATGGAAGCAGGGTGAAGATGGGGGGAGCCAGGGATGCAGTGTGACAAGAGATGAGAGTGTCTCCAGGAGGGAGGGAGCCTGATGTGTGTGCAGCCTCTCTCCCCCGTCCTCTGTCTCCTGATCCCTCCTCCCATCCCTCTATTCCTGTATTGGCTGCACAGTCTCTGAGCTGCATCCAGAGGCGGAACGAGGGAGCACAGCAACATACACCAATAATCACAACCGCACACTGTGCGCCTACACTATAATACTACAGCTCCACACTACTACCACACCAATAATCACAACCGCACACTGTGCGCCTACACTATAATACTACAGCCCTACACTACTACCACACCAATAATCACAACCGCACACTGTGCGCCTACACTATAATACTACAGCCCTACACTACTACCACACCAATAATCACAACCGCACACTGTGCGCCTACACTATAATACTACAGCCCTACACTACTACCACACCAATAATCACAACCGCACACTGTGCGCCTACACTATAATACTACAGCTCTACACTACTACCACACCAATAATCACAACCGCACACTGTGCGCCTACACTATAATACTACAGCTCTACACTACTACCACACCAATAATCACAACCGCACACTGTGCGCCTACACTATAATACTACAGCTCCACACTACTACCACACCAATAATCACAACCGCACACTGTGCGCCTACACTATAATACTACAGCTCTACACTACTACCACACCAATAATCACAACCGCACACTGTGCGCCTACACTATAATACTACAGCTCTACACTATTACCACACCAATAATCACAACCGCACACTGTGCGCCTACACTATAATACTACAGCTCTACACTACTACCACACCAATAATCACAACCGCACACTGTGCGCCTAGACTATAATACTACAGCTCTACACTACTACCACACTAATAATCACAACCGCACACTGTGCGCCTACACTATAATACTACAGCTCTACACTACTACCACACCAATAATCACACCCGCACACTGTGCGCCTACACTATAATACTACAGCTCTACACTACTACCACACCAATAATCACAACTGCACACTGTGCGCCTACACTATAATACTACAGCTCTACACTACTACCGCACCAATAATCACAACCGCACACTGTGCGCCTACACTATAATACTACAGCTCCACACTACTACCACACCAATAATCACAACCGCACACTGTGCGCCTACACTATAATACTACAGCTCCACACTACTACCGCACCAATAATCACAACCGCACACTGTGCGCCTACACTATAATACTACAGCTCTACACTATTACCACACCAATAATCACAACCGCACACTGTGCGCCTACACTATAATACTACAGCCCTACACTACTACCACACCAATAATCACACCCGCACACTGTGCGCCTACACTATAATACTACAGCTCCACACTACTACCACACCAATAATCACACCCGCACACTGTGCGCCTACACTATAATACTACAGCTCCACACTACTACCACACCAATAATCACAACTGCACACTGTGCGCCTACACTATAATACTACAGCTCTACACTACTACCACACCAATAATCACAACCTCACACTGTGCGCCTACACTATAATACTACAGCTCTACACTACTACCGCACCAATAATCACAACCGCACACTGTGCGCCTACACTATAATACTACAGCTCCACACTACTACCACACCAATAATCACAACCGCACACTGTGCGCCTACACTATAATACTACAGCCCTACACTACTACCACACCAATAATCACACCCGCACACTGTGCGCCTACAATATAATACTACAGCTCCACACTACTACCACACCAATAATCACAACCGCACACTGTGCGCCTACACTATAATACTACAGCTCCACACTACTACCACACCAATAATCACAACCGCACACTGTGCGCCTACACTATAATACTACAGCTCTACACTACTACCACACCAATAATCACACCCGCACACTGTGCGCCTACACTATAATACTACAGCTCTACACTACTACCACACCAATAATCACACCCGCACACTGTGCGCCTACACTATAATACTACAGCTCTACACTACTACCACACCAATAATCACAACCGCACACTGTGCGCCTACACTATAATACTACAGCTCCACACTACTACCACACCAATAATCACATCCGCACACTGTGCGCCTACAATATAATACTACAGCTCTACACTACTACCACACCAATAATCACACCCGCACACTGTGCGCCTACACTATAATACTACAGCTCTACACTACTACCACACCAATAATCACAACTACACACTGTGCGCCTACACTATAATACTACAGCTCCACACTACTACCACACCAATAATCACAACCGCACACTGTGCGCCTACACTATAATACTACAGCTCCACACTACTACCACACCAATAATCACAACCGCACACTGTGCGCCTACACTATAATACTACAGCTCTACACTACTACCACACTAATAATCACAACCGCACACTGTGCGCCTACACTATAATACTACAGCTCTACACTACTACCACACCAATAATCACAACCGCACACTGTGCGCCTACACTGTAATACTACAGCTCTACACTACTACCGCACCAATAATCACAACCGCACACTGTGCGCCTACACTATAATACTACAGCCCTACACTACTACCACACCAATAATCACAACCGCACACTGTGCGCCTAGACTATAATACTACAGCTCTACACTACTACCACACCAATAATCACACCCGCACACTGTGCGCCTACACTATAATACTACAGCTCTACACTACTACCACACCAATAATCACACCTGCACACTGTGCGCCTACAATATAATACTACAGCCCTACACTACTACCACACCAATAATCACAACCGCACACTGTGCGCCTACACTGTAATACTATACCTCTACATCTACACTACTACCACAACACTATTCACAACAGTATCTACCGCAGTTGACTGTGTCGCTACACTATATAATGCTACACCTCTACATCTACACTGATATAATCATATGCAATGTTGCCAAAACAAACAGTAGCCCAATGGTTGTCTGCACCAACCAATCAGATTACAGCCTTCAATTTTCTTGTGCAGGTAGGAAAATAATAGCAGTGATGTGATTGGCTGCTAGGTCCCCCCACCGGACTTGGGGGTCCTGGGCTGAAATTCACACCGAGGAGTCAGAAGTGAGTACCCCGGCTGAGGCTGCGTTCTCTTCCCCTGCTTCTACCCCCAGCCCAGAGCAAATCCCCCAGGCCATAAGTCTGCAGCACGTCCCCGGTCCCCAACTTTACCAAAGTGGTTGTTTGGCGATGAACCTGGACTAATACAGTTCATGAGGGAGCACCTTCTTCCCTTGCCAGGGAAGTCCCATCCCCCAGTCCCACCTGCCCAGTCCGAGAGGGCCAGAAGAGAAGCTCAGGTGGCCGAGATTGTAGAGGGGCTGAGGGCACAAAGAATGGAAAGATATGGGCCGGAGCTTCTGCCGTATGAGGTGCGACAAGTGCAGCAGCAGGACACAAAAGCATTGGAGGCCCTGTACATTAGGAAGCTAGAACATCCCCGAGAGGGAGAGCCACCCCTGGAACATTGCAGAGCCACGGTCATAACATTTAATAAAGTGCGGGGGTTTGGCACCCTCATGGACTGTCGTCATGGTGGGACCATCTTGGTCAATCGTCGGGCAGTGAAGAGAGACTATCTCCCCCCATCATTGCATTCTCTAGAGAGCAGGGACATCGTGGAGTATACTCCTGTACAGAGCATGAGAGGAGAGTGTGCGGCTGCAGTGACCCGTCCGAAGGATCCAACCTACATTATGTTTGCCTACGCAGATCTCTTTGAGTTGCTGCCGGCTAAAGTCAGAGGTACCGTCCCGGAGGAGGAGGTCTACATGCCTGAGGTGCCTATCATGGCACCAAAGTATCTACCACAGTTGACTGTGAATGTGCCCAGGCCTACTCCTGTGGTCGAGAAGGCTTGGCCAAACCATCGGGCACCAACTTAAGTGCCTCGGCCTACTCCCGCAGAGGATGTTTGGCTGACCAAGCAGGCACCAACTGCTGTTCCCCCAGTGGGGCAAGCAGCTGCAGTGCAAATGGTGGTCACCATCAGCCCCACCATTACAGAGTCCACGTTGTCCCGGGTGAACTGGAACACCCGAGTGAGTCCATCAGAGGGGGCACTGTCCCAGGGACCCCGTTATATGTCTCAG